>NC_079502.1:17673862-18040211 GCF_030052815.1 Hevea brasiliensis | reverse complement strand
TAGAAAATAGGTCAACTTAAGGCTACCAGAACCCATAGCAAGCTTAAGACTGTAGACTTCTAAGGGCCCACATAACTATTATTGGAACTTTATATAAAGTCAAAGGGAGATTATTTCCTCCACAATGACTTAACTCATAAAAAATAACTTAATATTTTAGGTGCATTATGTTAGAATTTCTTTTTCTGTTTTTGTTGTACATTACCATTATCGCTATACTTTATTTCAATTGTAAAAAACTAAGCTCTTTCCATATCCTTTGTGTGACTGCTATGAATCACATAACTTTTGTAATACCCTCACTATAGCAATTTCGCACATTCTACTGTTCCGGTGACTGGTGTCAGTTTGGATAGCTAGAACGTCTGGAAAAATATTTAGACTAGAGTGAGGAATCATAAATAACTCAAATAAGTGTAAGAAAAATTAAGGAAAAGTTTTGGAAATAAAATACAACCAAGTTAAATTAGCCGGGGCTCTAGCGATGGGTAATCCAATGGAAAGTTGCGGTTCTCGCAACTAGGAGTCCTAAACCCGGAGGAAAATTTATAAAATAATTTTTGAGACTCTAAAAAAGAGTCATTGAGGTTACTATGGCATTAGAATGCCAAGAAAAGGTTTAGAAAAATTTTTCAATCGGTACAGACAATTTTAGTCTGTTAAGCCAAACGGAGGGCATTTTGGTCATTTTGTCTTTAGAGATGATTTTTGCCCGACTTGTCCAGTTAAGTAAATAATTATTATGATCTAAAATATGAATAAATATTGCTAAAAATTAAATTGAAAATGAGTAGAGAAGAGAAGAAAAGAAAATGAAAGAAAATGCTAATTATGACATCATATGATGTCATTTAAATTTCCTCTACCAATCACAATTTGTTAAACTCATTAAAAGAGATAAAAGAGACTAAAAATTGACAAACAATCTGCATCTTCAACCTTTGCGCAGCCAAAAACGTTGAGAGAGAGAGAGAGAGAAGAGGTTCCACCATTTTCAAGCTTAAAAGCTTGAATTTCCTCCCCATTTGTTCACCAAAATTACTAAGTCCCTTCACAAAAATTTGATCTTTCACCTAGAAAAAGCTATTGGCAGCCAAAGAAGAAGAGATTAGGGAGGTTTAATCAAGGTTAAGTGAAGCTCAAAAAGGTTAGTGCCTATACTCACTTTCCTATCTTTTTAATCCTTGTTAGGAAGACAAATTAAATGACAGTTTGTTGAAAATTTGAACAAAACAATTATATTGAAGTATCTATGAAAATTGGCAACCATGGGAGAAGGATGAGATTTATTGATTTGTATGACTTGAATTATTTAGAAGTGGTTTGGGATGAGATAACTTGAGTTAGATGTTGGATTATGTGTGTTGGATGTGTTAGATGGCATGATAGCATGAAATGAACACTTGGAAATTAGGGTTTTCTCATGAAATGGTATATTAAGCTTGTAATGGTTAGTTAGTCACCATTTGAATATGTTTGAGGAGGAATTGAAGTGAGTAAGGATGTTGGAGTTGAGCTTAGGCATGCTACCCTTGGTGACCTGCAAGACTGGTTGTGAGTCTAGTAGGTTTGGGTAGCCATAAATGGAGTTGCATAGGTTCAATTGGTGCAAGGCTAATTGGACATGAAACTAGACACATAATAGCACAACTTTGGTGAAGAAATCCTGCCCAGAAAACCAAACTAAGTTGACCTAAAAATTGCCCTAATCCGGGTGACTTGCATTCTGCCTGGGCAAAATGACCAAATAAATAGTGTTTATTCATTTGGTCATAACTCAGTGTAGAAAGGTCCAATTGACCTGAAATTTTACCATCAGAAAGCTGAGACATAGCCCTACAACTTTCATGAATAATACAAATCCAAATTCTGACCATAACCTAGTCAAATTGCCAACCAAACTTAGGTCACCAAACTTGGCAGAACCAAATTGCCTAGAAATTTTGGGTACAGGTCAATCCGGACAGTTATGGTAAAATGACTATAACTTGAGCTACAAAACTCCAAATGGAGTGATTCAAGAATTGAAGAAGACACAATGAGGAACAACTTTGATGAAGAAAGGTTAGCCCAGTTTCCACTGTAAAATTGTCTAATAGAATAGTAAACTTAGGTAATCAAAACTGAAAATTTAGAAATGCATTTAGGGGACTTTAAATTGTAATTGGCAATTAATACTAGCAAATGTAAAACTCAAAATGTGGGATCTTGGTGTAATTAGAACTAACATATCCATTAAGTATGAAAAAGTCAATATTTTGGTTGATTAGTAAGGTGAATAGTAATCAAAATTATTAGCAAACTAAGATGAAGACCTAGAACCAATTCTAAGCTTAAATGCTTAGAATTGTATGACAAATGTAAACTATGCATCCTAATCAAAATTGTTAAAGGGAAATTAAGGCCATAAATTTGAAATCCATGAAATGTTCATGGATTACTTAAAACATGAAAAATAAGTCACCTAATTGATGTGAATAGATAGTTAGGGCTTATATGTCCATCACAAATAGAATTCATAAAATATTAGTAACTCAACTTGAAATATAAAATTTATAATTACATAAGTAAATTTTTGAATGTATAAATAAGAAAGGAAAAATGTTTTGAACAAAATGGTACATGTGAACCATTTTTTTGAATTGTGATCAATTTGAATGACATAATGAATGAATAAATGAATCATATTAATGTATGAATGAGACATTAGTTCTCATTATTGTAGAAATGAAAAGTACTTTGAGTACAATGGTATAAAAGGATAATTGATGTGAATTGTAATCACATAAATGATCAAATGAATGTATGAATTATAATTGAAATTTATCATGAAATAATAAAGTCATAAAACACAATGTATTAATATTTAATGATATTATGTGCCCTTATATTACCTAGACACGTGTGTCAGATTGGATAGATTGGCATGCCAATAGGGTATTATTTTAGCAGTACTACGAAAGGCTTTATGCCTATATTCATGGCTTTTATGCCCGTATTCATGGCTTTTATGCCCAATTATGTGATATCATGGCTTTTTATCCATACTGACTGCATACGTGGTTGACGTTCTGCGTCCCATAATATGACTGAGCACGAGGTACGGTGTCAATGTCAATAACCCGTTATCCAGTTTAGTCAGCCTATCATAGGTTACTTGGGCAGTGAAATTTATTGAAATAAGTTAAGAATATTAGCAATTAAAAATATTAAAAATTAAATAAGATAAATGTGTAATGGCCCGGCCCACTAGTGATATTGTCCGCTCTGGGCCGAAGCCCTCACAGTTTTAAAACGCGTCACTAGGGGTTACGAACCGTCAACTTATAAACTCAGCATCTCTCCCGTGTTTTGCCAATGTGGGATTTGCCTAGGGTGTTACAATTCTTCCCCAAATGTAATGGCCCGGCCCACTAGTGATATTGTTCACTCTGGGCCGAAGCCCTCACGGTTTTAAAACGCGTCACTAGGGGTTACGAATCGTTAACTTATAAATCCAGCATCTCTCCCGTGTTTTGTCGATGTGGGATTTGCCTAGGGTATTACAATCCACCCCCCTTATGGGATTCAGCGTCCTCGCTAAGGTTTGCCCCACCATCGCCCAAGGTTGCACGCGGAGCTGCTCTGATACCACAAATGTAATGGCACGGCCCACTAGTGATATTGTCCGCTCTGGGCCGAAGCCCTCACGGTTTTAAAAAGCGTCACTAGGGGTTACAAACCGTCAACTTATAAACCCAGCATCTCTCCTGTGTTTTGCCGATGTGAGATTTGCCTAGGGTGTTACAAAATGAGTAAGATGACCTAACATAAATTAGAATAGTTATTTATTAGAAAGAATCGAAATGAACTGGACCAATATTAAAATTTACTTATTATGAGATAATCTGAGACAACCTAGCAAGTATTGAGAAAATGCTGAAAGATTAGCAAAGAAAATTATAACATAAATAAATATTGCAAATGTGACTTATATAATAATATAAGCATAAATTGATTATTTTTAGATCATTTTTCTCTGTACATTATTACTGTACATTGGCAAAATAAACACTTTCAAAGAAGACTAAATTAGGATAAAACATATTAAATTTTAGAAACCGCATGTGAAGTATAAATAAATCTTAATTATCCGAATTTTGTTTCTATCTTTATTTGTATATTATTTCCTTGTTATATTATTGCACCACTAAGTAGCAATGCTTAGCGCGATGGAATTGTTTCCTTCACGCAGGTACTGAAGCTAGAACCCAATGGACGTTTGACTGGGAATTTTGGGAGTCCAGATCTGCAGAGTGTCAAAGGTTGTCACCTCCTCAGCAATGCATGCAGCTAGGGCCCATGTATATCACTTTATGTATTTTGTATGTTATAAATATTTCGTATGTTGTAATTTGTATATTGTAATGTAAATTAAGAATTTGTAAGTAATATTTATGTGATGTAAATTTATAAATTGATTATTTCATATGTAATTAAATTGTATATCATGTAAACTAATGAAGATTGAAAATTATCATATATGAGTTGAGAATGAATGGAAATGAATTTGAAATTGAGATATATGAATGAGATGTGAATTATGAGATGGGTATGAGATGATATTTTTATTGTAAAATATTATTGAAATTTTCCAACAGGTGAATAGTAAAACACGTCAAACGATAATAAAATAGGGGAAACTCCATTAGTTTTTCCTTCAAAAAATAATTGATATTAAATATAACGAGAACTAAATTTTTAAAGAAATAAAGTAAGATAAGTTAGGGTGCTCCGGCACCAAATGTAGCACACCTCACTCGGTTACACTGTAGTCGGGTGAGGGGTGTTACAACTTTTTTAAATTGTTTCCCTAGGAAGAGCATGCTAAAGACCTTTACTTTCTTATCTCTTGTCATACCTTACCCCTGTATAAGGCACAACATAATCCTAGAGTATACCTAATGAATTACCGAACTTCGCCTACCGATAACCCATTAAATATACTACAAGGGATTTTAAACCAATTTCTATTCATTTTAAATATAAGTAAATGTTAAATACTTATTAAAAAGCCTTTAATTAAAGTTTATGTCATGAGTCAAATTTTTTATTAATTCGGTATTATGAAAAATTTTTAGAAATTTTGGCAGAATGTCGGCTAGAAATTAAGAAAACAGTTTTTTAAAACCTGTTAAAAACACTCCTAATATACATATATCTACTATTCCATTTAAAATCAACACCATTCAACCTCAACCAACACAATAGCAACAATTCTCAATATCATTTAATTTAGATCATTTCACACACAAAAGTCTCAATTCAAGAAAAAGAGAATAAAATAATATATATTACAAATTTGATTGTACAACTGCTCATTCGATTCTATAGATACATAAGAACAAAAATTTACATAAAAAAATTTTTACAAGGGTATAAAATATTATACGTGTACAAGATCTCAAAATATGTTTCCCTACAGCTATAATAGCTCATTCTGCTGCTTTATCCTTCTCCCTATCTGCGATAGTAAGAAAAAGCCATCGCTAAGTAATTTACTTAGTGGTACACAACAATAATTTTTTTAAGTCACTAAAAATATTATCATTCATTTAGAACAAAATTTAAAAATTTGCACAATCATAATTCACAAAGCCAATGCCAATATTTTTAACAACCATTTATCAAAATAATTGTAAATAATAGTGTTGCCAATAATTACACAACTTAGGTTATGATACAAAATTTTACGATCAATGCCATATTGTACACCATGACAAAGCAATCTATAACCTCACTAATCGAAATTAATGAGGGAGGTGACTAGCTAGCTATATGAATACTCATCTGATCTCAACCTCAAACTGGCAAGCCTGAGAGGGAGGAACATAATCAATCTCAACTCCATAATGGAGGAGGAACATAATAGATTTGCCATGCCAAGTGTAAATTCAAAATCCAATGCAAACCATTTCATTCAAACAATTTAATTTCAACACTAGTCATGTATCATTCAAAATTTTCACTTATAATTTAGGCAACACAATATTTCTCAAATAAATTTCTCAAAGCCATAAAAATCATAAATTGTTCACAACACACTTATCCAAATAAATTTTCTAATAGAGACAAAGAATATAAAAATTATTGTGCATAAACCTCTTTTGCTTGCTTTAACTCAATCTACTCTACCTTCTTCCTTGGAAAGCTCCTTTCCTATTGAAACATATGATTAAAGTGTTTCAAAACCCATTCAACTTATTTCTAAATAATAAAGCCAACAATTGAATTTTTCATACTCAATTTACTTATAAAGTCTTATAAGGTTGGGTTCTTTGCATTTGATGTTAGTGTGGTTACTATTCACATTACTATTTATGCAAATTTTTTACTTTTTCATAATTAATAAGTATATAATTTCTAGACACATGGTCCTACCATATTTTGGGTCATAATTTTGTTGGCATTGGTTGCTAATTACAATTCAAGGCTTAATAGGAGAAATTTCAAAATTTCAGATTTCATTGCCTATGTTTACTATTTCATTAGACCAATCTACAGTAGAAATTTAGCTAAACTTTCTTCATTAAAGTTGTTTCTTAATGTCTCTACTTTAATTCTATTTTTGAATCACTCCATTTGGAGTTTTTTAGCTCATGTTATAGCATTTTTACCATAACTGACCGGATTGGTCATTGTCCAGAATTTCTGGGCAAATTGTGGTTCTGGCGGTTTTGGTGAGCTAATTTTGGTTAGTAATTTAATTAGGTTATGGTCAAAAATTGGGTTTCTGTTCTTCATGAAAATTGTTCTACTATGTCTAAGCTTTCCATGGGTTCAAAAATCAGGTCATTTGGGCCTCTCTACACTTATGGCCATTTGAATATGTACTATTAATTTGGTCAATTCTGCCCAGAATCAAGGCACCAATTCTGGATTCAACCCAATTTTAGACCAACTTATGGTCAGTTTTTGAGCAAGGTTTCTTCATAAAAAATGTAGCATTACGACCCTAATTTCATTTCCAATTGGCCTCACACCAATTGGAGCTGTCTAACTTTACTTATAACCCTAAATGCATACTGGACTCAGAGGTCCAGAAATCAGTAACACCACAACCCTTAACTTTCTCAATTCCATTCATTAATTCCCAATTCAAAACACACTAAATGACCAAAATTGAGCATTATAAACACCACGTAGTTAGCATTTCTCAAACCCTAATTTATTCACCAAAACCTTAATTCTCCATAACCCTAACTTCTCCCAATTTTCTTATTCATGCAAATTTACATCACTAATCATACATAACACCTCATAAAACATCACAAAACATGTTCAATGTAAATCAAACTCATCAAATCCATATCCCTACAAGCTGGCTGAATTTCATAATCTTCCTTTCATGAATATTTTTTTCAATTTCTCCTAAAATCCCCTCTTATTTACCCTTAATCTAATGAATACATATTCAATTTAGCTAGAAAGGAGACTTACCTTTGTTGAGCAAAATTTGTGTCTCCCAATCTTCAAGCTTTCTTGATTTATTTTACTCCTAATCTTCTTATCAACCTTAATTATCAAATTTTTGTTGAAGGAGCAATGGATTTTGTGGCATAAACTAGGGTTTCTTTGGAGTTTAAGTGTACAACAATGGAGGGTTTTGAGAGAAAATGGAGAGAGAGAGAGAGATAAGGATGGCAATTTGGAGAAGAGGAAGACAATAATTTTTTTATTTTTAATTTTCATTTTATCCTTTTATCCTTATCCCAAAAATAATTTAATTAAATTATAAATTTTTAATTGTGTCATGCATACATCATCATGATGTCATAAAACATTTTAATTTTTTTGAATTTTTCTTTTCCTTTTTCCTTTTTTCCGTACACCTCTTCACTTTTAATCTATTTTTCATAATTTTAATTTCCTACATTTTAATGGATATTTAGGCCAAGAGTCACCTCTAAGGGTGAATTGACCAAATTGCCCCTTATCAATCTGATAAGTTTTTCCAATAACACTAGGTTGCTTCCTGAACTCTGATTCGATTATTTGAACTGGTTTTCTATTCTTTTTTGTAGTTTTCACATTACCATTAGCTTCGCAATTATCTCTAGGCCTGGGGTGTCATAGGGTCTCACATGAAATTAGGGTAGCAACTGAGATTGCAGTCACTTCTCGGTTCGGTAACCCATTGCCGGGACCTCAACTCATTTAACCGATTATGCTTTATTTTTCTTATTTCCATTTCTCCTTCATATAATTTCTATTAATTTTAATTTATGGCTTTTCTAGGTGACATAAATATAGTGCTAGACATCCTGACTGTCCGGACAGACACTAGTCATCGGAATAGTAGAATGTATAGACTACTTAGTATCGGGGTGTTACATCTCTGTTATGGCTATTCAAAATTATCATTCATAAACTTTGGAAATGTTCCCTCAAGGAACCTCTTTTAATCACACTGTCTTTACTTCTTTGTGAACATTAGGTCTACCCTTCATATTAAATACCTAAAGGGGTCTTAAATTATCCTAGTAGAAAGAGGGTCTTAGATTACCCTAGTAGACTTTCATTACATTACTCAAGTTTAGTGTGACTATTAGGACACCACTTTATTCTTCCATTATTACATAGTTTAACATTTCAAATTCATTATGCTCTTCCAAATCAATCTAAAGGAAATTATGCACTACACATACATCTATACAACCAACTGGCAAGCACATTCTCATTTCATTATATATTAGACATACATGCCCACACCACAGGCATAAAACATACAACCATAATACATCAAATACATTCAACTTGCATGACACTAAGACATGACAAAAATACATGCTTTTATACTATAAATACATTTGTTCCTAACATGATGACAGCTAATACTATTACAATAAAAGTTCTTCTAATATGCCATAACCACTCCTAGATTCTTGTGCTTTTGCTATCTACAAAAATTATTTTGGTTAGGGGGATAAGCTGAGGGGCTTAGAAAGTATAAACTATTTAAAACTTTTACATCATTCATTACATTACATACATATGAGTATCAAACACATGAATGCATCATTTCATCAGACATTCGTAAACATGGTAGTCATGTCATTAGTGACTCCCCTATAATCCAATGTGGCCAATTCATATAAAGGCTCTTTAAGACTTTTGCTTAATGTATTTAATGTGCTCTACTCATACAAAGGCTCCATAGGACTTCTGCTTAAAACATAATCTATGTCATTATCAGGAGCCTCATAGGGACCTTACTTAGATTTTTGGATCCATAACATACATAACATAATACCAGATACCATTTGGGAGTAAGTGCGTCATCCATAATCTATCTAACATCATAAACATATATGCAATTACATCAAGTATGGTTCTAATACATTACACCCTAATATCAATACATTTCATGATGCATGATTATGCTTAAAGCTGCAATTAAAATAATTAAAAGGCATTTGAAATTAATTTAAGCAGTTTATACTTACCTCTTGTAGAACTTATTCATTTACTCTTACCCCCTAAATTTGACAAATAGACTTGACTTCATGTGTGCTTCCTAGGATGTTTTGACATTAAGCTGACTCAGGGTCCGACTTCCTTGAACCTTGATCACCAACTTTGATCAAGTGGTGAAACAACAAGCATATTGATTCTATATCTTATACTCCTTCAAAACATGTAAGGACCTTTAATATATATTATCTAGGTCCTTTTGGATCATAAAAATAGATTTTGGAGCCTTAAAATAAAAGGAGAAATAAGGCTAGCAAAATCAACTTCGCCTACCAAAGTAAGGGACTTTGGCTGTCAAATTCTTGAACTTTAAATGTCCTTTTAGTCCAATAGCAAATGTGGCTATCAAAGTTTTGGACTTTAGCTGTTAAGCCTAAAAATTTCTAGATTTTCTCGAGAAATTGCATCACTTCAGTTGCCAAAATAGTAGTTTTCGGTAGCTGAACCTAGGAATTTTCAAAATCCCTAAGTCCAAAACCTGCGGCAACTCAAACCCAAACTTCATCAAAACTCATAACTATGCTCCAAAATACAATCCAACTATCCATGCACATTTCTAAGGCATATATCAACTTGAAGACAAGCTTGGATACCACATGCATCCACTAAAAACATGAATTCAAGTTTCTTTCAAACTCAAACAAAACATTAACATATATCACTTCATTCCATCTAGGAAAACTAGTCAATTTAGGCCTATAAACACCTTAAACTTGACAAATTTCATAATAAGAAATGTAATTGCAACCAAAAACATCAAAACCCTAATATGCTAGAATTTCTCCTAACCTTACCAAGTTAAAAAACTTCTCAAACTGCACATGTAACAACTCTCTCAAACTCCAAAGGTTTAAAAATCAACTCAAATTATTACATGCAGTTAAAACAACTTATCATATATAATGGGAGCATTCTCAAATACCATTTTGATACTTAAAAAAGAAAAGAAAGAGAAAGTACCTTTCTCCCTTGGAACTAGGAGTGAAGAGATTTGACAAAATTCAAGAATTTCCTTAACTCCTAATTTTAGAATCTCCTCTAAGATCTTCTAGCACCCAAGACAACTAAATTGCCAAATAAATTCAAACTTGAACCCTTTGCATGTAACAGTAGATGAGGAAGAGAGAGAAAAATCACTTTTCTTTGAAATTTGGTCTGAAATGAGCTATTATACCCCTGTTGTCCAGAGGACTTTCAGCTGCTGGAGCCCATTCTATCCAAAAGACATTTGAATAGCAAAAAAAGACTTCAACTGTCGAAAGTCCAACCTTTGGCTATTGAAGTTCCTTTTGTCCATAAGGATTTCTTGATTTCTTTTCTTAATAAAAAAACACAGTTAATATCCCACATATAATCTAGACTCTTAACACATCAGATTCATACGTACATATACACATATACATCTTACTCCATTTCCTTGTCCATCAAACCTCAACTTTCATGAGAACTTTCCATCAATGACAAGAATTCCGACATTGGAAAATAGTGGGTGTTACAATGAGAATGAAGCCTTTGTGTTGTTGTGAGTGATAGGAGGCAAGTTGAGCATTTAGGGTGAGGAAGATGAGTGCTGAATGTCGAAAGATATGGGTCTCCTAGCAAGGGAAAAAATAAAGGAGTTGGGTGTTTAGGCTATGTCGTTTTAAGGAGTATTTATAAGGATTTTCCTTTTTTTTTTTTTTAATAAGCCCTTGAATGAAGGTATAGATTTAAAGAGAAAATAAAGGGTGGAGATAAATCAGGACAATTTTGTTTTATTTTCTTTTTAAAACTTCAAATTTAATGGTGAAAATTAAATTAAAAAAAAAAAGAATAGCCAACATTAATTTAGGACAAATTTAAAGAGAAAAAAAAATTGATGGTTGAGATCAAATGAGGACTATTTTGTCCTTATTTCTTTAACAAATGTCTAGATCCAAGGGTTGAGAATTTATCCTTAAATAGAAAATCAATGGTCAATATTAAAGAATACTAATTTTGTCTTATTTTCTTTAATAAACTTCAAATCTAAGGGTTAAAATTAATCTTCTACGAAATAGCTGAATAAAGTACACCACCAACCACCTAAGGCTTGCCACCACCGGATATGCTAAGCCGTGATTAGAACCAGTAACACCACCTGTAACACAAGGAGCATAAATGCCAATCATAGCCTAATAACCAACCCAAACAGCATTAAGCTTCAAATTCCTCTATAAGCACAACTCAACTCTACCATAACCTAAGGATGTCACCATATAGCTCATGGGCCTTCAAGAGGTCCTCAAGCCACATAGAGAAAATTCCAAGACCCAGACCGAGCACCAAAACCAAATTGATGGCAAACATAACACAAAGACATTAAGGACCATAGCCGCAATGTAGCTCATCTTTAAAACAATGCTCTCCTTATCACCTAACCTACAAAATCAGAGCCAAAACCATTATAAATTTCCATCCCAAGTAAGGGAGGGTTAAAGTTTGTGTAAGAGAGAAATATTGATTTAAAAATTTTTTAGAGAAAGAGTAGGTTTTAAAATATTATTTTTTTTATTTCAAATTTTATGTTTTAAGCTTTTAATAATTTTATTTTTTATTTTATTTTCAATATTACTAACTAAATACGATTTTATTGATAATTACCAATGAAAAGGTTTTGTAGGTAAAATTTTTTAAACTTTTTACAATTTTATTTTTAACATTACCAATGAATTCACATCATATGTAAATTTTTAAGCTTCTTACAATTTTATTTTTTTTATTTTTTAATATTACTGACGAAATACAATGTCGTTGGTAATTATCGATGAACCAATTTAGTAGGTAAAATTGTTTAAGTCTTTTAATTTCTTTTTATTTTCTTTTTAAAATTACCAATGACATATAATATCGTTGGTAATTATTAACAAATTTCCTATCCTAGGCAATTTGTAAGCTTCTTAAATGTTTTTTTTTTCATTTTATTTTAAATAATGCAGACAAAATACAACATCATTAGTATTTACCAACGCAATGATTTCGTAGGTATAATTGTTTAAGTTTTTTAAAATTATATTTTTTATTTTCTTTTTTGATATTACATCATTGGTAACTACGAACTATACACAATATCATTGGTAATTATAACAAATTCTTGTCATTGGTAACATTTTTAAGCTTTTTATTATTTTATTTTTATTTTCTTTTTAATATTACCGATGCAACAGTTTCATAGGTAAAATTGTTTAAATTTTTGAAAACTTTATTTTTAATTTTCTTTTTACTATTACCAACAAAATACAATGTCATTTGTAATTAATGACAACATGGGTTCCTAGGTAAAATTATTTAAGCTTTTAAATTTTTATTTTATTTTTATTTTCTTTTTAATTTTACCAACAAAATAGGGGCTTATCGGTAATTATTAATAATTATTTTCATCGGTATATTTTATATTTGATTGCTAACTTTTTTGTCAGTATTTGGGGCCATATTTACCTACGGAATATCCTTGTTGGTAAGTTTTGTGTTGTTATGCGGTCGGTAAATCTGTCAGTATATATTAGTTTAAATTTTAATTATCTAGGCTTCCCTTTTTTGTTGGTAAATCGTCGGCAATTACCAATGAACTTTTTATCGATAAATTTCATAGTTGTTTTTTTAATTTCTTATAGTGAGTGGTTGAGCTAGATTCAAATTTTCCACATGTCCAATTTCATACTAAAAAAGATAATTATTATATTATGATAAGATACTTTCTTTGAATTAATTACTGCAAATTTTGAATACATATTAAATTATATAATTAAACGATTTAACTCAGATTTAGGGTTTTATTAACAATTAACCCTAGCCCTTGTTTTTATTCTTTTTAACGAAAACCTCCACTAAAACCTTATATACTCACATAATACCTTTAAAGAGGGAGAAAAGAGTGTAGAAGCATGATTACTCACTCAAAACTCTTTGGATTAGCTTAAAATCACAATCTCCCTCTAGCTTCTCTTGGACCCAAAGTGAGAAATGGAGAAAAAGGAAAGTTTCTTGCACTGTATGAAGCTTAAAGAAACCTTTGAATATATAAATCACTTGGAATTGGAAGATTTAGGAGAATGGGGAAGTAAAGAAGAGAGAGAGACTATTTGGGAGAGGCTTGGTTGAGTATGAAGGAACTAAAGGGAAAAGTGAGACAAAGTGGGGTTCCACACCCCCTTCCCCTCTAACCCTCTTCATATAAAATGAATTTCATTGACCAAAGTTGTCTATGACAGCAACCTTTCCCTTTGAGCCAAATTCTCTTTACTTATATTATTAGCCTCATCTCTCTTCTCTCATTGACACATGTCCCAACTCCGAGCACCTATCCTGTGCACCCCAGATGGTGGGTATTATTTATACACACACACACACACGCACACGCACACAAAAACATACACACAGAAAAGCATTACATGCTCATCACAAGGAAGTTCGACAGCTGAAAATACATCTTCAATGGCAAAAAATCATATGCACTATTTTTGTTGTTATATACTATTTTATATAACTAACGACCGAAAGCCTAACTTAGGTTTTGTCCCATTTTGCATCCACAATATCTAACTAAGTTCCATTTTTCTACTTAAGCTATTACATGTTACTATAACTATAAATAACTTAATTAAACTTCATTTATCTTAGATGTCTGGATTTTCCTTCAAATTTTCCCTAACCCTAACCTAAGTTCATTCTAACTGAAACTCTTCTTTAATCTCTCTACACTTTCTATAAAATAATAAGAAAATAAAAGAGAGTGTAGAGACTATAAAAGCTTACTAAAAAGCTTTAGGGTTTTCTAGAACAAGAATCTTCCTCCCAGCCTAATTTTCCTTGTATCTTAAATGAAGAATAGATAGAGAGAAGAGGTTCTAGCACTTGTTAAAGTTAATGGAGAGTTTAAGATTGTTAGAATGATTTAAGGCAAGTGATTTGAGAGAAAAGGATAAAAAAAGAACAGGAAAATGGCGGTAGGGGATGCCTTTGGTCAGGTATGTGGGAGGCAGAAGGGAAAAATGGAGACAAAGTGGAGTTTCCCCACTTTTATATATAGAAAAGGAACTTCAGCGACTGAAGTTCTAACCTTCAACGACCGAAGTTGTCTGTTACAGCAACCTCCCTTTTTGCCAAACTATCTGTTACTTTTATTGCTAAATGTGTCTCTCTCCCATCTTTTGACAAATGTTCCAACTCTAGACACTTATTCCAGCTAACCCAAAATTTGGGTTTTACACATATATATTTTTAACATAAAATATCAAACTTTTAACTAATTCAATAAATAAAAAATATATATATATATTGAAAAGGGAAAAATATATATATTATTTGCATTATATGTAACATAAGAGAGATAGAAAGTGGAAAATAATAAGATTATGGAAAAAAAAAGAAATTTAAAGAAAAATTAATCAACTCCACTTTATTAGGGTTTAAGGAGAAATAGGAGAGGAGAGTAAGAGAGAAGAGAATAAGGAGAGAAGGGGGAAAGAAACACTTAAAAAAAAAAAAGAACTAAAAAGAAATTACTTTGAAAGAGAATTGCTTACCTCACCTGGCACCTCAGCGCTTACGCGAGACCTCTTGAGATAGGGTGCGCCTCGACTGACCTGGCACCTTTAACAACCCTAATTGCAGTCATTATGTAAGAGTGAAATATTCTTAACTTCTAATACATTTCCTCTTCTTATGCAGTTTCAGCAATCTGAGATTTATATTTTTGGGTGAGAGAAATGGAGCTTGTGTACCTGTTGTTCCTATACCCCGTACTGGGCTCCTGAAGAAGACTATGAAATTTAAGGAGTCACGAATAAGGAAGCAACGAATTACAGTGCCTGCCAATGTGACAATCACATTGTCAAGGACTTATCTTGGAGAAGTGAAGATTGAGAGAGAGAATGGAGTACATAATGTTAAAAAGGCATTAGACACGAGAAAAACCAACAAAATGCATGGACTTTTTTGGTAAACTCTTCCATCTCCTTCTCTTGGAAATTTTCCTTGCCTGATATTTCTTAATTTTTAACATCATTATACTTAAGTTTTCTTTCAACTAATTATTTATTTCATTTTTTTTAATGCTTCATCACTGGGAACTTTTAACAGTTACATGAAAAACCTCTGGACTGGTCGAATCTGGTTCTAAAGCAATTTAACAAGGGACTATGGGACTAAGAAAGAGTTCTACTTCATTATGATTTTGACATATATCTCATCTTTGTTATAGGACACTACACTAATCATTGGAATTGAATGTGTGTTTAGGATGCTTCGATCTATCGAGAGACATTATTAAAGATATTGGTATAAAAGTAACAAAAGATACTTAGAAATGAAATACCAGAAGTTCTAATTTGATGCTTGTTAATAAGGCTTCCTTTTGTTGGATTTGTCTGTTCATTTATCTCTAAACTATATGCCTAGTGTTTTGCATATATGCATATGCATTTGAAAAGGACAGAAGAAACAAGTGCACAGACATTAGTATTAGCCTTAGCGAATATTTGTTATAGTCTAGTCTAATATGCTTTTCTTTTTTTGCCTAAACCAAATATGCATTTTAATGCATTAAGGATGCTTACAAACAACATGGAGGTCACAGTATCTAAGGGGGGTTTGAGAAGAGACTCTAATTACTTGGTCTTGGGTGTTGTGCAATAGTGGAAGGGAAATATTTGGTATTAAGTCTCGGATTCTCAGTCAGTTAGAATGGCAATACCTATGGAAGAGAACACCATGATCATTATTAGTGGATATGAAAAGTGTAACATCTGTTAGTCTCTTGGTTCAGTTAGGAAATGAAGGCCTCCTGAACAGGGACGGACGTGCGCAAGGGCTAAGAGTGGCATTGGGCTCCCCTAAAATTTCTAAAACCTTTAAAGGTATAATATTAATTTTATAAAATCCGTAAATTCTTCAATGCACTAGTATAAATCCTCTTGTCAAAGAAACCCATGCCAAGCAGCTATCATTGAAAATATTAAAAAATAATAATAAATTATTAAAAATTAACTAATAAGAGATGAGAGACCTATGTAGATCAGTTAAAACCTCTGATTGACAGGATTTATAGCTAGAAAAGATTTATGTTGTTGTTTTTCATAAATATTATTAGGAATAATAATATTATTATTATTTACATATATTTTTTTAACTTACATCTATAAAAAAAAAAATTTCATCCTTCGAGATTAGAAAATACTTTTCCACTCTTTTAAATAATATATATATATATATATATATATATATATATATAAAATTTAGGAATTAGGTTTTCCCATGCATATAACATTCTTATATGAACCAAATTCAAAAATGAAATTCTTATTAATACAGTTACACATTTAATATTGTATAATAATTGATTCAAAATTATACTAAATGTTTAATAATTGGACCTTTTAATTGAATTTCTAACCATAAAAAGATAAAGGTGTGAGGCACGCCAATGAAGTTATAAGATCAAAGGAAGGAAAAGCAGGGAAGAAGAAGTAATCGATGCATTTATTTTTATTTATTTATTTTTTTTTTTCATCAGTTATACGCACTTGTTTGCATGCACGAAGCAATGTGTATGTATTTCAGTGACTCATTAAATAGACAAGCAGCTTATTTATTCTTCATTTCTGTCTATTTGTTATGATGATTTGATAAGTTAAATTTTCAGATGAGTTCAGTATCTATGCTTTTTCATATTTACAGGTTCGTAGTTGAGAAGGAAAAAATTAAAAGTGAAAGCTGCAAAATTAAGGTCTCATGCAGATCTCGGATCTTCCCTCTCAAGAATCAAACGCCACAAAATCTTTATTTTATTTTATCTTATTTTAACTAAGACAAAAAGAAAATTAGTAGACAGGCAAGGATGTGCAAATTTCATTTTTACATGGGATTTCAAGTGCTCTTCTGCCCCCATCAACAGTGGCCCATACTTGATAATTAAGAGTCTATCCCCACCGGAGATCAAACAAGATTAATGGAGATGGGTTTGCAAACCACTAAGATTTTGTATTCAATGATTGGACCCTACTACCTTTAATTAGGGAAATGGTAGGATTAGGGACCATTCATCCATGCTGCTGATCACTTATTCTCAAGTTGAATTACAAAGTTCACAACTCAACTCAACTCAACTAAGCCTTTATCCCAAAAATTTGGGGTCGGCTATATGGATTCGCTTTTTCCACTCTGAACGATTTTGGGTTAAATCCTCAGAAATGTGTAATGCTTCTAAGTCATCTTTGTACTACTCTCCTCCAAGTCAATTTAGGTCTACCCCTTTTTTTCTTTCTATCCTCTAGCCTAATGTGTTCTACTTGTCTAACTGGAGCCTCCGTATGTCTACGCTTCACATGACCAAACCACCTCAATCTCCCTTCTCTCAACTTATCTTCAATTGGCACCACTCCTACCTTTTCTCTAATACTTTCATTACGGACTTTATCTAGTCTAGTATGACCACTCATCCACCTTAACATTCTCATCTCTGCAACTCTTATCTTAGATGCATACGACTCTTTCAGTGCCCAACACTCACTACCATATAGCATAGCCGGTCGTATGGCTGTACAGTAAAATTTTCCTTTTAATTTATTGGGAATCTTACGATCACATAAAACTCCCGTGGCACGTCTCCACTTCAACCATCCAGCTTTAATCCTATGACTAACATCCTCCTCACATCCCCCATCTACTTGAAGGACTGAGCCTAGATATTTAAAGTGATTACTTTGGGACAGTGCCACTCCATTCAAACTAACTCCTTCCCTATCACCAGTTTGGCCTTCACTGAACTTGCAATGCATGTATTCTGTCTTCGTTCTACTTAACTTAAAACCCTTTGACTCTAGAGTACTTCTCCAAAGTTCTAGCTTCCTATTGACTCCTTCTCGTGTCTCATCTATCAGAACAATATCATCCGCAAACATCATGCACCAAGGAATACTCTCTTGTATATGTTTCGTCAGTTCATCTAAAACTAATGTAAAAAGGTAAGGGCTTATGGCTGATCCTTGGTGTAATCCAATTGAGATCGGAAAATCTCTTGTGTCCCCTCCCATTGTGCGCACAATAGTAGTTGCTCCTTCATACATATCTTTCAATACTTGTATGTACCTAATAGATACCCTCTTTTGTTCTAACGCATTCCATAAGACCTCTCTTGGAACACTATCATAAGCCTTCTCCAAATCAATAAAAACCATGTGTAGATCTTTCTTCCCATCTCTATATTTCTCCATCAAGCTTCTAATGAGAAAGATCGCTTCCATAGTTGAACGACCAGGCATGAAACCAAATTGATTGAGAGAGATAGAAGTATCATGACGTAGTCGATGCTCCACAACTCTCTCCCACAACTTCATAGTATGGCTCATGAGTTTAATTCCCCTATAATTTGAGCAACTCTGTATGTCTCCCTTATTTTTAAAAATAGGTACTAAAATACTCTTCCTCCATTCATCAGGCATTTTCTTTGAGTTTAGAATCTTATTAAGTAATTTAGTTAACCATGCCACTCCCATATCTCCCAAATACTTCCACACTTCAATTGGTATTTCATCGGGTCCACAGGCTTTACCTACTTTCATTCTCTTAAGTGCTTCCTTTACTTCTAAAGATCTAATCCTTCTAGTATAATTTACATTCTTTTCTATTGTTCTATAATTTATATTCACGCTATTTCCATTTTGACTATTATTAAAGAGATCATTAAAATAATTTCTCCATCTTTCTTTAATGTCCTCATCTTTCACCAACACTTTTCCTTCTTTATCCTTAATGCACCTAACTTGATTGAATTACAAAGTTCACAATCTCTTGAAATCAAACGTTAGTTGTACCATTACCAAATACAAGAATTCAAGCGCACTTCAGAACCTAGGAGCCATTTTTCAGTCCAATGGCGAAAAACCATCCACTATTGCTTCAACGTTCTCAAGAGTAAATTGAAACCCATCATTAATCTGTTATTTAGATCATTAAACAGTTTATTTAGCTAGAAAATCCCAAAATCGAAATCACAAGAAGTTGAGTGTACACCTTCCTTGCAAGGCTTCAGCATCCTGTAAAATCCCCCAATTCTCATTACATAAACTTCACTTATCATTCTTTTAGGTTCATATTGTGTAAACGACCGACGGCTATCCCCTTCTTGAAAGAGGTTTAAAGCCAACAAGACTAAACAGTGGGTAATACGTACAAATATAATAATTGAAAATACACAGTGGAGACTGATTATCAAAATTAGAAGTGCTAAGAGTAGCCCTACCCTGACTGTCATCCTTCATTTTCTTCTTGTTTTGGAAGGTTATGATTGAGAATGATCATGTTTCTAAAAGGAACTGGACCTTGTTTTCCTAATTACCCATCTACTTCACCGGCAGTACATTCACACGCTATGAATAGGGATGGCCACGGTTCAGGAACCGTCAGTTTAGGTTCAATAAAATCATGAACCTGAACAAAACCGCCAGGGGACGGGTCCTGAACCGCCGGTTCCGGTTTGAGCCCCGGTTTAAAACGATTTGAAGGGCGGTTCGAAAAAGAACGGTTCAAAACAGTTTTGAGGACGGTTTTGAAGTAGTTTAGGGATGGTTTAAGGATAGCTTAGACAAAAAAAATTAGAGAAAAAATTTATTGATTCAAAACTTAAGTTATATTTGTAAAGATATTTTAATTTTTCTTAGAAATCTTTCAATCAAAATAAAATAAGAAAAAAATAGAAAGAAAATAATTTATCTTTAAGAAAAATTTAATAAATAAAGACTTAAACCTGATTAAAAAATTTAATAAATAAAGACTTGAACCTGATTAAAAAACTAGAGATGAAATTAATTTTTTTTAAAGAAATTAGCAAAAAGTGTATGAACTTAATTTTGCCTAAATATCCCTTTAGGATTTAGAGGAATAAAAATTTCTAGTTCTATTACTTGCCTTTTTTTTTTTAAATTATATAACAATTGATAATTAAAAAAGTATAAAAGAGAAAAAAAATTAAAATAGAGGGTATTGAAAATTTTATTGAGGATTTAAAGTAATAACAAAGTAATTGAGATAGTATTGAAAATTTCAGTAAGTATATAAAATAATAAAGTAGGAAAATTGAGAGAGTATTGGAAATTAAAATGAGTGTAGAAAATAATTATTTAGAGAATTTAAGAAAAATTGAAAAAATATTAAGAATTGAAGAAAATGCAGAGAATAATTGTGTAAAGAATTAATGATATGTATAAATGAATTAGAAGTGATGTAACATATTTATTAAATTTTTTTATATTTAAATCGCCGGTTTAATCCGGTTGGAAATCATCAGTTCAATCCGATTCGGAACCGCCGGTTCACAGTTCTTAAAAAATATGAATATGAACCAAACCGCAAAAAGACGGTTTCGGTCCAGTTCGAAGCCAATTCCGGTTTTGACCAGTTTTGGTCCGATTTTGAACTGGTTTCGGTTCGGTTCCGATTCAAAACCAGACCGTGGCCACCCCTAGCTATGAACCCTGAACTAGTTTTGTTTTTAAATATGCGTTGCACTTTTTTCTGGACTTATTGTATATATATGTGATTTAATAATTTTTTTATTAACTTTTGCATATAATATAGTATTATTATGATATATTTATTATTATTATTATTATTATTATTCGTTTTCATGATAAATATATTGTACGTGCATTTTATCATTTTTAGATTTAAGTTAATGAAAATGAAAATATATTAATAAAAACAAGGTATTATTGCAAGTGAATACAATAAGAGAGGTGAATTTTATTATGAAAAATTTATTATTATAATATAATTATATAATAGTAAGTATTTTATAAATATATAAATTTAACTATTTCTTATTTTATTGGTTCATATATTTTCATGTTAAATTTTTTAAATAATAAAATATTAAATTTAAAGACTAATTAATTTTTCGTATTTTATAATTTTTATAAAATATATATTATTAGTGTGATAAGTCTAAACTTTTTTGTAACACTACTTAAGAGTTTATACATATAACAATGAAATAAATTCAATTTGCTATATTTCATATAATGTTGATCTTTTTTAATACTAATTATTTTCAATTCGATTTTTTAGTTCTTTCTTTTATAAAATTAATCATGCTTACCTATATCAATAAATACTAATATTATTAATTTTTATTTCATATATAATACTTTACATAATTTTATATTTTCTTATGATATAGAGAAAAATGTTAAGAAAAAGATTAAAATATATATTAATATTAATATATTATTTATAAATACTAAATTATTAATTAAAATTTTCTTTTTATATAAAAAAATAAAAATGATGCTAATAAAAAAAAAACACTTATGTTAGTAATGCTTATATTCATATGAAAATTGGACTCTTTAAAAAAAATCAATTTATATTTATATAAAAATATGAATCTATTAAATTGAAATGACAATTCTATATTTAAAGGATGATTCCTAATTCTTTTTTATATACATTCACTATTTGTCATGATAAGAATATAGTATTAAAAAAATTAAAAAATATTATTTTTTTATATTTAAACATATTAACATTTTTAAACTTTTAATAATGTACCATTTTAAAATAAAAAATCAGTGTTATAAATTTTAATCATCTTATTAATTATATTAATTTTATAATAAAACTCAAACCTAATATATATGCTAATTATAAATTTTTAATATATATATATATATATATATATATGTTTATTTTTTTATTTTTTTATATATATTTAAATACTTTTTCTCATATATATAATTTATTTTATATACTTATAAGTAATTATGTATTATTTAAAAATTTTAAATTCATATAATTTTATTATATATTACATATTAATTAAATATTTTTTTTATAAATCAACGAATTTGAATTTATTGTCACATGGGATCATTCATGTCCTTTTAATTGTCACGCGTTATTCGTGGACAGTTGTCTGTCATGGTTATTATGCCGTGTTACTTTGGCAGCTACCATTGGTTTTTCAACGGTATAATGATGGAATTTTAAATTTCGAAACATTTATGGATTCCTCGTCTTTTATAAAAACTAACTTTTTTTTTTTTTTCCATTTCTTCCATTGTTTTTCTTTCTTGGTTTTCCGATTTTCTTCTTTGATTCTTCGGCTATTTTCTAGTTGCAAGCTTTCCCTAATTTGAAGGTAATCAAGTTGTTCTTTTTTCTCTTTATCCTCTTCTTCTTATTTTCTTTGAGAATGAGTGATCTAAGTGAGAACCAAGACTTAAGGGCCATTCCCTAGTCACTAGTGATTGGGTACAGTCGAAACACCAATACCCATGAGCTATTAAGAGTCTGACCATTAGTGCCATGAAGGTGAAAAGGTCCCAGAAGTTACAGGTCCACCTACTCCATTGTCTACTTCCAATTCCCAACCTACTTTGAATGTAAGGGTAAGTACCTCTGGACAATCGCACCTCTCAAAGTTTTTGAGCTTCCATCTTGCTTAAATGGCTGGGATCTCTTGGACCTTTCAAAATCCTATGGAATTAGTAAGGAGAGATTTCGACTATCGCTTGTTAATTGCAGAGGACAAGTAGATAGCACTTATCTTCGCTAGATTCGTGTGGTTATGTATGAAGAGCAGTTGAAATCTGCATAGACTATCGCTTGATCCACTAGATACCAAAGTTCTCAAGCATTATCAGCTCTCTATTTTCCAAATGCATCCAAACTCATGGAGACTCTTATCAACTTTCTGAGCTTTATGTACAAGAAAAAGGCTTCACATTTCGGCTAGCATCTTCTCAACATTCTTTCAGCTCAATATCAGAGATAATGAAAAGTATTGGCATTTCCATGCTCGAAAGGGGATGGGACTGTTCGTCTTCATCTTCCCTAAAGAAGTGGAAAGATAAATTCATATTTGTCAAAGATATGGTGGATGAACAATGGGATGGAATATAGACGAGTTAGAATTGTCTGGCCAATAAAAAGGCAGGGAAGTCAAGGCTGAATGCTAAAGAGAATGCCATAGTCTAGGAAATTAAACCTGTTATTTAGTCAAATAAGATATCAATCAAGACTTTGATCAATACCAAAGCTTAGTGGTGGGCATCTATATATACAACTGGGGATCCAGTGGCTGTTGAGCACTACAATAATATTCTGATCAAGGGTAAAAACTTATAACTTTTGCCTTTTATTTTTGATACCTACTGAGATTCTTTTGATTTTGCATATATGGCTAGCCGAGCAAAAAATGTCGAAGAACATCGAAAGGCTAATATGAAGGAAGAAAAAGTCGAAGAGAACTTCTGTCGTTGATCAATCCACTCTTCCAGCAGTGAAAAGAGTGAGGGTGGCCTCTCCTTGGTCGTCACCAAATTTGAAAGAATGCAAGGCACCTATTGATGCCTAAGAAACTAGGGAAGCTAAGTTTGTTCCCCTTTTTCCTCTGCTTACTACTCAAATAGTCAAACAAATGCTAGCCAGGCTGTCGATTATTAAAAATTTCAAGTTTATTGATTGGTTTGGCAAGAAATACACCCTCTCAATGGATCAAGCTCGCTTAGATCTAGATGATGATGAAGACCTCACCCTCTGATTGATGTCTATTTAGATGGAACAATTGGCCTATTCCTAAATTCTAAGGGAGAGGAACAGGGCTCTTCAGGGATTCATCAGGACACAGGAGATGAACATCGATCTTCTTGTTGACTTGGTGTCCACCTCTAAGAAGAAGATTCAAGATCTGGAAGGCGAACTGCTTGAACTGAAGGAAAAATTATCCCAATAGAAAGGCGAGCACTGGTCTGCCTAGGATACTGTGACCGTGCTGACCAAGAAGTTCATGGAGCAGGATGTAGAGATGGTCACCACCCATGAGCATCTGGCCGAGATCTACGTGAAGGCTCATGATGATATTGTGTCCGAGCTTTAAGAGCACTTCCCATGCAAAGACTTCTCATGGGTGGACAAACTTGGCAGTGGTAGCATTCCAAAGGGTGAGGAGGAGAGAGAAAATATAACAAGGCAGGGAGGATGAAAATGATGTAGGTCCCTTTGCCTAATATCTTGTTGTAAAAAATTTCCCTTTGCAATGAAATGAAGTAGTTCTTTCCCTTTCTTTGATATTTTGCATGTTAACTAAATAATAACAAAACAATCAATTGTTAATAACAAATGCCAGTGATAAAAATTCTACAAGTGAGAAAGCTCAGACATACAGGCTGAATAATAGCAATTTCTTCCAGGTAATTATGCCCGGACCCCAGGCTAGGTAAAAGAAAAATCGAATAATAAGTAATCTGAGTAAAAATGTTTGGACCCATAGTGCGAGTGGTAATAACTTGACACAACAAAATATTCTAAGTATGTAAGCTTAGTCTCTTAAGTTGGGCAAAATGCATAGATTAGAGAAGCAACAGAATTTGTGATGTAGTAATTACCCAATATAAGTACTTGAAGAGTAAATTCAAATTTGGTAAACTTTTGGTGAATTTTTACTAACTGAACAAGCACATTTGTGTCATTATAGAATATTTGATTAGTTTTAACCAATTGAATATATTTGATGATGCTTCACTTATTTACTTTTAGGCCAAAAGTGTTGTTTGCTCTCCTTTAGGCTTGACTAATTTGTTCGATTCTATCATTCCCCATAGGTTTTATCGCCATAGCCTAATGATAGGATTTTTACTTTTATTTAGCCTAGAGGACTATCATCATGGATGAGCTAAACACCCTTAGATTATTTAGCCTAGTGGACTATCGATGTGGATGGACTTAGCACCCTCAGATTATTTAGCCTGGTGGACTATCACCGTAGATGAGCTAAGCACTTTTAGATTATTTAGTTTGATAGACTATCGCCATGGATGGACTAAGTACCCTTAGATTCTTTAGCTTGGAAGACTATCGTCAAGGATGGGCTAAGCACCCTTCAATTGGCATTTCCGAAAAATCCCACTTTTTTGGTAATACTTGCAAAGATTATAGATATTCCATGATTGAGGCAAGACTCTTCCGTTTGTCTCGGCTAGTTTGTAAGACCCTGGGTGGATAACTTTAGAAATAACAAAAGGTCTAACCTAGTTACATCCTAACCTTTTAACTTTAGCTAGACTGCCTATGATATTGTCCCTCTTAAGAACTAGGTCTCTAACCATGAATGTTTGTCCTTTGACTTTTTTGTTATTCATATTGATCATCTTCTGCCTGTATTGTGCCATCCAAACAAAAGCTATCTCCCTCAGCTCTTTTGCTATGTCAAGATTAAAACGTAGGTCTTCTTCTTGTGAAGCATCCTCAGGGTGTTTTGTTTGAGCTTATGGAACATTGACTTCTATGGGGATTATAGCCTCTCATCCATATGCAAGTGAAAATGGAGTTTCTCCTATGGCTGACCTAGGTGTAGTTCGGTGAGCCCATAGGATGTTTGATAAATGGTCAGGCCATGCTCTTTTTGCTTTGCCTAGCCACCTCTTCAATCCATAAAGAATTGTTCGGTTTGTGACTTTGGTCATTCCATTCAACTATAGGTGATAAGTTGAGGCAAAGCAAATATCGATCTCCCATTTAATGTAAAGTTCTCTAAATTTATTGCTGGCAAACTAAGTACCATTGTTCGTTATGATTACTTTGGGAACTCTAAACCTACAGAAGATATTTTCCCTGACAAAAGTAATTACTCTATTGGCTGTCACATATCGTGATGCTTCGACTTCTGGCCACTTGGTGAAGTGATCAATGGTGACTATAGCATACTTTCAAGAGCCCAATGCCATTGGAAAAGGTCTGAGAATGTCTATACCCCATTGGTAGAAGGGCAATGGACTGTCGATGGCTGAAAGCTTCTCTGTTGGGTGTCAAGGAATGTTGCTATGCTTATAGCATTTTTAATATTTTTGAATCAAATCTTTCGCTTCCTGAACTATAGTGGGCCAGAAGAATCCCTGTCTGAATGCTTGTTCTTGCCCCTTCGTAGCTACCACATAGTCCCTCGTGAATCTCAAGTAAGACCAAA
This sequence comes from Hevea brasiliensis, assembly GCF_030052815.1. Taxonomy (NCBI): domain Eukaryota; kingdom Viridiplantae; phylum Streptophyta; class Magnoliopsida; order Malpighiales; family Euphorbiaceae; genus Hevea; species Hevea brasiliensis. The sequence continues at coordinate 18,013,720 of NC_079502.1, read as the reverse complement.
AAATCATCCTCCCTGCTAATATATTTGAGCCATGTTGAAGGTAAGATCCCCTGTACAGCCAATCGTCGAGTATATTGTACCTCGTTGATCTCTGTATTATCTTCTTAGCTTTAAGTTGATCGTCCGAAAGTAAGCCTCTGTCAAGATAGAAGAAAATGGGTTTCATCCATGTTTCTCCAATATCAATCAGCAATGCCTCTTCCTCATCAACAATTGGTGCTACTATCTCTTTGAAAGGAATGAATTATGAGAAGTGCTACTTGCCCGCCACCGCTATTTTGGCCAAAGTGTCTACTTCTTGGTCTTCCTCCCTCGGTATTTAGAGTATGTTCACATCTCCATTGTCTGATCGGATTTGTGCTAGCACGCTTTGGATCCAAAGCTCATATCTACCTAAGTTTGAGTCTTTTACTTGGTAGTTTCCATACAGTTGATTAATGACTAATTGTGAATCATAATAAATGTTGACTTTTTAGGCTCCTACCTTTTTGATGATATGCAATGCCATGAGAATGGCTTCGTATTAAGTAACATTGTTCGCTGCACAGAACACCAGCTTTGCTGCATATTTTAGTTTTGTTTTGTGTGGCCCTTTAAGGATTATGCCTATGCTTACTAGATAAACTTTATGTCACACCCCGGCTTAGTGGGCCCCAGCTCAAGCCCCTCTATGGGTGGCCATCTTGCCGGCGTACCCCTCTAGAGGCCGGCGATGCGACTCAAATCGGTACTGTCCGCTTTGGTGGAGTTCAATCCCTTCGCCCTGCAGAGCTAGGATTCGAACCCATATCACCTCACGGATTTGCTTCGCCTCTTACCAATTGAGGCCCATATCACCTCACGGATTTGCTTCGCCTCTTACCAATTGAGGCCCATATCACCTCACGGATTTGCTTCGCCTCTTACCAATTGAGGCCCATATCACCTCACGGATTTGTTTCGCCTCTTACCAATTGAGGCTCAATTGGTAAGAGGCGAAGCAAATCCGTGAGGTGATATGGGTTCGAATCCTAGCTCTGCAGGGCGAAGGGATTGAACTCCACCAAAGCGGACAGTACCGATTTGAGTCGCATCGCCGGCCTCTAGAGGGGTACGCCGGCAAGATGGCCACCCATAGAGGGGCTTGAGCTGGGGCCCACTAAGCCGGGGTGTGACACTTTATGCTCCATCTGCCCATACATTCCATTGCTCATTTGGTTTGTCCTTGATTTTGGGTACAGGCATCAGTTCAACCATAAAATCTGTAAGTACCTGTGCCTTAAGTGCTACCCTTAGTACATATATGATGTCAAATACTCCAAGGATCACTGACCATGTTACCAATCATTCAGATGCCTTTAGTTTGTGTAGGATCTTCCATAAAGGGTAATTTATTCAAACTTTAATGTGTGGCCTTCAAAGTATGGCTTTAGTTTTGTTATTGCCAAAAGGACCACATAGGCAAACTTTTTTAGGATTGGATAGTTGAGTTCAAATCCCTTTAATACTTAACTTGTGTAGTACACAGGTCTTTGCTTACTTTCTTTTTCCCTAATGGGGACGAGCTAATCGTTTCTTTTATCATTTTAAAATAGAGAAACAATACCTCGCCAGTTTTGGCAAGTCAAGCAATGGTGGAAATGATAAGAAAAAAATGCTTCGAGTGTTCAATGGCTACTTGGCATTCTTCTACCCATATTTCTTGCTTTTAATGCTCGAAAGAAGGGTAGGCATTTTTGCGCCGAGCAACTCATGAACCTTCCAAAGGCGGTGATCCATCCACTGAGTCATTGAACTTCCTTTATATTACTTGGTAGTTACATATTCAAGATTGCTCAAATCTTTTTGGTTCGCCTTTATCCCTCTCTCGGATATCATGAAGTCGAGGAACTAGCCAGCTTTTACCTTGAAAGCACACTTGTTTAGGTTCAGTTTCATTCTCGTTCTATCCAGTACATTAAACGCTTCAGCTATTTCTTTGGAATGGTCCTCTAGCATCCTAGACTTGATTATCATGTCATTGATGTATGCTTCAATTATTCTGCCCTTCTAATCTCTGAACATTTAATCCACTAGCCTTTGATAAGTGGCCCTGGAATTTTTAAGACCGAACAATATGGTCTTGCAACAGAAAAAAAAAAAAAAAAAAACTTTGAAATCTATCACGAAAGCAGTCTTCTCTTCATCTTCTAGATCCATCCTTATTTGATGGTATCCTAACACAGCATCAACTAGAGACACCACTGCATGTCTAGATGTTGTAACCACCAATTTGTCCATGTTTGGTAATGGGTAATGATCCTTTGGGCATGCTTTGTTGAGATCTATGTAGTCGGTGCACATCCACTATTTTCCATTTCCCTTCTTGACCAAGATGATGTTGGCTACCCAGGTTGGGTGTTTGACTTCTCGAATCAAACCTGCATCCAATAATTTCTTACCTTCGTCTTTAATCACTTATTAGCACTCAAGTGCAAATCGTCTCTTCTTTTGTTGAATCAATTTTACTTTTGGGTCCACACACAACTTGAGGGTGATTATGGCTAAGTTTATTCTCTTTATATCTTCTGCCTTCGAGGCAAATGTTGTCATTTTGTCTTTCAATGTTCGGATCACTGCTTCCCTGTTCAGCCCACTAAGTGTAGTGCCAAGGCAAACTTTCTTCCCGTATTCTAATTCTATTTCATTTATCGAATTTACTGGTTTGGGTGATATCTGACTTTTAGTTTTTCCCAATAGTTTGATTGGTAGAGTCACTTATGTGATTATCTTTGTTGACTTCTTGTAACATTCTGATGCTGATTTTTGGCTTCCTCATACTATTGCTATGCCACCCAGGGTAACTTCATACACAATGATTGCATGCTGATTGCTATGTCATTGCTATTCAAAATTGGTTGACCGAGGATAACATTGTATGATAGGGGAATGTCAATCACTGCAAATTCTGTGTAGATGTGCCGCTTGTATCCTTCATCACCTAAGACCATAGCTACGTTAATGGTTCTGAGCATGGGGACTATTTTGTCACTGAGGTCGACCAATGAGTATATAACCTTCGCCAAGTTCTCTGGTTTGTGCCTAAGCTTCTCTAAGACTTCTTTTGTCATGAGGTTCACGAGTTGCCTATGTCAATTAGCACCCATCATACTGTGTACCTATTCATATACACAGACATAACCAATGGGTCAAAATGTGGTTGTTTTACCTCATAGTCATTAGGACCAAAAGTGATTATCTCCTTACTTAGTTCATTTTTATTGACCGAGAATAATGTTTGGCTGTTTTTTTTACTCGCTTGAGCTGGCCTCTTATTGCCCCTTTTTCCTATGTTTAGTCCACTTATAATCACGTTAATCACTCCAATTGGGCTTTCATCCTTTTTTCTAATGGTGATGTCTTAGCTTTTGGAAGTAGGTCTTCTTCTCTTTAAATGTTTCTCATCCTGGCTACCATTGGCAAACCTCCTGAGCCGATCATCCCTTATTAATTGCTCAATCTCATCCTTGAGCTGCTTGCATTTATCAATGGTGTGATCATGGTCTTCATGGAACCTGTAAACATACTCTTAGCCCTTTCTTCTGAAGTATACGGGTTAAGCCTCTTTACCCATTTGACCTGCTTGTCGTTCTTCTATATCCATTTCAAGACTTTTGATCTTACCTCATTCAATGATGTGTAATTATGGAATCTTTTTCTGCCTCGCTCAAAATTTCTATCTGAACTATACACCTTTGATCTAAGCCATAATTTTTCTTATTCTGCCTCCTCTCATTATTTTGTCTGGATTTCCTTTCTTCTCTTAGAGCTTATCGCTCATAAGCTATCGTGATGTACTTATGGGCCTTTCCATTAGCTGGTAGTAATCCACTGCCAGGTTTTTTTATCAATGAATTGGAAAACTTTATGTTCCTCATTCCCTTTTTCAAAGCCTCACATGTAGTCTCATGATTCAAGTTTTGAACTTATATTACTTGGCATTAAACAGAGCAACATACTCCTTTAGAGACTCACCCTTCTACTGTTTTATTTTCTAAAGGTCCGAAGATATCTTTTTCGATGGGATGCAAAGGATGAACTTGTTCTTGAACTTGGTGGCGAGATGATGAAAATTTTGGATCAATCTGAGCCTGAGGCATTGGTACCATTTCTAAGCCAGCCCAGTTAGTATTGTTGGAAACACCCAACACAAATGGTAATCATTTACATTTTAAAGCATCATCATTGTCTGAAAATTCACCACATGGCTCCTTGAGTCTATTGTTCCAGTGCATTGGACTAGGACAGACAGTTTAAATTTTGATGGGAACTATTCAGCCAGGATTGGTTTGGACAGTAGAGACTCATTCCCAATCCTGAAGTTTTCTTCTTCTACCTATTTTCAGTATCTTTGCAAAGCTTTCATTAGCCCCAGTTTACCTTTGGTTATAGCGATTCATCAAAGAGTTCCTCTTACTCATTAACCCCTATTTGTCCCTTTTTTTTTCCCCCAAATTATTTATCGATCAAGCAATCTTGTGTATGGCTTCTTTAGTTTAGGTTGGATCTACCTCTCAAGAAGGTGTCCTTCGGAGAAGTCCTGCTCCCGGGACAAGTCTCTCTAGTGGTGCACTGGTTCTCGAGATCAATCCCTTAAGGAAGGCGATTTATGTCTCCATTTCCCTGATGCGCTGGTAGACTTGCTTTAGTATCATTCCTTGGATTGGGTCTTATTGATCTGGCCCAACAATTGGCATCACAGTGCTATGTGGCAGAATCTGACCACTGGATGGAATGGTGGGTGTGGTTACGCTTTGGGTCACTGCAATCACTAGCGGATCTACTCGTAGTTTGAGAGTGATTGAGATGATGTTTTTGCTAAGAGTCCTCAGATATGCCGCCGTTAAAATAAACAAAAAACCATAAAAAATGAAAAGTAATTAGGACTGAAGATCAAAACTCACTAGTAGCATAAAAAATGTGAAAAAGAAAAAGAAAGGTTTCATATGTGGGTGTTAGTGGATAATCTAAATTTCCCACAGACAACGCTACTAATGATGCCTTGAGCTTCAAGGACTAGTCCTGTTGCCACGTAGACCTGTAGAACAAAGAAAAAGTGAGGCTGGTGGCCTTCTAGCCAGTCACTCTAATGCTCAAGTCAGAGAATGATGATCTGAGGATAATATAATAATTTAGTATTGATTTGGATAGTATGTATGCGCACCTGATTTCGGGTTCTTTTTTATATTTATAGGTTTTTTAGGAAAATAGGCATTGCCTATTTCTCGGAGTCAATCTTGGGTTGACATCCCATGATTTTCTCCTAGAAATCTGGCTTATCCTTTGTTTGAAATTACTATTGCAAATCAATATAGGTTTTGCTCGGCTTCTTTCCCAAGGGATAGCAATGCTTCGTTCTCTCGTTGTTGTCCGATTCGAGATAGACCAAACTATCTTTTGCTTGGTTTGACCTAGCTCAGTTTTAGATAGTTTGAGTGATCTTTAGCTCAACTTTAACTCTAATCAAGCATTAACACTTTGACTGTCGTATTAGATTTTTGTCCTTAAGTGTTGATTGTTTCACCTTATTTTGCTCGAGTAGTATCAATATATTAGTATTTACATATAATTTTAATTAGACTTATATATTTATGTTTTCTCTAAAAAAAGCTTATATATTAATGCAATAAGAATTTTAGAAATATGTCTATAATTAAAGTAAAATATAAATTTATTTTATATGGAATATTTTTTAAAAAAATTTATAAGAAAGTAAATTAAAAGAAAAGTTCATTAATAAAAGAATTAAAACATTTGCCTAAAAAAACTAATTTCTTTTTCTTTTCCGTAAATTCAAATAAAATTATATTAAAATATTAATTTTTTTTAATATTAATTAAATTATAACTATCGTCACAAAACTTTTTATTTCAATGAATTAAATACATAATTTTATATATTGTGGATAAAGAAAATGTGGCTTTGGTTTATATAGTTTATAATCATATAACTCTTAGTTTTATTAATATTAATTAAATTATAATTATAATCATAAATTTTTTCAATAAATGATAGACATGAAAAAATTAAATCAAAAGAAAGAAAATTTTGTTTTTAAACATTTGATGTGACCTCTAATTATGCCAAGTGGCGTTAATATAAAAGTCATATGATTACATAGCTATTTTAATGCTCAACTTTATTATAACTAGTGGAATGAACATATATATTAAATAAAGAAAGGAAATTTATATTAAATTTAATTATATTATTATTAATTAAAAAATGTTATTATTTAATTAAAAGAATTTTAACATTATTATTTAAAATATTAAAACTCTAAACATTAATGGTAAATAATAAAAATAATATAATTTTAAAATAAATTAAATTTTATTAAATATAAAAAGGGAGAGAAAATTTTTAAATATTGATTTTCTTTCAAAGTAAACATGAGTAATGAATTTACTGTCATTAATATTTTCAAATTAAAAATTAGAGAATTCGATAATGTATGATAATTATGTTTAATAATTATATATTATAACTATTTAGAAAATACAAAAAAAAATTAATGATAACTTTCTTTGTTAATAAAAAAAATTTAAAAATTAATAGATAGATATTACCTTTAATAATTAATATGTTTAAAAAAAATTCAATTATTAACTTCTCACAAAAATTCAAATATCTTATAATGCTTGGTTTTGATTTGTAACAGATATTTTAAAAGCAATTAAACTTTTAGTTGTGATAATAATTGGAGAGTTACGGTAATATTTCTTGAATTTTAAAATTAAATATTTTGAATTAATAAATCATCAGTAATTAAATACTAAATTTAATTACAGTAAATATATTTAAAAATATTTTATTAAACGGTTTTGATCTTTCTTTAAAGTAAATGTGGGTCTTGATTTTACTGCTATTGACATTTTCAAATTAAAAATTAAAAAACATGATAATTAATGATAATTATATTTAATAATTAATACTTTTTATTATTTAAATTTAAAAAATCAAATTAATTAAAGACTATATTTAGAAAATAAAATTATATAATAATTATATATTACATCTATTTAGAAAATATATATAAAAAATTGCCTATTAATAAATTTAATTAAAATTTATCGCATTACATAAATATAATAAATTTAAAATCTTATCCATTTTTGAATTTATTTTATAAAAATATAGATGACCTCTTCATCAGAAAATAAAAGTAGAATATATATAAAATTAGGATATGTATTTATTTAGTATAATCAATAAATTAATCTAATTAACTTAATTTTCCCATTTCTATTTAAATTGAGCTTTTCATTCTTTTTTTAATAATTAAATAATAATAATTACTTATTATAGTATTAAAGTATAATAATTTATAACTTTTATATATATATATATATATATATATATATATATATATATATAATTAGAAAATTATTAACTTATAATTAAGAAAAATTAAGAGAAAATATATCCATATGACAGAAAGGAAAAATTAAGCCATTTCTACACTCAAAATAAAAAATTATTTTCAAGAATTTAATCATCTAATTAAATTTTAAAAATATTTATATATATATATATATATATATATATATATATATATATATAGATGCCATTGATTTAGACATCGTGGTTAAGTCATAAATATTTACACTTTAAGAAAATATAATTTATTTTTTATTATTTGATTAATAAAAAAAATTTAATATTTAGAATACATTAAAATATTAATTTTTTTTTAATTTATAACACGTAACATGGGAATTGGGTTAGTTAAATTCAATTTAATTACCATCTTAACAATGATACAATGTCATAATCTATGATCCTTGCATTGTAGTAATCTTCGAAAGTTATTAACTATGCAATTTTGTTGCTTAGAGGTCTTTAAAAATTATAACAAAAAGCCAATAGACTAATAGAGCATTTAATCATGTTAGACAAATGGCCTCCAAAACAGCACTGACAAACACTTATAATATGCTCTATTAGCATCACTACCTTTGCTCAAAATCCTTGCCGTAATCTCCGGTGCAGAATAAAAGTGACCACAAAAATTTACACATTAATTAAAAGCCAACACTTGCCATTTTAATTTTGCAATCAACAAAATTAGAGAAGTAAACGTTCAGGCAGATACCAATTTCCATATCCAAACCACCATATAAGGTACCCAATCTTATAACATTTTTTTCCAGTTTCCCTGACCTTCATTAACAGGAAAAACTTCACAGAATTTGAAAGCATCTCAAGCTAAGAGGGAAATTAAACAAGAGAACAGACTAAAGGTTTGCTTGGTAAGCAACATCGAAATGATCTAAGGATACGCTAAAGCATTATATTTTGGTTAATCACTACTCCTAAATGCTGTCCAAAATGATGAATTTTACCATTTCCTTCTCTGTACAAGCCAGCTCCAAAGCCCACATTAGATTTCTCTGCAACCATTTGATCAACAATAGTGAATGTCAGGCCCACTTAATTTAAAACTTAACCAGGAAGAAAATGAAGGCAAACAGCAATACTATTTGACAAGCACTTAATTGAATGAGACGACAAAGAGGGACCATAAATGTAGTAATGTCATTTTTGTGACAGAGTCAGACCTAAGAGCTGGCTTCATGCTCAGCATCATCGTGGATCTCAGACGTGGATTTCTCAGATTCCTCATTGTCTCCATTATTGTTCTACCAAAACAGGAAATCACCAAAAACAACACAGAATTAGAAAACTTGAAAATTTTCGAATAATGATAGATTTAAATGGAAAGGAAAACAGGGTATACGAGTTTCTGCTTCTGATATGCTTCTACAGCTTTCTCATACTCTGTTTTCTTGTTCGAGGCCTTCTCAGCATATGGAGCTTTGTCCTAGATTTAGGAAACAAAAATGTAACAGAAAATAAGTTGCAGTTCTTTAAGTAATCATTCAAAATGCAATGCTATCATTTCATTTCCAATTCACAGATTTATATTGAAGAAAAACAAAAATAATACTATGAGAAAGGATTTAAAACAACGATCAAATCATTCTTGTGATTTTGTTTTTCAGGTGTTTAATATGCATAAGAAATCGGAGATCTTACAGAATCAGACATTGATTTCCATTTCGCACCACCAGCTTTCCCTACCTGCATATTAATAAATCTCAATCAATGTAGGAAATGTTATTTATCTGTTTCATTGCCAGGAACATGGAAGCTAATTGAAAGGTATTTCACATTGGAACTCTAATACTTGACATCGATAAAGTATAATCGAATTTCCAGAGGAAAATTGCAGTCAGCAACCGCTCATTAGCCTTATTTTATTCTATTTTTAAGAGTTTTCTTGTCAACCAAACAAACTAAGAAATCAAAACTCAAAATTCAATATAATGAAGAAATTAACAGAAGCTTTGAATCTCACAGCAGAAACAGATTTGTTTTCAGGAAAGTTCTCCTTGAAAGATTTTCTGAACTCCTCCCTGTCATTCAGGGTAACCACAAGCATATATTAGAATTTAAAATCTGCGAAAATAGAAAATAGAAAACACGTCCGAATGAAGCAGACAGAATCTAATGGAAGTTGAAACTGAACTCACATGAAGACGAAAAAAGCGCTGGGAGGACGCTTTGGAGCATCAGGATCCTTTGGAGCGGAGTTCTTCTTGCTCCCTTTCTCCTTTGTCGTTTTGATCTCGGCTTTGCGTGCCTTCAACTTCCTTCAAAAATGAGAAGCACAGAAAATCAAAAGAGAATCGACTTTAAGAGGCCAAGAAACTAGAACATCAACTCAGAAAGCCAAATCTGAAGAAAACAAAAGAAGGAATAACCAGCCTCCATGGAAATTTCAGTCGCCTAAGAAAAAGAAAAGATCCCAGAAAACGAACACGAAAATACAATAAGAAAGTTGAATTCCATAGCACAATCACGATTCTCGGGGCAGATTTTGCAGCTGCATAACAAGTCGATTTCTAGAAGAAGAGAATCGAAGATACGAAATGCACAGAAGCTAAATCAAAACAAATACAAAATCGCTATATCAAAATAGTAACAGAGAAATCGAAGCAAATAACCAAAACAAAAAGGGACAAAAACAGAGTCATAAAGCTAAAGAAAAGAGCAGAAACGGTTTGTAGAAACAACATCAAAGCAAAAACACCTAGTCGCGAGAAATCAAACCGCAGGAAACAAAAATGGGCAAAGCACGTCAGCGCAAACGAAATTACTCTGCGTCAGGCCTCTTGTGAGCAATCACAGCAGTTCTCGGTCCCTTCATGGCTTGAGAATTTGGGCTTGTCAAGGAGAGAGACTTTCAAAGCTGTCAGAGAGAGAGAAAACGAAAGAGTTAAGATAGCATTAAAATGCATAGTTGCTACAAGCATTTTATAAGAGATCGTGTTGTTGCTTGCGGTTTTGAAAATACATTTCACATAAATGAAATCGGAAATTTCACGTCCAAACAATTTATTATTATTTTTTTTTTGCGGGAACGGGAATTTCAGCTGTGGGCGTTGAATAGCAGACGAGGATGAGGATTATACTCGCTGATACTGTACGACACGAGTCGACAACAATATTTTGGCTGAGTGATGCTTCGTAGTTTGTGCGCGTTTATTTAACTGCGAGTATGAATTGTTTTGTAGGTTTTGTATAATTGTATAGGCAGTTATTAAAGTAGCTGTGTTAAAACCGTCTTTAGGCTCAGTGAAAGATGCGACGTGGAAGGAACCGTGCTTGGCAGGCTTCGCCACTCTATGAACCGCGGTGGCGCCGCTGCGGTGAATGGGTTCCCATCGAGATTTTTTTTTTTCCCAGTTGGTTGTTAAAATTTTACTTTTTATTAAAAAAAATTATTATTTATTTCTTCCACTCTAATTAAATTAATTAGTAAATCTTTTATTTTAAAAAAATATATTAAATAGTTTTATATTTTTTATTTTGTACACTTTTAATCTCTTTTTTATTTAAATCAAGTTTTTTTTAATCAATATATTTAAAAATATTATTTTTATGAGAATTAAATAATTCAAAAATTAAAATTTAAATAAATTATACAATTGTGTTGCAAATTGCAAAGATGAAATAAAATTTAAATTATTATCTAAAATATTAGAATAATTAAAGAGTGAATAAAATAAAAATACAAAGATCAACCAACGTATTATCTAAAATAAGATGATTAAATCGTTAATTTTATTTAAATAAAGAAATTAAATAATAAATTTATATTTTTTAATACAAAACATTATCTCTTATTATCAAAATTGTGTATGAAATTATTAGTTTTCAAATTCAAATTTTAAATAAATCAATTAAAAAAGATAAATTATAATTTAATTTTTAAGTGTGGTTAAACTTATAAGCTATTCTTTGTATTTTTATAATCAATTAATTTAATTCTTAATATTTTAATAAAAGGAAAAGTAAAAAAAATTACTCTATAATTTCACATTTTGATACATAAGATACCATATTTTATTTTTTTTATTAATTTGATATTTATTTTTCTCCATTAGTAAATATAGTCCAAATCATTAGTTACCATTAAATAATACTAATGTGGTGGACACACGATATTGACATAGCAACACATAAGCGATATATCAATGATACATAAAACGTCATATCTGCGGTGTGTCACAACATTAATGTCGCTATATATTTACCATATCAGTATTATTAAATTTTTTAATAATGAATTGCAGCAACATTAGGGGGTCCCATCGAGATTTGTTTTTCATTTTTTTCCCTATCTAGTTGTTAAATTCTTTTTGGTAAATTATAATTTACTTAATGAGGTTTAACAAAATTTATAGATTAATTTCTATATTTTTTAAATTCACTTATTTATTCTTTGATGTTTTAATAAATGTATATGCTAATCTCTACCATTAAAATCACAATTGATTTCAGTAAAAATAACTAAAATGCTCTGTGTTAGATTTTCTATCTGAAATAATATACTCCTTGAGGCTTAACAAAATTTATAGATTATTCCCTAAAAATTATAATTATTAAAAATATGAATTAATTATTTTTAATTATATAAAAGTTTTGGTTAATTACAAAATCACCCATATATTTATAACATGATCTCTAAATATTATAACTATTTACAAATAATACTTAATATTTTTTGAATTAATAAAAATACAAGGATTAATTTGTAAACAGTAAACAATTATAACTATTAAGGTATGATTTAATTACTTTAAGATCCTTACATTTTTGTTATTAAGAAATTTATCCCTATATTTTAACAATATAATATAAAACATAAATACAATTTAATATTTATTCTTTTAAAATTAGATACAATTTAAAACAATTAAAAATTAGGACTGAATAATACTTAATTTTGTAAAATTTCACCAATTAATTAATATTTAATTTTATAAGTAATATTTATTTTATAAAATTAACTATTAATTATGTTGAAAATTTTCACATGTAATTTCCAATTTTAAATTTGTAAAATTAAAAATTTAAACATTTAAAATTTATAATTTTACCTCATCAAGGACTATTTTGTTAATAAATCAAAACCTCAAGAACTATTTTGTTTCATATTGAAAGCCATAAATAAATGGCATTTTGATCATCTTTTTTTAAATTAATGGTAATTTGGATGGTAAATTGGATAGGGGGACTAACCTGTAGGTTTATTAAAATGTCAGTGACTAGATAGGTGGGCTTTAAAAATAAAAGAACTAATATGTAGGTTTCACTAAATCTCATGGACTAATTTATAAGTTTTGTCAAACCTTAGAGACTAAATTTTTTCAGATAGAAAATATAGTAAAGGGTATTTTGGTTATTTTTTGCTAAAACAAACAGTGACTTAACTGTAATTCTAACTATAGGGACTAATTTATAGGTTTTTTAAATTTCAATGACTAAATTATAATTTACCCTTTTTATATAGAAAATTATTATTTAGTGCTTTATTTTAATTATTTAAGTAGCTAATTTTTTTAAAAAATATATTAGTTAGTTCTTGTATTTTTTTTCTTTTTTACTTTTTAGTCTCTTTGCCTAGTTTAAATAAGTTTTCATTTAGTCAATTTATTCAAAGGAAATAAAAATTACCGTTATGGGAATTAAATAATTCAAGAGTTAGAAAATTGAGAGATTATATAATTTATTTTAATAAATTATAGGAGCTAAATAAAATTCAACACCTCACATTTCTATTATTTTTCAACACAGCAGTTTACATACCTTAAGTTTGAGAGTACAACAAATTTTCAAAAATCTCCCTTGACTTCGCTCCAATAGTAACCACTTTCTCTATTATTGCTCCACCCACAGAGACAAACCTATTCTACTTCCTGGTCCACCTAGATAGTGTGAGAGATGACAGGGATGACAGTAGTGAAACTAGTGAGGAAATTTTCTTTTGCTTGTAATGTGAGGGTTGTGTGAGGGAAAAATGAGTACAGGTGGGACGTTAGGCAAAGTAAATTTGAAATTTAGTCCGAACACTAATATAACTAGCCTCCCATGTCCTTGGGCGCTAGTATGAATAGCAACCCACGCCTATGTTTGCGCACTACCTGATGTAATGACAATGTAGAGATTCTCTGCAACACTCTGCAAGCTAATTAAAATAGTGTCCCCCCTCTGCATGCTTATATAAATAGCGTAATCGTTCACTGTTTAATGTGACAACAATATAGAGATTATCTGTAACACTTTCGCATGTCAATATAAATAGCATCCGCTCTCTGCACACTAATATAAATAGCGTCTAAACATAGGCTACTGGTATGACTAGCGTCCTATGGCAACAACTTCCACCTCAGCCCATTTCACCCCTTTTCCGTAATTTTTGAGAACTCACCGATTATTTCATTTTCCAAAATACAAAAAGCTCATGTCAATTAGTGTTATGGCTATTAAAATGAGAATAGTCTTGATATTTTTAAAAAAATTATTAGAAAAATATAGTCTTTTACTTAGTCAAAGAGTAGTTTAAAATAAGTAAATAAGATATAAGTATGTCTTATTTATGACTTTTAACTTATTTAATATTTTTTTAATTTATATGTTAAATCAAGCATTAATTTACTTTAACTTTCTATTTATAAGTAAATTTAGATGGTTTATAAGTCAAATCAAATACCTTTTCACTAATAAATTAACTTTACTTTAAAATTTGAGGATTATGTGTATGCATCTATAATTGAGGGATTTAAGATTTATTGGAATTATTAAAAATTTTAATTTTATTTTTTTAAGTTTTCATGTTGTCTTTTAGATTTAACTAAAGAGAAAAAATTTTAATTTCTAAACTTTTTAGATTTTTTATTTTATATTTTTTACATTATCTCTTAAAGAAAATTTAATTGACTATTAGTTTTGATGCCAAAATTTCCTAGATTTTAGCAATGAGAAAATTTCACTGTGTAAATTTTGGGTTTCAAAAATATAATTTAAAAGGTTTGAAAATTAATTGGTGTGATTTCATAGAAATTTTTATTTTTTGAATATTTATATATTTTAAATGAAAATTCTTTATATGATTGTTGTGTTTTATTATTTTTTAATTTTTATTTTTATACTCAATCATAAAAGGTGATTTTATTTCATTTATTTATAATAATTATTAATAAAATCAAATTTACTTTTGTAATGCACCTAATTTTCAAAAAATTATTTTATATGTAAATATTAATATTTTATTGTATTAAATATTATGAGAATTTATTTGGACTTTTTCTGAATTTTTAAAAATCGGGTTTGATTTTCTTAAGACAATAAATTTCATTGATTTTTTTTAAAATTAATTTAAAGATCACATGGAAAAATTGAAAATATATTTGAACTACAAAATTTTTTTTGAGATTTCGGAAATTTTTTCAAAATTTTTGGGCCTCGTTTTTAGTCCTAAGACAAAGTAAAAATTCAATTTTGAATATTTTGAATCTAACCGGCCGCATCGGATTGGATCGGACTGGCCTTCTTTCTTTTTCTTTTTCCTCCCCCCTACGCGCCTCGACACACTCTCTCTCTCCCATTTTCTCTCTCCTCCCTCTTCCATAGCGCTGGACAACCACTCCCCTCCCTTCCCCACTCGCTGACGACCAGCCTAGACCTTCCCTCGCCGTCGGTCGCAGTCAAGAACGCCAGAAAAGCGCGTTTGAACCTCCTTATGCTCATGCGCGATGCTTCACTTTCTCGGTCGAAATTTGATTGATCCGGTCACTAATCAAATCTAGTCTTATCCCAAACACCTTCTACCGATGTGCTCTACACGATGAGTGCTTCGCGGCAATATAAATTTTAAAATTTTTTGATACCAAAAATTCGGTGGATCCCATGAACTTCGCAGTGTTTTTTCGAGCTTCAAATGAGCTTATTTAATTTTGTAATAATTTTATTCTAACCCCTGGTGTGAGACCCCTTACCCGTCTACAGTGTAGTCGAGCAAGTTATGCCACTCAGTGTGCCAGAGTACCAATTTATGTTTCTATTACAACTTATCCCTTTATAATTCATTTATTTTCAATTTTGATAAATCTGAATTTATCCGCAAATTTTATAGAAAATCCGTGATCAGTGCCTACTAAATTGGAAAAACAGTTCTTCTGAACCTATTTAAAAACACTTCCAAAATAATTTCCAAATCCAAACTCCATTATACACATTCAAGTCAAGCTCAAAATCTCAATCTCAAATCACAATATTTTTTTGAAAACTTTTCTGTTCACTTCATCACTTGAAGCATATTCACAATTAATTCTCAACATTTCATTTATCAATATACATTATGCAAAAGATCTCAATAATATGAAATTTCATATATTTATATTAATACATAATTACAGGAGTTTAGAGTTACAATCCAAACTAATACAAAATGCAAAATACAAAAGGGCCACCTATAGTCCTAATGTCCTACCATATGCAGTGCAGATGTGAGGTGACTCCGGATCCCGGATGCAGCTCTGAAGACTCACCCCGTCTGATGTTTGCTGGGCTCCCCAGCTAGGTCTCCAGTACCTGCGTGTGGCAAAAGCGACGCGCTAAGCAATTCTGCTTAGTGGTGATAATATAAAATAAAATAAAATAGAATAAAATAATTATGCAGAATGTATGATTTCATTTTTGGCTAGACTTAATTTCTCGTATTATTTGTAGTATTATTCACTTAAAATTTGATAAGGTTTATTATCATTGCCCGAGTAACCCATACTAGTTGACTGGACTGGATAAACGGGTAAACCGGCACTGGGTACTAAGTATCTCGGACTATCACACCATCGGTCATATTGTGTCTCTCGGTGTGCAACAGAATAGCTAATAAGTGAAGGAACGGAAGTGTGAAAAACACAAGTTTATACCATTGAATTCAAAAATTTTCACCTAGGGTCACATGCATCATGCAAGATTTATTTTTATCTATTTGATTTCAATGATAAACAACATATTAAAACTCTTTTAATATGTTTTTGGATCTGTATTTGCCATTTAAGATTTTAAAATTAATCAGATTAATTTTAGAACCCTAGATTAAATCAAGAACGATTACACTAACCTCTTGATGCACTGCAGCGTGTCTGCGCCTTTGAGATTCGTCTTCAGGACACCAGATGTTGTCCCTCTAGCTTGTCCACACCAAGAACACCTATGGCAGCCCTTGAACAGCTTCTAAAGCTTTTTATATTAATTAGAAATTCAAGTTCTGCCTTTTAAGAGATTAGAGATGTAAACAGAACACTAGAAACAATTTCTAGTGTTCTTAATTCAAGAGATTGATGGCTAATCTCTTTGAATTGATGAGAGATGAAGAAGAATAGATGAAAAGCCTCAAAGTGGCGTGACAAAGGAGAGGAGTGGTTGCTGGTTATTTTTTCTTTTCATAACCACACTTAAATAGCTAGGTTAACACATTAAACCCTGGCCACATGTCACCCTTTGATTAGCTCTAGGTTTAAGTGACCCAATCACATTGTGCCAAGTGTCAAACCTATATTTAATATTGATTTTAATCATCTTACATGATTAAAAAATATTTGGCAAGTTTATGTATAATCCCATGTGTCACCATCTCATGGTGCCACGTGTCACACTGTGAAATAACCAAAATGCTCCTGTGTCTTAATTTTGAGTTCTTAACCCAAAATAATTATTTTTCTTCTTCTAATTCATTTATATCAAATATAAATTAATTAATTAATCTCTATTAATTAATTTCTCATTAATTAAATTCATATTTAAACACTTTACATATAAATTTAATTTATACTACACATCCAATAATCTAGATTTGGTTTCAAGTCATGCTAGGGACTTTGCAATTTAATTGCAAACCAAACCTATTTAATTAATCAATTAAACTCTTTAATTAATTAATTAAATCATATTTAAATAGGTGATAACTTGTGTATGTGTGTGACTTACTAGGCTCATCACTAATTGGCAATGAGACATGATATCAACTCTTAATATCATCAGAACTCTTTTTTACCATAAATGATTTCTCTAAATCATTTTATGAACCTCATAGACCATGGTTAACACCTAGCATAGCATGCCATGGCCACCCAATTAGTAATAAGGTTTACCTTAAATGAACCTATAATCATATATTACCATGCACTAGAATCTCTCTGTCACAAAATCCCAACTCAAGCTAGAGTCATGGTTTATGTCAAACTCCATTTGCTATGAATATTATGTTCTCTTTTAATTCCAGTTCTTGATTAAAAAGATTTTCTCATCAGAAACTCTTTTCTGTATAAATCTATTTATCCTGGCCAGGAACTTGAAACATCAAGAACAATTAAATGAACATAGGATTTTATCTCTATTTACTTAGAGGAACAGATTCCATCTTGATCAACACCTACCTCCATATATAACTAGTAGGAGCCAACACATGCCCATATACCCATACATAGTACAAGTATGAAAGCAGTATCAAACTCAAACTACTTATATACAAGATAACTGTGCTATCTCAGGTCTAAAAATTATATGCACTGATATGATTTATGACAAAACATTAACAAGAGTAAACTCCATGTGCTTGTCATAAGTGTCACTGGTTCAGCCTACTTATCATTTATAAGTGCCTATCATGTTTGTTATATGGCATGAGACTCACCATTCCATCTTATTTATATCTCATATAAATAACTTGGGAACAAACATGAATACAATCTTTCTGGATAAGTCATGTCCTTATTATGAAGTATCCTCGATTGTGAACCTATTTATGATACTTTGTGCTAGAAATTTTGTCACTCATATTCTTAATAACTTAAGAATAATATTTCTAACAAAATATCAATGGACCTTTTCTATTATACATAAATATATTATGTAAACGGAAAAGTGGAAATGCCTTTTATTAATAAAAATATGTACAAGATACATACTAAATGATATGCTCTAGGGCATACTACTAACAATCTCCCACTAGCACTAGAGCCATTCATTACAATACCTTAGACCTATCTTCTCAAGATATCGGTCTAACTGAGTCTGTGACATAGGCTTAGTGAATGAATCAGCTGGATTTTCAGCTAATGCTATTTTATGCATGGCTAGATCACCTCGCCCAACTATTTCTCTGATAATGTGGTAGCGCCTTTCTATGTGTTTGGATTTCTGGTGAGACCTTGGTTCCTTAGCCTGTATGACTGCTCCATTATTGTCACAGTGTAGTGGAACTGCCGACTCAATGGAAGGAACTACTGTAAGTTCTGTCACGAACTTCTTTATCCAAACAGCTTCCTTTGCGACATCGATGCGACAATATACTCAGCCTCTGTAGTGGAATCTGCAGTCGTGCTCTGTTTGGAACTCTTCCAACTGACTGCACCTCCATTATAAATGGACACATATCCAGAGGTAGACTTTCTATCATCGATATCTGATTGGAAATCAGAATCAGTATAACCATCCAATTGCAAGTCTCCATCTCCATAAATCAAGAATAAATCCTTAGTTCTTCTCAAGTACTTAAGGATATTCTTGACAGCTATTCAATGTTCCAAACCTGGATTGGATTGATACCTGCTAGTCAAACTAACAGCATATGTGATATCCGGCCTAGTACACAACATTGCATACATTAAACTTCTAATAGCCGAAGCATATCGAATCCTGGCCATCTTATCTCTTTCTTCAGGTGTCTTTGGAGACATCTCTTTAGAAAGGTGGATACCATGTCTCACTGGCAACAATCCTCTCTTGGAATCAAGTATGTTAAACCTCTTTAACACCTTTTCCAAGTATAGACTTTGGGATAAACCAATTATTCTTTTCGCTCTATCTCTATAGATGCGAATCCCAAGAATATAGGTTGTCTCCCCTAAGTCTTTCATGGAGAATGTATTTGACAACCATACCTTTATAGTCGTCAACATACCTGTGTCATTACCCATCAACAGTATGTCATCCACATATAAGACAAGGAAAGTGATAGCACTGTCACTAACCTTCTTATATACACATGGCTCATCCTCATTTTTTGATAAAACCAAAGGATTTAATGGCTTCATCAAAACGGATGTTCCAACTCGTCGAAGCTTGTTTCAACCCATAAATGGATCGCTTTAGCTTGCATACCTTGGAACCATCTTGGGATTCAAAACCCCTAGGTTGTTCCATGAAAATGTTTTCTTCAATGTATCCATTGAGAAAAGCTGTTTTGACATCTATCTGCCAAATCTCATAATCATAGTATGCAGCTATTGCTAATAAAATCCTAATTGATTTAAGCATGGCAACAGGCGAGAAAGTCTCCTCATAGTCGATTCCTTGCCTTTGGCGAAACCCTTTCGCTACTAGCCTTGCCTTATAGGTCTCTATCTTTCCATCAGAACTAATTTTCTCCTTGAAAACCCATTTGTTCCCTATAGGTACAATACCTTCAGGTGGGTCAACAAGATCCCAAACTTGATTCTTATACATGGAATCAATCTCGGATTTCATAGCATCAATCCATTTTGAAGAGTCTATATCTGATATAGCTTCTTCATAAGTAAGTGGATCATCTCCATGATCTACTTCTTCATAAGTAGACAACTCTTGTTCTTCTTCATGAAGAAAACCATATCTCACTGGTGGGTGAGATACCGTGATTGTTCTACGAGGAACAGCTGTAGATGTTTCATCAACAGGTATAGGTTGACTAGATGGATCTATATCCATCTGATCTGTTGGTTGGTCAGAATTCTCCAATTCTAACTCTATTTGCCTTCCTTTGCCTCTTTCTTGAACAAACTGTTGTTCAAGAAATGTGGCATCTCTACTTATCACAACCTTTTGTGAAGTGGGCAAATAAAAATAATATCCAAAACTATCTTTTGGATATCCAACAAATCGACCTTTTTCTGATCTGGTCTCCAATTTATCAGTGTTTAGCTTTTTGATATAAGCTGGACAACCCCAAATCTTAACATGCTTAAGACTTGGTTTTCTTCCATGCCATATCTCATAAGGTGTGGAAGAAACTGATTTTGATGGAATCCTATTCGAATATACAAAGTGATTCTAATGCAAATCCCAAAAGAAGATTGGCATATCAAGATAGCTCATCATACTACGTACCATATCCAATAGGGTACGATTTCTCCTTTCGATACACCATTCGGTTGTGGCATTCTGGAGGAGTCACCGAGAAACAATGCCATGCTCTCTCAAGTATTCATCAAATTCGATTTCAAATATTCACCTCCACGATCCGATCAAGAGCTTTAATACTTTTTCTGTTTGATTTTCTACTTGATTTAAATTCTTTGAACTTTTCAAAAGATTCATGTTTGTATTTCATCAAATACAAATACCCAAACCTTGATTTATCATCAGTAAAGGTAATAAAATAATGAAAACCCCCTCTAGCCATTTCTTTAAATGGACCACATACATCACTATGTATTAGCTCCAAAATATTTTCAGCTCTTAGCCCTTGTCCAACAAAGGGTGATCTAGTCATTTTGCCCTGAAGGCAAGATTCACAAGTTGGAGTAGGCTGAGAGCCCAATGAGGATAGAATCCCCATTTTCTCCAGTTTTGCAATCCTATCTTCTGCAACATGACATAACCTTAAGTGCCAAATATAGTTTGAACTTGAGTTGGTTTTCACCATGGCATTGCATTCTTTTAGATCACTTGCATTCAATTTGTGTTTGTCATTATTATCCAAATAATAAAGACCATCATTCATATAACCCAAACCAACATATTTATTTCCAAAATAAATATTGCAAACATCATCTGTGAACTGAAATTCATAGCCATTTCTAGTCAAACTAGATATAGAAATGATGTTCTTAAAAGCATCATGTACATATAAAATATTATCTAAACACAAAACATGTCCAAACATGTAAAAAGATTTAGATCCTATGGCTAAAGCTTCAACAGTTGAGTCATTGCCAATCCGGACTCTAATATCTTGAGAACGCAAGCTGCTACTATTTGCTAGTTCCTGCATATCATTAGAAATGTGAGAACGGGCACCAGTATCTAAAACTCAAGCTGTAGATGAACTATGAGTATCATCAAAATCTAAATAACAAGATATGGACATACCTTCCGAAGGTGTATCCTTCTTGTCCTTTAGAGAAGCAAGATACTCTGGGCAATTCCTTTTCCAGTGCCCATCCTTTTGGCAGTGGAAACACTTTCCTTTGCCTCCATCAGCTTTAGTCTTCCTTTTCTGTTTAGCTATTTTCTTGGAAGGACCAGGAATCTGAGGTTTCTTTTTCTTATTGCCCTTCTTCTTGCTGGACTTTCCATCAGAAGAAGATGCAACCAAAGCTACCTCTTATCCTTTATTGCCTGGCATATTCTTTTGGGCAATAACCAGCATGTTGAGTAAACCAGCTAAGGTGCATTCCTGTTTAGTCATATGGAAATTTGTCACAAAATTCCCAAAAGACTTAGGAAGGGACTGAAGGATCAAATCCATCTGTAGTTGGAAATCCATGTTGAAGTCAAGATATTCCAACTGCTCAATCTGCCAAATCATCTTGTGGACATGATCCCCAACATTCTATCCCTCTGACATCCTCATACAGAATAGCTGTCTAGATATCTCATACCTAGCATTCCTGTTGTGCTCACCATACAACTCTTATAGGTAAAGGAGGATCTCACTCGCACTCTGCATATTCTCATGTTGCTTCTGTAACTCATTACTCTTGGAAGCAAGCATGTAACACTTAGCTCTCATATCAAGCTCCTTCCACTTGTCCAAAGTTTCATGTTCCTCTTGTGTGGCCTCTGGAGGTAAGGGACCAGGAACATTTGAATCTAGAACATATCCTATATGTTCAAGGTTTAGGACAAGTTTCAAATTTCTTAGCCAATCAGACAGATTAGGTCCTGTGAACCTATTGTGATCAAGTATGCTTGCAAGGATATTGGATGGTGGTGGTTGTTTTGTGCTCATTTTTATCAGAAAATTAACTGCTGAAAATAACCAGATTAATTAGTAAATGTATCATGTAATTAACCAAAAGGATTATGGTCTTTTAATCAAATTGGTCCTCCCACTAACTTAGCGAATCCTACACTTCCAAAGTAGAAAACGAAAATCCTAGTTGGATGAATTTCTAGTGGGTGATTGAATTCTTATAATTCTATTGATCATCCTTAGGTACATCCATTATTGGAATTACAATAAACTATAAGTGAGCAACTCCTTGCCCATCACATCTCATGTGAGGTTCAATCCTTTACCTAGCCTCTAATGCTCAAAATCTAAGGTACATCCATTATTGACTTATCTTGCATTAGTTAAGTTGATCCCATTGAGCCAGTAATTATGCAAATAATTTTAATGTCCTCAGGTACATCCAATATTGGCCACTAAACCATTTACATATTTACAACATCTCATGCTTAACAATTATTCTTAAGAAAATCTCTTAAATTAATTGTATCTTATACTGTAACACCCCTATGTTCGGTAGTGCGTACTACTGTTCCGGTGACCAGTGTTGTCCGGACAGCTAGAATGCCTAAAACTACACTTCGATATGAGTGAGGAGACATAAAATAATGAAATACAAGAAAAGAAAATACAAGAAAAACAAAAGAAAAATAATAGCAAAGAAATGCAACCAAGTTAAGCAAGCCGAGAACCCTAGCGATGGGTGACCGCACCGGGAAGTCACGGCATGGACCGTTGACTAGCCCTGGACCGCGGGGAACCCTGGAAAATATTTTTAGAACTTAAATAGACCCCTATTTACGTATAAATATCATTAGAAATATTAAATAAAAATTAAATAATTAGTACAAAGAAAAGTGGGAAATCGAAAAACGGACAAAACCCGGTGTTACCGAAAAATTGGGAATGCAACCCGAACAGGGGCATTGTGGTCATTTGACATCCCGAATTGTCTTTTGACCTAAATGTCCATTAAAAATACATGGTATTACACTTGGAAAATATAATGAAAGATTAAATTTGGGGTACTTAATATAAATAGCCAAAAGTGGAGTATAAATGGAGTAATTAACACATTTAACATATAATATTAATTAAATAAAGTTAGTGGAGAGTTAGTGGGAATTATCTACACCTAAGTGGACCACTAACTCACCCTTTGGACAAGTGGACCACTAACTCACCCTTTGGACAGCAGATTGAAGTTCATCTCCAAGCTTCCAATTTCAGCCGAAAATGGTGAAAAGAAGATCCACCATTGTTGTCCACTTGAAAACTTCATGCATGCTTGAGTTAAGCTTCATTCTTGGCACCTTTCTTCACTAAAAGTAACCACCACACCTTGGGCAGCATTTAGGGAGTGAGAAAGGTAAGTTTTGATGATTTTTTAAGAAGCTTCAAAAATAGGTAAGTTTGTGTTTTTGAATGTTGCTTTGTTAAAGTTTGTAAGCATGTTATGGGTGTTTGATTTATGAAGAAATTTTTGAGTTTTGATGTTGAATGGGAATGTGTACTTTTGGCAGCCATGGAAGCACCTTGAAGGCAGTTTAATTGTACTTGTAAATGGTGAATTAAATGATTGATTAAATGTATATTGTGTAGGAAATTGTTTGGGTAATGTATACTTAGTGTATGTAAATGTAAAATGAGATTTAAAGCTTGGAAAGTAATGGAATGTAAGTGTACCATTGTGGCAGTTTGCTAACTCTTGAGGAATGCTGGAATTCATGCTTGGTTTATGGAATAATGATGTTAAAATGTGTTGGTTGTTATGGCAGTTTGAGTGCATGAATGATGGTGTGAAGTTGGACATGTAAATGAGCATGAATTGGTGATTGAATTATTGTAAATTGAGTTGGACAAATTCTGCACTTGTTGGTGCACATTGAATGTAATTGTAAGCTGCCAAAATGACCCATAATATATTGTAAATTATGTTTAGGTTGTGGTACAACCAGAATTGGTTTGAATGTTGAGTTTGGTGAGTGTTACAAATTATGCTTGATGTGTATGCAAGAATTTCAATAAGGCAGTTTGAGTTTTAGGCCTATAACTTTAAGTGTGTGGCTCCAATTGGTATGAGACCAATTGGAGGTGAAACTAGGCACAAAATGTGCCAACTTTCATGAAGAAAGCTTGCCAAAATTCTACTTGCAAGGTAGCTTGAAAAATGACCAAATCCGGATTAAGTGCAAATAAGGCCTGAAAACTGACCATTTGGGCAGTAGTTAATGTTTAGGCCATAACTCACTCAAAACAGGTCCAATTGACCTGAAATTTTAATCATGAATAGTTAAGACCCATATCTACAAGTCCTATGAAGACACAAAGCTCAGAAATGACCATAAGCAAGTCAAACAGCTTGCACAAGTTCGGGTCCAAAAACTGGCCGAACCTAAAATGACCTAAAATGACCTAAAGTGATCAATTTTGGTGCAATTTGACCAGCAATAGTAAAATGACCATAACTTGGTCTACATAACTCAGAATGACCTGAAATTTTGCCCCGCGTTCCATAAGACATAGATCTACAAGTTTGTAGTTTAGACCAAAACCCGAAAACCGAGGGAACTAGGTCGTCCAGCTAGGTCAAACTAGTATCCCGAAATCCAGCAAATTGCAAGAAAATGCAGTATACACGGAAATGAACTTGGTAAAATGTACCAACCCTAAAAGACTATCG
Source organism: Hevea brasiliensis (assembly GCF_030052815.1). Taxonomy (NCBI): domain Eukaryota; kingdom Viridiplantae; phylum Streptophyta; class Magnoliopsida; order Malpighiales; family Euphorbiaceae; genus Hevea; species Hevea brasiliensis. The sequence goes on along the minus strand of NC_079502.1, from coordinate 17,988,668 downwards.
AATGTGACATGTTAGTAACATTAAAACCTAATTTACCTAGAATGCATTGAGGGTCGACATATTAGGTTGATTAAGCAAATAATAGCATTCAGTGAATTATTTATCAAACATTATCGTTAGTGACAGTTTAATTAAGTACTGAAACACTTCAAATTGTGTTTCTCAGTCAGCAAAGACTCAGGGAAGGGGAAGGAAACACTGAGTCAGAGCCAAGAGACAGTTATCAGAGGTTTGTGTATAACTAGTTTTTAACTGATTTTGTTTTAAATATTTCATATGATTAAATGACATATTTTCTTATGTATTATGTTTAACAAGCATTGGATTTAATTCAATGATTATTGAAATTGCTATAGTATGTATGAATTTAGCTTTGTGAAATGGTATTTCCACAAGTATTAAGCATTGTTATGGATTGAATAGATTATATTTTGGAAAATTAAAATAGAACATGTTTTGAGTTGTGATGGTAATTTTCATGGAAAAATGCAAATTTATGATTTGAATTATGATGAGCATAAAAATTATTGGATATTGGAATTGAATTTGAATCGAATATATTGTGATTTATGCTCACTAAAAGGATTGTGATATTGTTTTATATCTCACTATAGATGCTTGACTAGGTTATTACCCGTCTCTCTCATTTGTTGAGAAGACAATGGAGTTAGTTGTGTTTTGATTACCATGGTACGTGCACAGGCTTAGATTTTCCTCTGATTTGAGGTTAGATCTAAGTTTATTTTATTGTTATGGCCCTTGCGAAAGATTCATTATTATGATGGTACTGTGCACGATGATTCGACCTCCCCGACTATAGGGAGTTAGAATCTGATTCGACCTCCCCGACCATAGGGAGTTAGAATCACATCGAATATGGCCCTTTCGGATTAGTCTTGCATAGTTAGTGAGATAAAGAATGATTTTTGAGATAAAGAATGATTTTTGAGATACAGAATGATTTTTGAGATACAGAATGGCTTTTGAATGGTAAAGAATTGTGATTTCAATTATGATTTATGTATAATTGATTTTGTTGGAATTACCTAAATGGTTAGTTATGATTTGATAAATTGAATTTCATGATCGAAGTCATTTTATACAAATGATTTACATTATTGGCAATGAATATTTTGAGTTTTAGAATTTGATGAGTATTCAGATTTCCAAATTATTTACTGTAAATTTTGTCAATGTATATTGTACTATGTTTTAAATTATAGTTGTGCACCACTGAGTTCACCACTCAGCGATAGCTTTGTATGCTGTCGCAGGTAAGAAGAGCATAGAGTAGTGAGTAAGTTTCTTTGAAGACACTTTCAGTTCAGCTCCAGGTATATTATAGGTATACCCATGTACATAGGTTTTGATGTATGCATATACTCAACTCAACTCAACTAAGCCTTTATCCCAAAAATTTGGGGTCGGCTATATGGATTCGCTTTTTCCACTCTGAACGATTTTGAGTTAAATCCTCAGAAATGTGTAATGCTTCTAAGTCATGCTGTACTACTCTCCTCCAAGTCAATTTAGGTCTACCCCTTCTTTTCTTTCTATCCTCTAGCCTAATGTGCTCTACTTGTCTAACTGGAGCCTCCGTATGTCTACGCTTCACATGACCAAACCACCTCAATCTCCCTTCTCTCAACTTATCTTCAATTGGCACCACTCCTACCTTTTCTCTAATACTTTCATTACGGACTTTATCTAGTCTAGTATGGCCACTCATCCACCTTAACATTCTCATCTCTGCAACTCTTATCTTAGATGCATACGACTCTTTCAAAGGCCCAACACTCACTACCATATAGCATAGCACCGTCGTATGGTCATGCGGTAGAATTTTCCTTTAATTTATTGGGAATCTTACGATCACATAGAACTCCCGTGGCACGTCTCCACTTCAACCATCCGGCTTTAATCCTATGACTAACATCCTCCTCACATCCCCATCTACTTGAAGGATCGAGCCTAGATATTTAAAGTGATTACTTTGGGATGTGCCACTCCATTCAAACTAACTCCTTCCCTATCACCGTTTGGCCTTCACCGAACTTGCAATGCATGTATTCTCTGCTCTACTTAACTTAAAACCCTTTGACTCTAGAGTACTTCTCCAAAGTTCTAGCTTCCTATTGACTCCTTCTCGTGTCTCATCTATCGTAACAATATCATCCGCAAACATCATGCACCAAGGAATACTCTCTTGTATATGTTTCAGTTCATCTAAAACTAATGTAAAAAGGTAAGGGCTTATGACTGATCCTTGGTGTAATCCAATTGAAATCGGAAAATCTCTTGTGTCCTCCCACTGTATGCACAATAGTAGTTGCTCCTTCATACATATCTTTCAATACTTGTATGTACCTAATAGATACCCTCTTTTGTTCTAACGCATTCCATAAGACCTCTCTTGGAACACTATCATAAGCCTTCTCCAAATCAATAAAAACCATGTGTATATCTTTCTTCCCATCTCTATATTTCTCCATCAAGCTTCTAATGAGAAAGATCGCTTCCATAGTTGAAGCACCGTGCATGAAACCAAATTGATTGAGAGAGATAGAAGAAACATGACGTAGACGATGAACCACAACTCTCTCCCACAACTTCATAGTATGGCTCATGAGTTTAATTCCCTATAGTTTGAGCAACTCAGATGTCTCCCTTATTTTTAAAAATAGGTACTAAAATACTCTTCCTCCATTCATCGTGCATTTTCTTTGAGTTTAGAATCTTATTAAATAAATTACTAAACCATGCCACTCCCAAATCACCCAAAAACTTCAACACTACAATTTGTATATCAAACTGTCCACAGGATTTACCTACTTTCAATCTCTTAATTGCATCCTTTAATTCTAAAGATCTAATCCTTCTAGTATAATTTACATTCTTTTCTATTGTTCTATAATCTATATTCACGCTATTTCCATTTTGTCGATTATTAAAGAGATCATTAAAATAATTTCTCCATCTTTCTTTAATGTACTCATCTTTCACCAACACTTTTCCTTCTTTATCCTTAATGCACCTAACTTGATTGAGATCTTGACATTTCCTTTCTACTCCTTGCTAATCTATAAATATCTTTCTCCCTTCTTTAGTTCCAAGTGTCTCATATAACTTTTCAAAGGCCTGTGCTCTTGCATGGCTAACAGCCTGTTTGGCCTCTTTCTTTGCTATCTTGTACTGTTCATATGCCTCAATATTATCACAGTTAGGTAATTTCTTATACCATTCCCATTTTCTCTTCACTGCCTTTTGTACTTCCTCATTCCACCACCATCTCTCTTTGAGGGTGGTCCATGTCCTTTAGACTCCCAAGTACTTTTCTAGCTACTTCTCTAATCTTTGATGCCATCTGTATCCACATATCATTGGCCTCCATATCTAGCTTCCATACTTTGTACTCAAGAAGCTCATTTTTGAACTTCACTTGCTTTACTCCTTTGAACTCCCACCACTTTGTTCGAGCTACACTATTTCTTCTGACCTTACTTGAATTGTTCCTAAACTTGACATCCAAGACCACCAACCTATGTTGACTTGTTAAAGCCTCTCCTGGAATGACCTTGCAATCCTTGCATAGAGCTCTATTTGTCTTCCTGGTTAAGAGGAAGTCGATTTGGCTTCTATGTTGCCCACTTTTGAAAGTCACTAAATGTGACTCTTTTTATAAAGTAGGTATTTGCTAGTATCACATCGTATGCCATAGCAAAATCCAGATGCTTTTTCCCTCCTCATTTCGAGCCAAAACCAAAACCTCCATGAACATTCTCATAACCTTGCCTATCACTTCCTACATGTCCATTCAAATCTCCACCAATGAAAACATTTTCTTCATTCGGTATGCTTTGCATTAAATCATCCATATCTTCCCAAAACCTTTGTTTACTCTCACTGTCTAGTCCTATTTGTGGGGCATAAGCACTAACTATATTTATTGTTTCTCCGTCTAGTACTAGCTTTACTAGTATAATTCTATCTCCTACTCTTTTCACACTACTCTGCGTCTTTCAATATCCTGTCTATGATTATACCCACCCTGTTCTTGTTTCTCTCCTTTCCTAAAACCACAATTTGTACCTGAATTACCAACTTCCTTACTTTACTCACCTAACAAATTAGTCTCCAGAAAGAAAGCAATATTCACCCTTCTCCTTTCCAAGGTATCCACAAGCTCCATTAATTTTCCTGTAAGTGATCCAACATTCCAAGTACCAACCCTGATCCTCCTCCTATCCCGCTCCTTCCTAATTGGTCTCCTTCTATGATATCTTATATTATTTTCTATGTCTATCTTGTGTTCTGTTCCACTATTTGTTCTATTATCTGTCCTATGGACTAACTTCTTTACCCACACCCGTCCATGATGTGGGAACCCTTGCTCACTTAACACCACACCCGGGCGCCGGCATGGCGCGTCGCTTTCGGTGAACGCCCTACACCCTTGCATATTTATCACTACACCCGGGCTCCGATGTAGCGCGTCGTTAGTAGAGGACGCCCCAACGTTTATATCATTTGAATCCATATCATAGGGTGTGACGAAATTTTTACGCTGGTTGTCACCTACCGCAACCCTCCTCCTTTATCCGGGCTTGGGACCGGCTAAGCGCAAACTACTTAGGCGGAGTTGATGTATGCATATAATAATATGTATGCATATAATAATATGTATATAAATTATTTGAGCAGTTGTATAAAAACTCTTGTAAAACATTTTGGTATGTAATTAAATGTAAATTATCGTAAATATAAAGTTGAGATTTCATTTACTTGAATAGTTTTGTATTATAAATTTTGAGTCTTGTAATCAATGAAATGTTTCTTTATGATGAAAGTAGTTTGAAAATGAATTGATTGTTTATTGAGAATTGAATTGTGAATTGAAATGAAGCTATTGAAGTTGTATTTGAGAAAACATATTGGGAGCATTTTCTTTTGCAGGATTGAAGAACTGTTTTCTCAAAATACAGCCGGCACTTTGCCGAAATTAAATAAATAAAAAAATTTATATAACACCAGATTTTAACCGATGATTTAAATTTCACGAAAATTATTTTAAAATCCCTTGTAGTATATCTAATGGGTTATCGGTAGGCGAAGTACGGTAATTCATTAGGTGTACTACGGGATCATGTTGCATCTTACAGGGGAGTAGGGTGTGACATGTTTTGTGGTATCAGAGCAATGGTTTTAAAGTGAATTTAATCGTGAATTTGAAATCTTTTTGTCGGTAACTACAACTGCTCAAATGTTTGATACATATAGTACATTTACATCATAAATATGAACTAATGGAGAGGAATCTCCTTATGTTGGTTGTACAGGAATAGAAAATCTAGTGAAAAGATATGGAAGAGAAGAATGAGACAATAGAACAGTCTGTGATGCTAGAAGAACAAGTTGAGGCCCCAGCTCCACAAAATGTCGAAGGCCTGACTGTACCAGTTTTACCGGTACAAATTACTGCACAAATGGCCCAGCAAATGGCTACTTTCTTTCAACAAATGGCTGATAATCTGTCAGCCCAAGCCCAAGTACAGACCTAACCCCCACAAGGGCAACATGAAATAGAGAAGAGGGAGAAATCTATGGGTCAGAGCTCAAGCAGTAATTTGAGAAAGAGAAAAGAAATTGAGGAGCCCCGAGTTGGATATAACAGAGGTGGATCATCAAGGCAGAGACCACCAAGGTCCAGTCGTCGAACAACTAGAAGTTCCTACCCTTCTCGTCAATGTGAAGCTTATGGAAGATATCATGGTGGGATATGCTATAAGGCTATTGGAGCCTGTTATAACTGTGGAGGCACAGGACACTTTGCCAAGGACTGCACCAGTAGTCGCAGAGTTGGACCACCTCATACTACTGCAGAAGGATCAGTTCAGAGCCCTGTCACTAGAAGTTCACAACCACCTAGCAGAGGTAGAAGCAGGGGTAGAGGTAGTCTAGCAGGCAGCCAAGGCACAAAGAAACATTCAGAGCAAGACAGTGCTCCAGCCAGAATCTATGCAATAAGATAGAGGGAAGAGGCCGAGACATCTGATGTTGTGGCTGGTACCTTCTCAACTTTTAATCAAGATGTGTTTGTGTTATTTGATCCGGGTTCTACCCATTCTTATGTGAGTGCTAGCATCATTGATTGTATTGTTGTTCCATGTACAAAAATGGACTTTGAGGTGCTAGTAACAAGTCCACTAAGATAGGAGGTCAGGGTTAATAAAATGTATAAGGATTGTGATAATAAGTGAAATTAGTTTTGGAAGAGTTTATCAGCGAAAAGTATTTTCTAAAACACCATAAATTATAAAGCTAAATGGCAAGCTTACTTAATGTAAGGCAAGAGGACATAAAAGTAAGATGCGATAATAGAATTGTTCTAGATGAAGGCAGAGATGTTACAGTTGTTAATTGTTAATGGATATTGTAATCAGAATAAGTTTTAGGTATTGGTGAATTCGAAAAGGATAAAAGATAGGAAAGTTTGATCTATTAGGATATATCGTAGTAACTATGCAATGTTCTTGATATTTATACTGTAAGCTGTAGATTACAGTACTGACTTGAGATTATTGTGTAGAGCTACGTACTACCCGATAGTATACCTAGATAACAATAGTTACCAATGGCATCTGTTTTGGTATAGTTATGCCAGGACATAATTTAATTGTTAGAAATAAGTTTGAAAATCCTACTTAGGGATCTAAAACTCAAAGGTTAGAATATCGAAAGGTTATAGTTCAGTACAAAAGGAAGTAAGTTATAGAATATTGACAGATAAACAGAGTTATAAAAGTAAAAAAAATTCAAACAATTGGTCCAAATATAACAAAGAAATGTTACGAATGTGAGGAAGACTATAGACTAGAATGGTCAGAGGACCAATGACTAGATAAATGATTCTAACATGACCTCAAGGGTCATTCAAGAAGGAACATGAATCGAAATAGTAGACAGGACAATAGTAAGAGAAGATTGGTGATATACAAACAAATTAAACATTGTATTAGATTGTTAAAAGTCTTATACAAATTTGAGGAAAAGAAGATTATACGATCGTATAAAAAGGAAAAAATTAAACGTATGACTATTATAAGATGACTATTGGGTAAAATTTCGTGGACGAAATTTATTTTAAGGGGGGGGGGGGGAGAATTGTAACACCCTTATGTTCGGTAGTCCGTACTACTGTTCCGGTGACCAGTGTTGTTCGGACAGCTAGGATGCTTAGAACTACACTTCGATATGAGTGAGGAGACATAAAATAATGAAATACAAGAAAAGAAAATACAAGAAAAACAAAGGAAAAATAATAGCAAAGAAATGCAACCAAGTTAAGCGAGTCGAGAACCCTAACGATGGGTGACCGCACCGAGAAGTCACGACGTGGACCGTTGACTAGCCCTGGACCGCGGGGAACCCTGGAAAATATTTTTAGGACTTAAATAGACCCCTATTGAAGTATAAATATCATTAGAAATATTAAATAAAAATTAAATAATTAGTACAAAGAAAAGTGGGAAATCGAAAAACGGACAAAACCCGGTGTTACCGAAAAATTGGGAATGCAACCCAAACAGGGGCATTGTGGTCATTTGACATCCCGAATTGTCTTTTGACCTAAATGTCCATTAAAAATACATGGTATTACACTTGGAAAATATAATGAAAGATTAAATTTGGGGTACCTAATATAAATAGCCAAAAGTGGAGTGTAAATGAAGTAATTAACACATTTAACATATAATATTAATTAAATAAAGTTAGTGGAGAGTTAGTGGGAATTATCTATACCTAAGTGGACCACTAACTCACCCTTTGGACAGCAGATTGAAGTTCATCTCCAAGCTCCCAATTTCAGCCGAAAATGGTGAAAAGAAGATCCACCATTGTTGTCCACTTGAAAGCTTCATGCATGCTTGAGTTAAGCTTCATTCTTGGCACCTTTCTTCACTAAAAGTAACCACCACACCTTGGGCAGCATTTAGGGAGTGAGAAAGGTAAGTTTTGATGAGTTTTTAAGAAGCTTCAAAAATAGGTAAGTTTGTGTTTTTGAATGTTGCTTTGTTAAAGTTTTTAAGCATGTTATAGGTGTTTGATTTATGAAGAAATTTTTGAGTTTTGATGTTGAATGGGAATGTGTACTTTTGGCAGCCATGGAAGCACCTTGAAGGCAGTTTAATTGTGCTAGTAAATGGTGAATTAAATGATTGATTAAATCTATATTGTGTAGGAAATTGTTTGGGTAATGTATACTTAGTGTATGTAAATGTAAAATGAGATTTAAAGCTTGGAAAGTAATGGAATGTAAGTGTACCATTGTGGCAGTTTGCTAACTCTTGAGGAATGCTGGAATTCATGCTTGGTTTATGGAATAATGATGTTAAAATGTGTTGGTTGTTATGGCAGTTTGAGTGCATGAATGATGGTGTGAAGTTGGACATGTAAATGAGCATGAATTGGTGATTGAATTATTGTAAATTGAGTTGGACAAATTCTGCACTTGTTGGTGCACATTGAATGTAATTGTAAGCTGCCAAAATGACCCATAATATGTTGTAAATTATGTTTAGGTTGTGGTACAACCAGAATTGGTTTGAATGTTGAGTTTGGTGAGTGTTACAAATTATGCTTGATGTGTATGCAAGAATTTCAATAAGGCTATTTGAGTTTTAGGCCTATAACTTTACGTGTGTGGCTCCAATTGGTATGAGACCAATTGGAGGTGAAACTAGGCACAAAATGTGCCAAATTTCATGAAGAAAGCTTGCCAAAATTCTGCTTGCAAGGTAGCTTGAAAAATGATCAAATCAGGATTAAGTGCAAATAAGGCCTGAAACCTGACCATTTGGGCAGCAATTAATGTTTAGGCCATAACTCACTCAAAACAGGTCCAATTGACCTGAAATTTTAACCATGAATATTTAAGACCCATATCTACAAGTCTTATGAAGATACAAAGCCCAGAAATGACCATAAGCAAGTCAAACAGCTTGCACAAGTTCGGGTCCAAAAACTGGCCGAACCTAAAATGACCTAAAGTGATCAATTTTGGTGCAATTTGACCAGCAATAGTAAAATGGCAATAACTTGGTCTACATAACTCAGAATGACCTGAAATTTTGCCCCGCGTTCCATAAGACATAGATCTACAAGTTTGTAGTTTAGACCGAAACCCGAAAACCTAGGAAACTAGGTCGTCCGGCTAGGTCAAACTAGTATCCCGGAATCCAGCAAATTGCAAGAAAATGCAGTATACACGGAAATGAACTTGGTAAAATGTACCAACCCTAAAAGACTATCGAATGTGACATGTTAGTAACATTAAAACCTAATTTACCTAGAATGCATCGAGGGTCGACATATTAGGTTGATTAAGCAAATAATAGCATTTAGTGAATTATTTATTAAATATTATCGTTAGAGACAGTTTAATTAAGTACTGAAACACTTCAAATTGTGTTTCTCAGTTAGCAAAGACTCAGGGAAGGGGAAGGAAACACTGAGTCAGAGCCAAGAGATAGTTATCAGAGGTTTGTGCATAACTAGTTTTTAACTGATTTTGTTTTGAATATTTCATATGATTAAATGACATATTTTCTTATGTATTATGTTTAACAAGCATTGGATTTAATTTAATAATTATTGAAATTGCTATAGTATGTATGAATTTAGCTTTGTGAAATGGTATTTCCACAAGTATTAAGCATTGTTATGGATTGAATAGATTATGTTTTGGAAAATTGTGATAGAACATGTTTTGAGTTGTGATGGTAATTTTCATGGAAAAATGCAAATTTATGATTTGAATTATGATGAGCATAAAAATTATTGGATATTGGAATTGAATTTGAATCGAATATATTGTGATTTATGCTCACTAAAAGGATTGTGATATTGTTTTATATCTCACTATAGATGCTTGACTAGGTTATTACCCGTCTCTCTCATTTGTTGAGAAGACAATGGAGTTCCTTGTGTTTTGATTACCATGGTACGTGCACAGGCTTAGATTTTCCTCTGATTTGAGGTTAGATCTAAGTTTATTTTATTGTTATGGCCCTTGCGGAAGATTCTTTATTGTGATGGTACTGTGCACGATGATTCGACCTCCCCGACTATAGGGAGTTAGAATCTGATTCGACCTCCCCGACCATAGGGAGTTAGAATCACATCGAATATGGCCCTTTCGGATTAGTCTTGCATAGTTAGTGAGATAAAGAATGATTTTTGAGATAAAGAATGATTTTTGAGATACAGAATGATTTTTGAGATACAGAATGGCTTTTGAATGGTAAAGAATTGTGATTTCAATTATGATTTATGTATAATTGATTTTGTTGGAATTACCTAAATGGTTAGTTATGATTTGATAAATTGAATTTCATGATCGAAGTTATTTTATACAAATGATTTACATTATTGGCAATAAATATTTTGAGTTTTAGAATTTGATAAGTATTCAGATTTCCAAATTATTTACTGTAAATTTTGTCAATATATATTGTACTATGTTTTAAATTATAGTTGTGCACCACTGAGTTCACCACTCAGCGATAGCTTTGTATGCTGTCGCAGGTAAGAAGAGCATAGAGCAATGAGTAAGTTTTTTTTGAAGACACTTTCAGTTCAGCTCCAGGTATATTATAGGTATACCCATGTACATAGGTTTTGATGTATGCATGTAATAATATGTATGTAAATTATTTGAGCAGTTGTATAAAAACTCTTGTAAAACATTTTGGTATGTAATTAAATGTAAATTATCGTAAATATAAAGTTGAGATTTCATTTACTTGAATAGTTTTGTATTATAAATTTTGAGTCTTGTAATCAATGAAATATTTCTTTATGATGAAAGTAGTTTGAAAATGAATTGATTGTTTATTGAGAGTTGAATTGTGAATTGAAATGAAGCTATTGAAGTTGTATTTGAGAAAACATATTGGGAGCATTTTCTTTTGCAGGATTAAAGAACTGTTTTCTCAAAATACAGCCGGCACTTTGCCGATGTCACACCCTACCCCTCTGTAAGGCATAACATGATCCCGTAGTATACCTAATGAATTACCAACTCCGTCTACTGATAATCCATTAAATACACTACAAGGGATTTTAAAAACTTTTCTTCTTTTACAGTGGTGAGCACTATTTACAGGTGTGAAAGACTTTGGTGAACTGAAGTGAAACAACTAACTCATTTGATTTATTTGGAGTATCTGTAAAAATTTTGACAAGGTGCCATTTGTATTTTGGACAAAACAGTTCTTCAGAAAACCTGTAAAAAGCACTTCAATATATTTTCAAATCTCAACTCCAACATTTTTATCAACACAACACATTTCTCAAGTCAAATCCACAGTGATTTTCAAAGACTAAGATACAAAAATATAACACAATTTTTACAAGCCAAATAACTCATAATTATTTTACAACTTTATTGTACAACTTAAATTTACAACTGCTCAAAACCAAGAACAAAATATACATACAGTGAATATACATTACAATACAAAATGCCACATATGGTATACTCACTATACCCAAAATCTCTCGCTGGCGGTACTAGCGACCTAGTCTGCCTGTCTATCTCTCTACTGCGAAGAATAAAAGCTATCATTGAGACAATGTCTCGATGGTGCACAACATTAACCAAATACAATTTTAAATCACAATTCATAAATCATATCATTAGTGGATACTTAAAACCATAGTTGATTTCAAGACAATGAATGTCATAAGGAATTTAAACTCCAATTCACAAATTATCAAAATTCATAATAACACAATTTAGTCAAATAGCTTAAGAATACCGTATTGCCAATTCATACACAATTTGATCAAATTCTTGAATAACACGATTTTTCCAATCAATGACACAATTTGATCAAATAATCGAATAATATCGTTTTGCAAATCAATAACACAATTCGATCAAATAATTGAATAATATCGTTTTGCAAATCAATAACACCATTCGATCAAATAAGCTGGAGAATACAATGTTGCCAATCAATATCACAATTTAAGTCATGACACAATTTTTTCCATATATGCCGTGTTGTACACCACGACAAGACATACTCACCCCAATAATCGAAATCAATGAGGAGGAAGCTAGCTATCTAATGAGTACTCATCCATACTCACCTCGGACTAGGAAGTCAAAGAGGAGGAATATAATCATACTCACCCTGCATCGATAAGTCAAAGAGGGAGGAATAATCACACTCACCCCATTAATGGAGGAGGAACATAGTATCGGTGTCATGCCAATTGTGAGTCAAAACAAATCCAAACATTTTATTCAAATGATCCGTAAGAATCCAATAAATTCCCAAAGTTATAATTCCATTCACAAAATGGCAACACAAATCGTAATTCACTTCAATTTCCACAAAACCATTTCTGATGCTTTTCAATCAATAAGTATCCATCAATATCATTCAAACAATTTTTCACGTTTCAAACCATTCACAATGTTTTTCAATCAATAAGTGTCCACCAAACACATTTCCACAATTTAAAAAAATAATATACAAGTAGTCATAATTTATTTCAATTGAAAATAATTCAAAAGAAATAGTTGTTGTGCACAAACACAATTTAAAACAATAATATACAAATAGTCAATATTTATTTCAATTGAAAATTCAAGAGAACTAATTGTTGTGCACACACCTCGGATATTTGTCTCTGGTTTTGACTCAAGATTTCTTTCCCTTTTCTGAGTCCTTGTTAATCGAGAAACACAATTTGAAGTGTTTGGTGCTAATTTAATTTGCCTCTAACGATGGTGTTTAGTAAATAATGCATGAACTCAATTATTCACTTAATCACCTAATATACCGACCCTCGTTGCGTTTTAGGTAAATTAGGTTTTAGTGTCGTTAATATGTCACAATCGATAGGGTTTTATGTTTGGTAAGTTTTTCCAAACTCGTTTACTTTTTTAGTTCATTTTAATTCAAAATTCTTGATTACGGGATAATGGTTTGACCTAGCCGGACGGCCTAGTTCCTCGGTTTTGGGCTTGGTCAAAACTACAAACTTGTAGATCTATGTCTTATTGCACGCGGGGCAAAATTTTAGGTCAATCCGAGTTAAGTAGACCAAGTTATGGTCATTACACTATTGCTGGTCAAATGGTATCAATTTAGGTCAATTTTTGGTCAATTTGGTCAACTCTGGTTCGGCCAGTTTTGGACCCGAACTTGTGCAAGCTTTTGACTTGCTTATGGTCATTTCTGGGCTTTGGTATCTTCATAAGACGTGTATGTATGGGTCTTAACTATTCATGGTTAAAATTTCAGGTCAATTGGACCTGTTTTGAGTGTGTTATGGCCTAAACACTCACTGCTGCCCAAATGGTCAGTTTTAGGTCTCAAGTGTACCTAATCCGAATTGGTCATTTTTCACATCACCTTGCAAGCAGAATTTTGGTATGTTCTCTCAATGAAAGTTGGCACATTTTGTGCCTAGTTTCACCTCCAATTGGTCTCATACCAATTGAGGTTACACATTTAAAGTTATAGGTCTATTTGCACACTGTCCTCTATGTGTCTTTCAAACCCCAATTCAAACACACATTTAACTTGCTCTACCTTAAATCCCTATACCCAATTCTGATGTTATACCATTCCATATTCATTTATCACTTCTTACTATGGTCAATTTGGACAGAATACAAACATTCTCAATACATCAATTACAACCCTAAACCACAAAGTCCAAATTTAGCAATATATGTACATAATTACACCTAATCATTACATATAATTTCCACTACTAATTTACATACACATTCATCAATTCTTCTATGTCAACATTCTGCCAATACTTCCATCAATACATACAATTATTCAAGGGTCCCCAAGCTGCCGAAAACCTTCTTCAACATCAAAGTGCCCTACAATTTACCAATTCCCATCCAAGTGCATAAATCACCATATATATGTGAAATAATCCTCTAGGATATTAAATCACCATGATCAACATTATTTCTCATCAATTATATGCATAAATATCTCATCAAAAACGTGACTCCATGGCTGTCCAAAATGAAAACAACAATAACTCTTCAAACTCAAAATTTTCCTTCACAAAACCAACACCCATAACATGCACACAAAACTTAACAAAGCTATCTTCAAAATTATGGACTTACCTTATGCTTGGAGCTTGTTAAACCTTGCTTAAACTTCTCAAATTTAGTATCAAACTCTTCCTTGTGATGAGTAGACAAAGTTTCATGAAGGAACCCAAGTGAATGGAGTTGAAATGGAGGGATGGATCAAGCTTGCATGAAAATGTCCATGGAGTTTCCTCTCCCTTCATTCACGGCAACTTTGGTACAATGGAGAAGATGAAGTTTGGATAATGGATGTACACCTGCCCCACTATGTCTTTAGTTTATTCCTTTAGTGGCCTACTCACATTATTTAACCATATTATAAGTTTAATGTGTTATTTACACCATTTCCACTCCATTTTTGGCTATTTATTTTAGGTACCACTAAACAAATTTTTCATTTCATTTTCTAAGTGTAATATTATTTATTTTTAATGGAAATTTAGGTCAAAAGACAATTCGGGATGTCAAATGACCATAATGCCCCTGTTCGGGTGGCATTCCCAATTTTTCAGAATAACCGTATTTTGTCTGTTTTTCGATTTCTCACTTTTCTTTGTACTAATTATTTAATTTTTCTTTGATCTTTCTAATGATATTTATTCTTCAATAAGGGTCTATTTAAGTCTTAAAAATGTTTTCCAGGGTTCCCATGATCGAGGCTAGTCAACGGTCCACTCAGTGACTTTCCCTCATGATCACCCATCGCTAGGTTTCCGCTCACTTATTCGGTTACATTTCTTTGCTATGATTTTTCCTTTGTTTTTCTTGTATTTTCTTTTTTGTATTTCATTATTTATGTCTCCTCTCTCATAACAAGGTGTGGTTCTAGGCATCCTAGGCTGTCCTGACAAAGATCGGTCACCTAATGAGAACGCACTACCGAACTTAGGGGTGTTACAATTCTCCCCCCCTTAAATAAATTTCGTCCACGAAATTTTTACCCAGTAGCCATCTTACAATAGTCATACGTTTATTTCTCCTTTCTATATGATCGTAAGACTTTTAACAATCTAATACAATGTTTAATTTGTTTGGATAACACCAATCTCCTCTTACTATTATCTTGTCAGTTAATATTTTGGTTCACGTTGCTCCTTGAATGACCCTTGAGGTCATGTTAGAATCATTCATCAGTCATTGGTCCTCTGACCATTCTAGTCCATAGTCTTCCTCACATTTGTAATATTTCTTTGTTACACATGAATCAACTGTTCAATTCTCTACTTTCATAACTCTTTTTATCTGTCAATATTCTATAACTTACTTCCTTTTGTACTGAACTATAACCTTTCGATATTTTAACTTTTGAGTTTTAGATCCCTAAGTAGGATTTTCAAACTTATTTCTAACAATTAAATTCTGTCATGGCATAACTATACCAAAATAGATGCCGTTGGCAACTATTCTTATCTAGGTGTACTATCGGGTAGTACGTAGCTCTACACAATAATCTCAAGTCGATCAGAATCTGCGACTTACGATAAACATCAAGAACATTGCATAGTTACTACGATACATCCCAATAGATCAAACTTTGTTATCTTTTATTCTTTTTGAATTCACGATATTCGAATCTTATTCGATTACAATATCCATTAGCAATTTCTAACAGTAACCTCCTTGCCCTCATCTAGAGCAATTCCATTACTGCATCTTACATTTATGTCCTCTTGCCTTACATTAAGTAGGCTCGCCAATTAGCTTATAATTTTATGGTGTGTCAGCAAATACTTTTCGCCGATAAACTCTTCCAAAACTAATTTCACTTGTTATCACAATCCTTATCCTAAAGGACTAGTCACTAATGCATCAAAATTTATTTCCCTGACCTCCTGTACAATAATACAAGGAGATTTCCTCCCGTTAGTGCATATTTATAATGTAATGTACTGTATGTATCAAACATTTGAGCAGTTGTAGTTACCGACATAAAGATTTCAAATTCACAGTTCGAAATTCACTTTAAAACCATTGCTCTGATACCACTAAAACATGTCACACCCTACCCTCTGTAAGGCATAACATGATCCCGTAGTATACCTAATGAATTACCAACTCCGTCTACTGATAACCCATTAAATACACTACAAGGGATTTTAAAACTTTTCTTCTTTTACGATGGTGAGCACTATTTACAGTGTGAAAGACTTTGGTGAATCAAGTGAAACAACTAACTCATTTGATTTATTTGGAGTATCTGTAAAAATTTTGGCAAGGTGCCATTTGTATTTTGGACAAAGCAGTTCTTGAAAACTCAGTAAAAGCACTTCAATATATTTTCAAATCTCAACTCCAACATTTTTATCAACACAACACATTTCTCAAGTCAAATCCACAGTGATTTTCAAAGACTAAGATACAAAAATATAACACAATTTTTACAAGCCAAATAACTCATAATTATTTTACAACTTTATTGTACAACTTAAATTTACAAATGCTCAAAACCAAGAACAAAATATACATACAGTGAATATACATTACAGTACAAAATGCCACATATGGTATACTCACTAAACCCAAAATCTCTCATTGGCGGTACTAGCGACCTAGTCTGTCACTGTCTATCTCTCTACTGCGGCGACAATAAAAGCTATCGCTGAGACAATGTCACAGTGGTTCACAACATTAACCAAATACAATTTTAAATCACAATTCATAAATCATATCATTAGTGGATACTTAAAACCATAGTTGATTTCAAGACAATGAATGTCATAAGGAATTTAAACTCCAATTCACAAATTATCAAAATTCATAATAACACAATTTAGTCAAATAGCTTAAGAATACCGTATTGCCAATTCATACACAATTTGATCAAATTCTTGAATAACACGATTTTCCAATCAATGACACAATTTGATCAAATAATGAATAATATCGTTTTGCAAATCAATAACACAATTCGATCAAATAATTGAATAATATCGTTTTGCAAATCAATAACACCATTCGATCAAATAACTGGAGAATACATTGTTGCCAATCAATATCACAATTTAAGTCATGACACAATTTTTCCATATATGCCGTGTTGTACACCACGACAAGACATACTCACCCCAATAATCGAAATCAATGAGGGAGGAAGCTAGCTATCTAATGAGTACTCATCCATACTCACCTCAGACTAGGAAGTCAAAGAGGGAGGAACATAATCATACTCACCCCAGACTGATAAGTCAAAGAGGGAGGAATAATCACACTCACCCCATTAATGGAGGAGGAACATAGTATCGGTGTCATGCCAATTGTGAGTCAAAACAATTCCAAACATTTTATTCAAATGATCCGTAAGAATCCAATAAATTCCCAAAGTTATAATTTCATTCACAAAATGGCAACACAATTCGTAATTCACTTCAATTTCCACAAAAACCATTTACAGTGCTTTTCAATCAATAAGTATCCATCAATATCATTCAAACAATTTTTCACAGTTTCAAACCATTCACAATGTTTTTCAATCAATAAGTGTCCACCAAACACATTTCCACAATTTAAAACAATAATATACAAGTAGTCATAATTTATTTCAATTGAAAATAATTCAAAAGAAATAGTTGTTGTGCACAAACACAATTTAAAACAATAATATACAAATAGTCAATATTTATTTCAATTGAAAATTTAAGAGAAATAGTTGTTGTGCACAAACCTCTGATATTTGTCTCTGGTTTTGACTCGATATTTCTTTCCCTTTTCTTGAGTCCTTGTTAATCGAGAAACACAATTTGAAGTGTTTCATGCTAATTTAATTTGCCTCTAACGATGGTGTTTAGTAAATAATGCAATCAACTCAATTATTCACTTAATCACCTAATATACCGACCCTCGCTATGCTTTTAGGTAAATTAGGTTTTAGTGTCGTTAATATGTCACATTCGATAGGGTTTTAGGTTTGGTACGTTTTGCCAAACTCGTTTCCTTGTTTAGTGCATTTTAATGCAACTTCTTTGGATTTCGGGATACTGGTTTGACCTAGCCGGACGGCCTAGTTCCCTCGGTTTTCGGGCTTCGGTCAAAACTATAAACTTGTAGATCTATGTCTTATTGCACGCGGGGCAAAATTTTAGGTCAATCCGAGTTAAGTAGACCAAGTTATGGTCATTACACTATTGCTGGTCAAATGGTATCAATTTAGGTCAATTTTTGATCAATTTGGTCAACTCTGGTTCGGCCAGTTTTTGGACCCGAACTTGTGCAAGCTTTTTGACTTGCTTATGGTCATTTCTGGGCTTTGGTATCTTCATAAGACTTGTAGGTATGGGTCTTAACTATTCATGGTTAAAATGTCAGGTCAATTGGACCTGTTTTGAGTGAGTTATGGCCTAAACACTCACTGCTGCCCAAATGGTCAGTTTTTAGGTCTCAAGTGTACCTAATCCGAATTGGTCATTTTTCACATCACCTTGCAAGCAGAATTTTGGTATGTTCTCTCAATGAAAGTTGGCACATTTTGTGCCTAGTTTCACCTCCAATTGGTCTCATACCAATTGAGGTTACACATTTAAAGTTATAGGTCTATTTGCACACTGTCCTCTATGTGTCTTTCAAACCCCAATTCAAACACACATTTAACTTGCTCTACCTTAAATCCCTATACCCAATTCTGATGTTATACCATTCCATATTCATTTATCACTTCTTACTATGGTCAATTTGGACAGAATACAAACATTCTCAATACATCAATTACAACCCTAAACCACAAAGTCCAAATTTAGCAATATATGTACATAATTACACCTAATCATTACATATAATTTCCACTACTAATTTACATACACATTCATCAATTCTTCTATGTCAACATTCTGCCAATACTTCCATCAATACATACAATTATTCAAGGGTCCCCAAGCTGCCGAAAACCTTCTTCAACATCAAAGTGCCCTACAATTTACCAATTCCCATCCAAGTGCATAAATCACCATATATATGTGAAATAATCCTCTAGGATATTAAATCACCATGATCAACATTATTTCTCATCAATTATATGCATAAATATCTCATCAAAAACGTGACTCCATGGCTGTCCAAAATGAAAACAACAATAACTCTTCAAACTCAAAATTTTCCTTCACAAAACCAACACCCATAACATGCACACAAAACTTAACAAAGCTATCTTCAAAATTATGGACTTACCTTATGCTTGGAGCTTGTTAAACCTTGCTTAAACTTCTCAAATTTAGTATCAAACTCTTCCTTGTGATGAGTAGACAAAGTTTCATGAAGGAACCCAAGTGAATGGAGTTGAAATGGAGGGATGGATCAAGCTTGCATGAAAATGTCCATGGAGTTTCCTCTCCTTCATTCACGGCAACTTTGGTACAATGGAGAAGATGAAGTTTCTGCCTTGGATAATGGATGTACACCTGCCCCACTATGTCTTTAGTTTATTCCTTTAGTGGCCCACTCACATTATTTAACCATATTATAAGTTTAATGTGTTATTTACACCATTTCCACTCCATTTTTGGCTATTTATTTTAGGTACCACTAAACAAATTTTTCATTTCATTTTCTAAGTGTAATATTATTTATTTTTAATGGAAATTTAGGTCAAAAGACAATTCGGGATGTCAAATGACCATAATGCCCTGTTCGTGGCATTCCCAATTTTTCGGTAACACCGTATTTTGTCTGTTTTTCGATTTCTCACTTTTCTTTGTACTAATTATTTAATTTTTCTTTGATCTTTCTAATGATATTTATTCTTCAATAAGGGTCTATTTAAGTCTTAAAAATGTTTTCCGTGGTTCCCGCATCCAGTAGCTAGTCAACGGTCCACTCAGTGACTTCCTGTCTGATCACCATCGCTAGGTTTCCCGGCTCACTTATTCGGTTACATTTCTTTGCTATGATTTTTCCTTTGTTTTTCTTGTATTTTCTTTTTTTGTATTTCATTATTTATGTCTCCTCTCTCATAACAAGGTGTGGTTCTAGGCATCCTAGCTGTCCGGACAGCACTGGTCACCGGAACAGCAGAACGCACTACCGAACTTAGGGGTGTTACAGCCGAAATTAAATAAAAAAAAAAATTTTTATGACACCAGATTTTAACCGATGATTTAAATTTCACGAAAATTGTTTTAAAATCCCTTGTAGTATATCTAATGGGTTATCGGTAGGCGAAGTATGGTAATTCATTAGGTGTACTACGGGATCATGTTGCATCTTACAGGGGAGTAGGGTGTACAACTCTTGTAGGTGAAGGAGGATCTCACTTGCACTCTGCATGTTCTCATGTTGCTTCTGTAGCTCATTACTCTTGGAAGCAAGCATGTAACACTTAGCTCTCATATCACGCTCCTTCCACTTGTCCAAAGTTTCATGTTCCTCTTGTGTGGCCTCTGGAGGTAAGGGACCAGGAACATTTGAATCTAGAACATATCCTATATGTTCAAGGTTCAGGACAAGTTTCAAATTTCTTAGCCAATCAGACAGATTAGGTCCTGTGAACCTATTGTGATCAAGTATGCTTGCAAGGATATTGGATGGTGGTGGTTGTTTTGTGCTCATTTTTATTAGAAAATTAATTGCTGAAAATAACCAGATTAATTAGTAAATGTATCATGTAATTAACCAAAAGGATTATGGTCTTTTAATCAAATTGGTCCTCCCACTAACTTAGCAAATCCTACACTTCCAAAGTAGAAAACGGAAATCCTAGTTGGATGAATTTCTAGTGGGTGATTGAATTCTTATAATTCTATTGATCATCCTCAGGTACATCCATTATTGGAATTACAATAAACTATAAGTGAGCAACTCCTTGCCCATCACATCTCATGTGAGGTTCAATCCTTTACCTAGCCCCTAATGCTCAAAATCTCAGGTACATCCATTATTGACTTATCTTGCATTAGTTAAGTTAATCCCATTGAGCCAGTAATTATGCAAATAATTTTAATGTCCTCAGGTACATCCAATATTGGCCACTAAACCATTTACATATTTACAACATCTCATGCTTAACAATTATTCTTAAGAAAATCTCTTAAATTAATTGCATCTTATACAACTATTTAAAATTTCTTAAAATAATTTCCCCAATGGAGGGCCTATGTTATAATTACTTTAATTATAGCATTTCCAACTTAATCATTTGTTTGGAAGATTTTATGGTCATTCTAATTATTATTAAGATCTCACTTTGCACATTTTCCAATTAGCATGTATATATCATATAATAGCATACATTCCCATACATCTCATGCATTCATGGATAAGCAATAAATATGGTATGATCATGGACTTTCTAAGGGATTCAATTCTGAGCCACCAACAATTGAATCAGGGCATTCCTAGGTGCATTTCATTCATTCATTCATTTTACAAGAGTTGCTGAAGGAGTACATATTCAATACTTGATCTTGAATTCCTCCCACTGGTCCCACCAATGCTCTTGACCTCCTTGAACTTCTTGCAATCCAATATTACATGGTAATCCTTGGCATACCAAGGCGAATTTACAAGAACTTAAATAAATGAAATTACAACCCAAAAATTATTACAAACTTAATAATACATGCCCAAAATAAATTAAAATAAATTAATTAATTTACAATCCCAAAGAAACATAAAAGAAATAAATCCAATCACATTAGTCTTTTATAGTCCATGATCATCCATCATGCATATCACTATTTAACAACTAAATAAAACATACATACTTAAATTAAATTGAATATCTCATATTCAACTTAAAAACCAGATTTGAATATGATTCAAATAAATTTAAAAATTCAGATTTGAATGTCATTCAAACAAATTTAAAAATTCAGATTTGAATCACATTCAAACAACTTTAAAAATTCAGATTTGAATCACATTCAAATATTTTTTAAAAAATCATATTTGAATCACATTCAAACATTTTTTAAAAAATCAGATCTGAATTTTATTCAATCAATTTTAAAAAATCAAAGTTAAATATGATTCAAACAACTTTAAAAATTCAGATTTGAATCACATTCAAACAACTTTTAAAATTCAGATTTGAATCACATTCAAACAATTTTTAAAATTCTAATTTGAATCATAATTTAATTGTGTGATTAAAATTCTAATTAAACAATTTAATTAGACATAGGATGAGCTTTTAAATCATACAACAATTGTAAATTAAAAAGCAAACCTTGCGCCACCTTGAAGAACCATTGTTGCCGCCACCAATGGTGGCTTCACCATGTGTGCCGCCACACATCCATTGCAACCAGCAATGGATCAATCATCTCATGATCAAATCACACAATTAAATCATATAATCAACAATCTAAATGGCAAATATAGTGGCTCTGATACCAATTGAAGGAACGAAAGCGTGAAAAATACAAGTTTATACCATTGAATTCAAAAATTTTCACCTAGGGTCACATGCATCATGCAAGATTTATTTTTATCTATTTGATTTCAATGATAAACAACATATTAAAACTCTTTTAATATGTTTTTGGATCTGTATTTGCCATTTAAGATTTTAAAATTAATCAGATTAATTTTAGAACCCTAGATTAAATCAAGAACGATTACACTAATCTCTTGATGCACTGCAGCATGTCTGCGCCTTTGAGATTCGTTTCGTGACACGGATGTTGTCCCTCTAGCTTGTCCACACCAAGAACACCTATGGCAGCCCTTGAACAGCTTCTAAAGCTTTTTCTATTAATTAGAAATTCAAGTTCTGCCTTTTAAGATATTAGAGATGTAAACAGAACACTAGAAACAATTTCTAGTGTTCTTAATTCAAGAGATTGATGGCTAATCTCTTTGAATTGATGAGAGATGAAAAAGAATAGATGAAAAGCCTCAAAGTGGCGTGACAAAGGAGAGGAGTGGCTGCTGGTTATTTTTTCTTTTCATAACCACACTTAAATAGCTAGGTTAACACATTAAACCCTTGCCACATGTCACTCTTTGATTAGCTCTAGGTTTAAGTGACCCAATCACATTGTGCCAAGTGTCAAACCTATATTTAATCTTGATTTTAATCATCTTACATGATTAAAAAACATTTGGCAAGTTTATGTATAATCCAATGTGTCACCATCTCATGGTGCCACGTGTCACACTGTGAAATGATCAAAATGCCCCTGTGTCTTAATTTTGAGTTCTTAACCCAAAATAATTATTTTTCTTCTTCTAATTCATTTATATCAAATATAAATTAATTAATTAATCTCTATTAATTAATTTTTCATTAATTAAATTCATATTTAAACACTTTAAATATAAATTTATTTTATACTACACATCCAATAATCTAGATTTGGTTTCAAGTCATGCTAGGGACTTTGCAATTTAATTGCAAACCAAACCTATTTAATTAATCAATTAAACTCTTTAATTAATTAATTAAATCATATTTAAATAGGTGATAACTTGTGTATGTGTGTGACTTACTAGGCTCATCACTAATTGGCAATGAGATATGATATCAACTCTTAATATCATCAGAACTCTTTCTTACCATAAATGATTTCTCTAAATCATTTTATGAACCTCATAGACCATGGTTAACACCTAGCATAGCATGCCATGGCCACCCAATTAGTAATAAGGTTTACTTTAAATGAACCTATAATCATATGTTACCATGCACTAGAATCTATCTGTTACAAAATCCCAACTCAAGCTGGAGTCATGGTTTATGTCAAACTCCATTTGCTATGAATATTATGTTCTCTTTTAATTCCAGTTCTTGATTAAAAAGATTTTCTCATCAGAAACTCTTTTCTGTATAAATCTATCTGTCCTGGCCAGGAACTTGAAACATCAAGAACAATTAAATGAACATAGGATTTTATCTCTATTTACTTAGAGGAACAGATTCCATCTTGATCAACACCTACCTCCATATATAACTAGTAGGAGCCAACACATGCCCATATACCCATACATAGTACAAGTATGAAAGTAGTATCAAACTCAAACTACCTATATACAAGATAAATGTGCTATCTCAGGTCTAAAGATTATATGCACTGATATGATTTATGACAAAACATTGATAAGAGTAAACTCTATGTGCTTGTCATAAGTGTCACTGGTTCGGCCTACTTATCATTTATAAGTGCCTATCATGTTTGTTATATGGCATGAGACTCACCATTCTATCTTATTTATATCTCATATAAATAACTTGGGAACAAACATGAATACAATCTTTCTAGATAAGTCATGTCCTTATTATGAAGTATCCTCGATTGTGAACCTATTTATGATACTTTGTGCTAGAAATATTGTCACTCATATTCTTAACAACTTAAGAATAGTATTTCTAATAAAATATCAATGGACCTTTTCTATTACACATAAATATATTATGTAAATGGAAAAGTGGAAATGCCTTTTATTAATAAAAATATGTACAAGATACATACTAAATAATATGCTCTAGGGCATACTACTAATAATAAGCTGTAATAATTATCAGGGTTAAAACCCAAGCATATCAACTCAAATAGCATAGCCAAAGGCTATTATGTCACAGAATGGCATGGGAGCCATGAAACACAGAATGGCATGAAGCCATATGCAGTACTGCTAACAGAACCCTATTGGCATGCCAAGTTATCCAAACCAATCTTGTTAGGTATACTAGGGCATTTTACACTTTTAAGTTTCATAATTTTTGAATTTCAAGTTTTGGTGTTACTATTCACTTCATTAGTCAATCAAAATGTTGACTTTTGCATAGGCAATAGGTACATTGGTTCTAATATCACCAACATACCACATTTTGCATTTTAAACTTGTTGGTTTTGGTTGCCAAAACCATTTCTAAGCTTAATATTAATTGAGCAGAATTTTTAGTTTTCATACCTTATCTTTACTATTCCATTGGTCAATGTTGCAGTGAGAATTTGGCAAAATGATCAACATGAAAGTTGTTCTTTATTTTGTCTAGTTGAATTTCCTTTTTTGAATCACTCCATTTAGATTTTTGTGGCTCAAGTTATGGTCCAAAAACCACAACTGGTCGGATTGAAATTTTTCTGAACTGACTATATCTACAATGCAGTGAATAGTAACTGTAACTCACTTATTGGATAGGTTCTGGTCATAATTTGGGTTAGGGTCCTTCATGAAAGTTGTTGGTCTATATCTCAGCTTGTTGCTGGTAAAATTTCAGGTCAATTGGACTTTTCTACATTGAGTTATGGCCAAATGAACACTGTTCATTTGGTCATTCTGCAGAAACAGACTGCAGGTCACCCGGATTAAGGCAAGCTTTTAGTCCACTTGGTTTGGTTTTATGGGCATGGTTTCTTCACCAAAGTTATGCCATTATGTGTATAGTTTCATGTCCAATTGGCCTTGTACCAATTAAACCTCTACAATTTAAGTTATGGCTGCCCAAACCTGTTGGACTCAAGTCCAATTCTGCAGGTCACTCCATTCTGCAAGTCACTTTCATGGCAGCCACACCAAACCCAATCCCATCACTCAACACACTTCATTTTTAATTTAAACAGAACTAAATGGTCACTAATTGACCATTAAAACCTATTTTCATCATCACATGTTCAAAATCCCATTTTTCCACCCCAAACCCTAACTCACACATTACCCTTCATGCATTTTCATTGCATTTCTTCAATCCACTTAGTAAATACATATTATGGGCAGCCATAATAGTCTTTTAATTTCATTAAACTCAACACAATCAAACCCTAACCATGGCTATCAAAAATTTAGGGTTTCCATCCCAATGGTATTCAATAATTTTTCTTTGCAATTTACACATAATCAAAGTTCTTAACATGAATTTAAAGAAAAATTCATGGTTGGGTCATTAACCTCAAAGGAGTGAGATTTTCTCACTTACTAAAACTCTTGTTTTCCTCTTCTTTTTGCTCCCAAAAGGATCACCAAGGTGTAGGAGCAAGTTTTTGTGTTGAGAAATTTAAGTTTTAATGGATGAAAACCCAAGAAATCAAGCTTGGGTAAAGCTTGGCTATGGAGGGCAATGGTGGGAGAGTTTTACGTCAAGGAGAAGAAGAGAGAGGAGGTCTGATTTTTCTTCTTCACTTTCTGCCCATTTAGTCTCTTTTATATACCTTGGTGACATGTGTCAACACTTGATTGGGTTGGAGTCTTTTAATGACATCCTTATGATGTCATAATTTCAATTTCTTTCATTTTTCCATCCTTTTCTTGTCCAATTAATTTCAATTAAATTTTTAACAACATTTAATCATATTTTATGTTATATAAATTATTTATTTAACTGGAAAAGTTGGCCCAAAAATTATCTCTGAAGACGAAATGACCAAAATGCCCTCCGTTTGGCTTAACGGGCCAAAATTGTCTTTACCGATTGAAAAATTTTTTTAAGTATTTTCTTGGCTTTCTAATACCATAAGAACCTCAATGACCCTTCTCTGGAGTCCCAAAAATTATTTTATAATTTTTCCTAAATTTTTTTCTTATTAATTATTTGAGTTAATTTTTAGTTCCTCACTTTAGTTTAAATATTTTTTCGAACATTCTAGCTGTCCGAATCGACACTGGTCATCGAAATAGTAGACTGTACGGACTAGCTAAAATGAGGATGTTACACCTGGTGTTGTGGGTTTCGCATAGGTATTTTTGTTTTATGAAAATTCGACTGTCGCCCGGATCTGTAATTTCAAGCCGAGCAGATAACCTACCGAAACTACTTCGGAATTGGGTAAAAGTTATAAATGCCCCGGATGCATTCCAAATGTTAGAATTGGCATAGGTAAACCCAAACTCCAAGTTTCTTCAATTTCATAGCACTGGGTTTTGAATAAAATTCCATAAAATATTCGTGGATAGCTAGAAAATTATAATTCTTTTTGCGTTAGCTCTATAATATTGCTAAGGACCGTGGGACAAAATTTTAGAATTTGTAGAGCTAGTTAGAATGACTTCTGCAAAATATCTATTTTAAGCCTTATAATTGAATTGCTGAATTGTGTGAGATTTGCCTAAGTTGGAGAACCCAAGAGGGGCCATGTGTTGTTGTTGAGATGATGTGTGGCTTTAGAAGTGTTATTTAAACCTTTTACAGGTTGAGTAGGTCCTAGGTACACAGAAAACTCTGTCAAATTTTTGACATAAATTAAGGTGTCTTTTGCCTCTTTAAAGCTTTGTTTGAAATTAATACTGATGAATTTGTAATATAATCATTTAGGTGAGCCGAGTCAGCCTTCCTTCTCTGCCCAGCCATCACAGTGACTTCCAATTAATTAGTGAGTAGATGTGGATTTTATTTACAATTTCAATATTATTATTATATGTTCACAGCATACCCATGCATCACTCATAGTTATATGCATTAGCTATTATAGACACACTTTGTGTTTCTTTATTACATGATGATTTCATCTAGGTGTTGCCTTTGGATAATTTGGAGTTGTGTAAGTGTGTCGGCATGCGTTCGGTGTATTGGTAGTGGATATGGGTGGGATGGGTAAATCTATTTGAGCTAGTCTCACTTAGAGCCCTGTCCTTTTATGATAAGTTAGGGTGAGTACAGCTTTGAGTTGATCTCACAAACCCCCGCACTTGGATTGTAAGAGAAAGTCTTGCTCGAGTTAATCTTGCTGGCAGACCTTGGATTAAGAGAGCTGTATAATGGATCAGCTCCCATATTGTATTTATACTGGTGTGACACACGGGTGTGTGAGTGTTCCAAAATATTCTTTGTGCAAGTATTGTTGAAATTGTTGAAATTGCTTATCTATTCATCCTTAGAGATGCATTAGTACTAGATAGTTATAGAAATTATATGTAAAATCAATATCTTACTCTATGAGTCGAATGCTCACTACTATTCATTCTATTTTTTCATATTATAGGAGGACTTTTCTTTTTCATTAACCTGCTTTCTTTAGCGCAGGTCCATTAGTTGCTATTTTCGTATTCTATGCTGTTTATTTTGAAATCTAGATCTTCGCATGTATTAGAAATAGTTTATTTGGTATACGATTGTAAAAGAACATTTATTTTGGAATTGTAAACTTATTAATCTATGTATGTGTGAATGTGTGGATTAATGTTCACCTTGGGTGAGGGAGCTGAGCTCCCATTTGATTTATATTACTATGTTGGGAATGGTGAGGGTGAGCTGAGCTCCCCGAATATATGTATATTGCGATCACAGGTCGAGTAAGCTGAAAACTCTCCGTTGGATAGTCCAGGTTATAATCGAACTCTGTCTAGTTGATTTCTTGAAATGGGCTTCTATATGGGCTTCAAAGTTGGGCTAATGAACAATTAGGCTTACTACGGGCTTTGGGGGCTTTATGCTGACCCAAGTCTTAGTGCCGGTCTGGCTCGTGAGATCGGGTCGTGATAATAATGGTATCAAAGCTTATATTCCAAATTCATGGGAAGTATATGTTTAGGGTTTTAAGAAGAGTCTAGTTAGGAGTCACATGCGGAGTATGGGGTCCATATTTGTCCTTGCACTGTCATCCTTGCATCTAGTTTCTACTTCATATACCTATGTGTGATTATGAGCTGTAGAGAATGTGTGGCATACTGTTTTGGATTTTTGTGAGCTAATGCTGCTGAATTTTAAGAAAATGCTTAGAAATAGAAGGGCTACCATAGTGCCAAAATAAGAAGTGCCAGATGAAGTATCAGCACAAGATGAGGCGCCTACCCCAAGGAGACTGAGCAGAAAACCTAGAGCTACTCAAGTAGAAAAGCAGCAGCCAACAATTCAGGAACAGTCTTTCATAACCCAGGGTCCTATGGATCTAATGGCAGCTACTTTAGCTGGTCTACAAAGGACCATTGATATGATGGCACAGTATATGGTCTGCCACCCACAATAGTAGCAGACCACAGTACAAAGAGTGGAACCATATAAGCTGATTATAAATTTTAAGAAGTTAGTGCCTAGTACTTATGACATAATAGATGATGCCTACAGATTTTTAGACTCTTGCAGACAGGCATGGATGGAGCTACAGCTAATTGATCGGAGATTAATAAAATATGTGTAGCATGTACTGGGAGTCGTACCTAGACAGTGGATGCTAGATTACTTGCTTCCTTGCGTTGAGGGGTTAACATATATATAGTTTTTGGAATTATTTATCAATAGATGTATGCCAGAAAGTTTTAGAGACCAAAAGCAGTGGGCTTTTGAGGCCTTAAGACAGAATAGTAGATCTGTAGATAAGTATACTTCAGAATTCTTAGAGCTAAGTAGGTATTCCCTTACAGCCATGGCTACAGAAAGCATGAAAATAAAGAGGTTCCTAAAGGAGTTAGATGGGAAGTATGCAAACCTGCTATGTTGTTAGATCAACCCTTTGATGTAGTGGTAAACAAAGCTAGACAGATTAAAATTAGCTATATGGGAGATAAGGGAAGCAGCGTAAAGAAAAATAGAGCTGAAGGGTCATCTAGTATGCCACAGATAAACATTATGGGTAGCAGCCAAAGCCACCATAGTGGGAAGGTTAGAGGCAATGAGAAAGCAGGCCTTAGACATAGAGCTAGAAGATTCAGACCAGGTTATGGCTCTTGCAGTCATCAGAGTTTAGGTTACAACAGTTCAAGTTTTGGTTTGGGGTCTTCTTTGGCAACATGCACACAATGTGGCAGAGTCCACTCAGGGCCGTGTTTGATGAGCTATAGTAGATGCTTCAGATGCGGCCAACAGGGCCACTTTGCCAAGGAATGTCCCATGTTTAGTGAGCACATGATAGGGTCATAAGTTTTTATTGGTAATATGCCCCGTCAAATGCACCCTGGCACATCTAGCAGGGCAGGTAGTCAGTACAGTGGCCAACAGGGCCGTGGGAATGGAGGATGTGGATTTGGAGGCAAATCAGGAGGTAGGAGTCAACTTGAGGGCTCTACAGCTCAAGGCAGGGGTCAAGCTTGAGTTTTCACTTTGACTCATCAGGATGCCCAAGCTTCAAATGTAGTAGTGGCAGGAATTCTTCTAGTCTATTCTTTTGAGGCACTTGTTTTAATAGATCCGGGTGCTACGCACTCGTTTGTTTCCCTTGTTTTTGTCCTAAGGTTGGGTAGAAATCCTACAGCTCTAGACTGTCCTTTATCTGTAACTACCCTACTTAGTGATAACATAGATGTAGATATGGTTTTTCTGGGTAGCCCAATGATAATAGATGGAAAGATCCTTTTGGTAGACTTGGTTCCTTTGCCCATGATAGACTTTAATGCAATCTTAGAAATGGATTGGCTGTCAACTCATTATGCCATCCTAGATTACAGAAATGAAAAAGGTGTATTTTCATATACTTAGAATAGAAGAGTTCATCTTCAATTGTAATAGAAGCGTGGCACCGTACAACCTAGTGTCAGCTATCAGTGCTAGGAAGATGTTGAGGCGCAGATGTCAGGGATATTTGGCACTAGTAAGGGAGACATCTGCTAAAGGTATAAATATGGAAGATGTTCCTGTTGTCAGAGAATTCATGGATATATTTCCTGAGGGAGCTTATAGGGTTACCACCGGAGAGGAAAATAGAATTATGTATAGACATTGTGCTAGGTACCAACCCCATCTCTATACCACCTTACAGGATGCCACCAGCAGAGTTGAAGGAACTAAAGGAGCAATTACAAGAGCTTCTAGACAAGGGTTTCATTCGTCTAAGTACTTCACCCTGGGATGCTCTTGTTCTGTTTGTAAGGAAAAAGGATGGATCTTTGAGATTGTTCATAGACTATAGGCAATTAAACAAGGTGACAATTAGGAACAAGTTTCCACTACCTCAGATTGATGACCTGTTTGACCAGCTACAAGGAGCGTAGTACTTTTCCAAAATAGATCTACGATCGGGTTATCATTAGTTGAGAATTCGAAGTGAGGATGTGCCAAAGATAGCGTTCAGGATAAGGTATGGTCATTATGAGTTCTTGGTGATATCTTTTGGACTCACTAATGCACCAACGGCCTTCATGGACTTAATGAACAAGGTGTTTAGGCTGTTCCTGGATCACTTTGTTATTGTATTTATAAATGACATTTTGGTATATTCCCACACCAAAGAAGAACATGTTTGGCATCTGAGGATGGTGTTGCAGACATTGAGAGAGCACTAGTTGTATGCCAAATTTTCAAAATGTGAATTTTCACTGGAAAGCATTTCATTCTTGGGACACGTGGTTTCTAGTGAAGGCATTCAAGTAGATCCCAAGAAGATTAAGGTAGTAACTGACTGGTTTAGGCCTACAACAATCACTAAAGTGTGGAGTTTTCTAGACCTAGTAGGCTATTACTAACTCTTTGTGCAGAATTTCTCTAGGATAGCAGCTCCCCTAACCAAGTTAACTTGAAAGAATGTCCCATTCTTCTGGTTAGATGAGTGTGAGGAAAGCTTCTAAAAACTTAAGGAATATTTAACTGCCCTGTGTTGACGTTACCTGTAAGTGGAGACGGATATACAGTGTATTGTGATGCTTCCAGAGTTAGGTTGGAGTGTGTTTTAATGCAGCATGGAAAGGTAGTGGCTTATGCTTCAAAACAGCTAAAGAGGTATGAGCAGAACTACCCCACTCATGATCTAGAGATGGCGGCTGTAGTCTTTACATTAAAGATCTAGAGGCTCTATCTGTATGGTGAAGTGTGTGAGATATAGACTAATCACAAAAGTCTAAAATACATACTTCAACAGAGGGACTTAAATCTGAGGCAGAGGAGATGGATAGAACTTCTGAAGGTTATGACTGCACCATTCAGTAGCATCCTGGGAAGGCGAATATAGTGGTAGATGCCTTGAGCAGAAAGTCTTCTGTCAGTTTGGCCCATATATCAATGGAAAGGAGTTCGTTGATTCAGGAGATATATGAGTTGTTAGATCAAGGTTTGATTTTGGATATTTCAGATGAGGGTGCTTTGCTAGCCCACTTTAGGGTAGGGCCAGACCTACAGGACAGAATCAAAGTTTCCTAACACAGAGACCCCCAATTAATGAGAATTTTAGAAAGGGTACAGCAGGGAGAAGATTATGAATTTGGGTTTAGTGCAGATGGTGCTCTTATGCAAAGCTCCAGGATATGTGTGCCAGATGTGGACAACCTTAGAGTTAAGATCATACAAGAGGCACATTACACACCTTATAATGTCCACCCAGGCTCTACCAAGATATACCATGATGTGAAGGATAGGTATTGGTGGAATGGCATAAAGAGAGACATAGCAAATTTTGTGTCTAAGTGCTTGACTTGTCAGAAGGTAAAGTTTGAATATCAAAGGCCATTAAGGAAGTTGCAAGAGATCCCTATCCTAGAGTGAAAGTGGGAAATGATTACTATAGATTTTATGACTGGGTTGCCTCGTACTACACGTGGATATAATTTAATATGAGTGATAGTGGATTGTTTGACCAATTCGGCTCATTTTTTTTTACCTATATGGACCATCTATGTCACAATCTGAACCCACAGGCCGGACCGATACTAGGACCTGGGCCGGCATAAAACCCCCGAGGCTCGTAGTAAGCCTTACTAATCCCACATCCATAATAAGGGCTCAAAATTTGAGGCCCATCATGCAAATAAAATAAGATAAAATATTACATCATATTTTTATTTGGGTCAACTGAACCCGATAACTATTAAAATCTAAATCCAAGGGAGCCCAGTTCAACCCTGAATCAATCAATTATAAACTATATAAATATCATAAAAATTTTATTTATTAATATCAAAACTTAAATTAATATAGTCTTCAACAAGACCCATACTACTGTTAACACATGTGAAGTTCTAGATTTGAAATTTTGAAAATAATAAAATAAATAAATAACTGATGTTAAACCTGCGAGGAAGAAAGCAGGTTGCTCTGAAAAAGAACTCCTCCTGTAGCCTAGAAAAATGGTGAACAGGAGTGAGCGTTCGACTTAGAGAGTAAATATTTATTTTACATATAATTTCTATAACTATCTAATTTTAATGCATCCTTAGAAATGAAATGCATCATTTTCATACAAGTCAAACAAATCATATTAAGTCACATCAAAGATAATCTGGGGCACTCACTCACTCATGTCAAGTCCATACTCATGTGTACATATATGGGCAGCTGATCCTCCTACCCAGCTCTCTTAATCTAAGACCTGTCAGCGAGATCAACTCAAGCTGGACTTTTACTTAATAATTCATATGTAGGGGCCAGCGAGATTAACTCAAAACAGTGCCTACCTCGACTTATCATAATAAGGATCGAGTCCCAACGAGTCAAGCTCTAGCCGTGTCTACCCATCCTACTCATATCCATATACTCCACACACATACCAACTCACACACATGGCTTCAGATTATCAAAACACATGAACCAAAGTAATATCATCATGTACAAATGCAAAACAAGGCATGTCTAATATTTAACTACATAAATATAAGTATAAGTGATGCATGAGCATGCCAGAAATATAATAATATTGAAATTATAAATAAAATAAATATCTACTCACTGATTGACCAGAAACTACTGCGATGGCTGAAGAGAGAAGATGGATGACCTTGATCACCTAGATGATTATGTTATAAATTTATTAATGCTAACCCAAATCAAAATTCTAAACCTGGCACTGTAAAATTGAAGAAACTCGGAGTTTGGGTTCACCTATGCTAATTATGATGCTTGGAATGTGTCCAGGGTGTCTGAAAATGGTAGGGTAGCCTATAACTTTGACCCCGTTCTAAAGTGATTCCGACAGCTTATCTGCTCAGCTCGAAATTGTAGATCCGAGAGACGGTCGAATTGCCACGAAACGAAAGTACCTACGCAAAGCCCACAACATCAGGGATTAGACTAAAATATTTATATTTATATATAAAATAATTATTTGAAAATTAGGGGTGTTACATTCTCCCCCCCCCCCCCCTTATAGAAAATTCGTCCTTGAATTTTACACAAGACCGAATAAAGAATTACAAAATTACATAGTGGACAAGTATCGGTACTTATTGTGTATTTCCTGCTCTGACTCCTAGGTATAATCTTCTACCGATTGGCTCCTTCACAAAACTTTAACCATAGGGATCTGTTTTGACCATAGCTGCCTCATCTGAAAGTCCACTATGGCTACTGACTGCTTCATGAAGGTTAGGTTTTCCTTCAACTCCACTGTATCAGGTTGTAACACATGGGAAGGATCAGGTATGTACTTCCTAAGTATGGAAATGTGGAACACTAGGTGGACATGAGAAAAGATTGGTGGTAACTCCAACCGATAGGCCTCTACTCCAACTCTATCAGTAATCTCAAAAGGCCCTACGTATCGGGATGCGAGCTTTCCCTTCTTCCTAAATCTCATAATTCCCTTCATCGGAGAGACCTTCAGGAATACATAATCGCCCACTACAAACTCTAAATCCTTTCTCCTAGGATCTGCATAGCTCTTTTGTCTGTTGTAGTGTCCTAGCTATCATTGTCATTTCATAGAGAAGCTCGTACCTCAAGCCAATCCTCAATCTTTTTTTGACATCTTCAGTACTTATTATACCTCCACTGCGCTTGACTTGATATCTCATAACTTTAATCAACTTTGGTGCTTACCTCTCCTTCAT
Organism: Hevea brasiliensis; assembly: GCF_030052815.1. NCBI lineage: Eukaryota > Viridiplantae > Streptophyta > Magnoliopsida > Malpighiales > Euphorbiaceae > Hevea > Hevea brasiliensis. The sequence goes on along the minus strand of NC_079502.1, from coordinate 17,953,981 downwards.
TGACTTTAGTCCTCATTCCTCTATTTCAACAATCTCTACTTGCCAAAGACATAACTTATGTTCCTTATCCTATAGTATCCTATGAGATATCTGCTTTCTTGTAGCACCTATCATAGGCATCTCATTCGAAATTTCTACTTGTTCTATGACCTTTAATGGTCAATACCTATGCATCTTCTCACTCCCATGATACTTCGAATTTCCAATCTCCTTTGTGTCATTACTAAGGTCCTTAGACCAACTCCTGTCCATTTTATGCAACTAGTCATATAGAGTTCCATTGAAATGCCAAGTGTACCTACACCAGCTATGCTTCTTCTGCACTCTAATATGGTATTATGTAGCACTAGCCTTTGTTCCCTTTTATTACCAATCTCTATGGTGTAAGGATGTGACTCATATTGTCTGTTTTATAATGTCTCATGAAACACACTTATGAAATAACTACTTTTGCATGCACCTTACCCAAGATCATTGCTAATTCTATTGGCCATTGAAGCTTTAGCTAGATCCTCCCATACTAAAAACATTTTTACCTTCCTAATTCCATGATACTGTAAGCTTCTAACTTACTTTATGTCACCAAAGAGTTCCTTATAACAATTCCTACTTATCTTAGGTAATTAGTTGTGTAGAGTTTTACCCAGTCAACACTACTTATCATAGCTTACTCATATCCTGAAAGAAGAATTCCTTGACTTCTACTTGAAACTTCTTACTATCTGATGTGCTTTTGGATACATTGGTACTTAAATAGAGTCTCCATTATTTGTTTAGTCTATCAGCTCACCATAACTTGTTTTAAACATCTCTTAGTGTGTCCCTAGCATACTTGTTCCTTCTTATTCTCATTATTGTAACCAATTGTACCAAGCTTTTCTCCTATCCTTCAGATCTTATCCACTTCCTTTTCCTATTTCTACTATTATTGATATCTTTCTAACTTACTGTACTTATTCTTTAACCTTTGTCCTCTCTCATTTTTATACTTTTCCTTTAAGGATGTCCATCCCATCATCAATTTTAACCTTCTTTTTATTTCTTAGTCCTATCTTGACTACCAGTTTCATTACTTCTAGAATTCTAACCTAGCACTTCTTTCACATTATGTAATACCTGTAATTAACCATAGAAAATTCTTCTTCTACCTCCTTCCCCGCTTAACCATCAGAACATTACCATTCCCTACTACCCTTAGTAGGAAATTACTCATCCTTGTTAGATAGGAGCCCCAGAAACTATAAGTTCCATTTGAACTAACATAACTATAGGAAATGTGTGTTTTGCCTTAATTCCAAATAAGATACTTCACATGTTCATTCTCCCTAATATAACCACATGTACTGCCCACAACTTTCTAAACTTCAGCCTTAAATTTATCCATCAGCAACAATTTCATCCACTAAAACTTATCCACAGCTAGCACTTTCTCCAGCTTATAGTTCAGAAGGGTTGCAAGCCCTAGTAACTAACTCGTTTTAACTCCTATCACTACTCTGATCGTCCTTTAATACATAACATCAGGTACACACTTACCGTCATTTTCTTTTAAGAAGAATGTGTACAGACTGGTGCTTATCAGGTTCTTAAATACTAGGTCATCTCAACATTATTTCCCTTACTTATATAGACTTTTAGAGCCAAAAGTACAATCTAAACTTGAAGAGCAAGAGAAATCTTCTCTTACTGACATCAGCACACTATTCATATCTCATGGTCTTCTCCTTGAAATTTCATCATCTCTTTCTATAAGATATCAATTACAATAATCCTTCTATTGTACCACCGATTTGCCTGACATATCATCTTAAGATTTTATATCTCCATTTGTACTCCATTTCTATCTTTTTATGCCTACCTTAACTCTTTTGCATCCCTATATTTTACTATATTTAAGAAGATGCCTCTCATTAATAGACTCTTTCAAAATGGATTCCAATCATTCTTACTACGACAACTCTCATCCTTATGCTTCTCAGTGACTTGTGACTGTCACTCATGCATACTCTTCCTACTCTATCTCTTACTATCATTTTGTCACTTATTTTCATTCACGTTTCCTTATGAAAGGACCCTATTGGTCATACTAAAAATGTTCATCTAACCCTTAATCACAGACCTTATAATTGCTATCTCACCATCTCTACTTGTGACCTAGCCTATATGCCATTTTCCACCATCCCTTTCACTCGTTATGCCTATTTGAACCATTAGGTTTACTTTGATTTAACTTACTACTTATTAATTCACTCCTTCGCTTGATAAGACAGTTCAAGATACCATTGCACATCCTATAACTTTTACTTACTCTGGTTGCATTCCTCAACTAACTTTCCTCATATTGTTAGAAATTTAAATGGATTTTATCCCATTGCTACCTACTCCATTCTGGGAATAGGAATAGACAAAGTTTGATCCCTATCCTGCAACTCTGAACTCCATGTTTTGGCTCCTGATATTGCCCAAACTATGATATGTTCTAAGTCCTGCACTTTTGGATTCCATATCATGGTAACTATCCTCACTCATATAATCTCATTCTGGGCTTTCTAATATTGCTTTTCAATTCATCCTATTTACCTTGCTCAGGATAGCACTTTATGTATTTTATATCTCACTTTGATCTTCCTAATCTTGTCATATTCTTGGCTATTTGGTTTGCTCTTTAATTCATCTCTTTTATCTTACTCAAAATTTGCTCTTTAATTCATCTCTTTTATCTTAGTCAAAATAGAACCTTAATTACTTTATTCTCTAGCTTCATTCTTCTTTTTGACCTGACAGTACTTTTCAGTGTCTCTGCTAGGTCATCTTCACTTTCGCACTACTCAGAATTGGTTCTTGGACTAATCTGATTAGCACTTCCAATGTTGTTCAAACTTCTCTCCTGTCATATATGAAACCGACTATCCAAAGTTTCATTCCTATATTTCCTTTTATCTATTGATATCTTATGACTTATTGTTACTGACTTACAGTTATTGTTTTTTCCTATGCGTAACTATAAACTACCCTTGAATACCTCAAAGGAAGAAATCTATAGGGATTGTATTTGCTTATATCCACTCGATTAGTCAAAACTTATGATACTGGGTACCATAACCCGTCTTTCAATTCACTGACTTTTCATCCATCACGATCCAATCACCTATGGTTTCCACACTGAAACTTATACCCTTTTTAGAATACTTAAGCCAACTACTCACTACCACACTCTACAATCCCATCTGGGACACTATTCTTTAGGTCACCATCACTAGTAGCATTCTTTTGTCTTTCTTGAAAGCATAAAATCATGCCCTACATCATAACTAATTAGAACAAGAGTGTTGTATCTACTACCCTGCTAAAACCATGTCAAATCATTTACTCTCTTATCATGCCATAACTCTTTAAATTATCATTTCACAGGCTATAAACTTTATTCCTAGCCTCATGTATTCTCTAGGCAGTAAGGTTGTACTTTGCATCTTGCAAACACACAAGGGATATATTATTCTTACTAAGCTTTAGACAAAATGTCTCTTGTCATGGCAAGACTGTCTAAGACCCCATATCGAAGATCAGATGATCCCACTAAGTAGGTGTTATTATTACACTGCAACCATAGTAAAAGCCTCTAGTCTCGTGCCACTTATGCTATAACACTGCGCTCAAGTTAAGATAACTGAGTCACTGACTTTAGTTATCACCCAACTGTGATCTTTTATGTACTATCTCTAGGGTCTTAAACCCTAACTAGGAGTTTTTCTAACTTCTCTGCAAAATAAAACTCTGTCTTGATATAATCGTACCAAAATACAGGTTGTTTCAAACACCCTAATCATGATGCACCACAGGGAAGCACGTAGCTCTACACAACAATCCCATGTCAGTACTATAATCTGCAGCTTACAACACAAATATCGAGAATATTGCAAAGTCACTACGGTACGTCCCAACAGACTAGATTTCCCACTCTTTTATCTATCCTGACTCCACTGATACCATGAACTTACTTTGACTGGCTATTAACTGATGACTACCAGTAACGATATCCTAACTCCCATTTAGGGCAGATATACTGCCAAAAATCACCTTTATGTCCTCGTGTCTTGCACCATATAAGCACGCCACTTAAACCCATACTGACAGAAATATAACATTTCTTGAAGTACGTATTTCCATGGCAGACCTTAACACGTCTGCTAAATCTATTTCACGTCACAATGTACTTCACAAAATCGAGGTGCTAAATTGAAGCACTCTTATACTACCCAAGGAATAACAGAGAATCTAGAAGCAAGGAATTATAGAAGAAGATGAATAGAATCCTATACTCCGCATGTGACAATCTAGGTGCACATTTTCCCATGAATCTAAAGCCTAAGCTCTGATACCATAATTGTCATGACCCGAACCCACGGGCCAAATCAGCAGTAGGACTTGGGCCGACATAAAGCCCCCGAGACCCGTAGTAAGCCTTACTAATCCCACATCCACAATCAGGGCCCAAAATTTGAGGCCTATCATGCAAATAAAATAAGATAAAATATTATATTATATTTTTATTTGGGTCAATCAACCTGATAACTATAAAAATCTAGAGCCAAGGGAGCCCAGCTCAACCCTGAATTAATCAATTATAAACTATATAAATATCATAAAAATTTCATTTATTAATATCAAAACTTAAATTAATATAGTCTCCAACAAGGTCCATGCTACTGCTAACACATGCAGAGTTCTAGATTTTAAATTTTGAAAATAATAAAATAAATAAATAACTGATGTTAAACCTACGAGGAAGAAAGTAGGTTGCTCTGAAAAAGAACTCCTCTTATAGCCTGGAAAAATGGTGAACAGGAGTGAGCATTCGACTCAGAGAGTAAATATTTATTTTACATACAAGTTCTATAACTATCTAATTTTAATGCATCCTTGGAAATGAAATACATCATTTTTATACAAGTCAAACAAATCATATTAAGTCATGTAGAAAGAGATGATTCTCATTGATTTCAATTAATCTGTACATGGGTATATATATACAATTGATTCCTATAATTGTGTTCTACTAATTAGGAAGAAATCCTAAATAAGAAATCCTAAATAGGAATACGAATCTGAGAATATACAGAGAAATAATATAGTGATTGACTTTCCATAACACTCCCCCTCAAGTTGGAGCATAGATGTTAATCATGCCTAACTTGTTACAAATGTAGTAAATCCTAGCTCCATTCAGAGCTTTTGTGAAAATATCTCCTAAGCGCTCTCCGCTTTGATGTGTCCTGTTGAGATGATCTTTGTTGAATCTTTTCACGAATAAAGTGACAATCAATCTCAATATGTTTGGCCCGCTCATGAAACACCGGATTAGAAGCAATATGAAGAGCGACTTGATTATCACACCACAATTTCACAGCGAGGAGGTCTTAAAACCTGTCTCATCTAGTAATTGAAGTATCCACATTACCTCACATACTGATTGTACCATGGCTTTGTATTCGGATTCAGCACTAGATCGAGAAACTACACTCTGCTTCTTGCTTCTCCAAGACACCAAATTTCCCCCAATAAAAACGCAATATCCAGTAGTTGACCTCCTGTCAACCTTAGATCCAGCCCAGTCGGCATCTGAAAAACATTCAACATTCAAATGCCCATGATTACCATATAGCAAACCTCTTCCTGGAGCGCCCTTCAGATAAAACAAGATTTGTTCCAAGGCTTCCCAATGAGCAACAGTTGGGGAAGACATAAACTGACTTACCACACTAATGGCATAAGCAATGTCAGGACGAGTGACTGTAAGGTAGTTCAATTTTCCTACCAATCTCCTGTATCTCTCTGGATCTTCAAACAACTCACTATCCCACGCTACTTGATTTGTAAAGTTGGAGTCATTGGTGCGCTACAAGGCTTAGCACCTAATTTTCCTGTCTCTGTCAATAGATCGAGGACATGTTTTCTTTGAGACAAGAAAATAGCCTTCTTACTTCTCATAACTTCGACACTCAAGAAATACTTTAACAATCCCAAGTCTTTGGTCTGAAACTGAGTTTGAAGGAAGGTTTTCAGAGATGAAATACCTGCAGAGTCACTCCCAGTGATGACAATGTCATCCACATAGACTACCAAGAGAATTAGACCAGCCTCAGATTGCCTATAAAATACTGAGTGATCACACTTACTCTTTTGCATACCAAATTCCTATACTGCTTCACTGAATCTCCCAAACCATGCCCTAGGACTTTGTTTCAAGCCATAAAGAGACTTCCGAAGCCTACAAACTTTACCCAACTCCCCCTGAGCAACAAACCCAGGTGGTTGCTCCATATACACCTCCTCCTGAAGATCACCATGAAGGAAAGCATTCTTGATATCCAATTGATGCAAGGGCCAATCATATGTAGCTGCTAAAGAGATAAACAAACGAATAGAAGTGAGTTTAGCTACAGGAGAAAAAGTATCAGAGTAATCAACCCCATATGTCTAAGCATATCCTTTTGCTACAAGGCGTGCTTTTAACCTAGCCACAGAACCATCAGGATTTACCTTTACTGTAAATACCCATTTGCAACCAATAGCTTTCTTACCAATGGGCAAAGGTAATAGTTCCCATGTACCATTAGCATCTAAAGCCTCCATTTCCTCTTTCATAGCATCACACCAGCCAGGATGAGACAATGCCTCATCAACAATATTAGGGATAGGAACAGAGTCTAAAGAAGTAACAAAACACCGAGAACAAGAAGACAATTGATTATAAGAAACAAAAGAAGAGATAGGGTAAGTACATGAACGTTTACCTTTACGAAGAGCAATGGGTAAGTCTAAATCAGAATCATGGTCAGTATGAAGTACAGGATCTCCCAACGAAGTAGCTGGTGGAGGATCTGAGTCAAGAATCTCCAATCTCTTGGAATAAATATAAACAACGGGAGGTCAAGTAGGTCTAGAGACAGAAGGAATAGGCTGTGGGAGAGGACTAGACATTGGTTGGACAGTATATATTAAGAGATCATCCTCCTCCCCCTGACTCTCATACACAAATGATGGAGGAAAAAATGGAGTGGACTCAAAAAATGTGACATCTGCAGAAACAAGATAACGATTAAGAGTAGGAGAGAAATAACGGTACCCTTTTTGGAGCCGGGAGTACCCAAGGAAGACACATTTGAGAGATTTTGGATCCAATTTAGTAACCTGTGGATGAACATCACACACAAAACAGGTACAACCAAAAATACGGGGTTCAATAGGGAATAAAGATTTTGTAGGAAACAAAGTAGTATAAGGAATATCCCCATTAAGGACAGAAGACGGCATACGATTGATAAAAAAACATGCCGTAGAAATTGCATCCGCCCAAAAGTGTTTAGGTACTTTCATCTGAAAAAGAAGAGCACGAGTTACCTCAAGAAGATGACGATTTTTTCTTTCGACCACGCCATTTTGGGATGGGGTATCCACACAAGAAGACTGATGAAGAATGCCATTTTGTGTCATATAAGGCTGAAATTGTGCTGAAAAGTATTCTTTTGCATTGTCACTTCTTAATATGCGCACAGAAATATTAAATTGAGTTTTGATTTCATTATAAAAGGCACAAAAGATAGAAAATAACTCAGAACGATTTTTCATTAAATATAACCAGGTAACACGAGAGTAATCATCAACAAAAGTAACAAAATAACGAAATCCAGTTTTAGATGTAACAGAACAAGAACCCCAAACATCAGAATGAACTAACTCGAAAGGGGATGAAGCCCGTTTATTGACTCTAGACATAGAAGGCAAACGATGATGTTTTGCAAACTGACACGACTCACATTCTAGTACTGATAAAGACTGAAATTGAGGACACAGCTTCTTCATGGTAGACAAAGAAGGATGACCCAATCTATAATGAGCTTCAAGAGGTGTTAAGGTACTGGAGCAAACAAGCGACCGCGGTACATGATTTTCCAAAATGTAGAGACCACCTGACTTGCGTCCTTTACCAATAATCTGCTTCGTCGTAAGATCCTGAAACAAACACTGGTCAAGAAAAAAGGAAACAGAACAATTTAAGGTACGAGTAAGTTTACTAACAGAAAGTAAATTAAAAGAGAATTTTGGTAGACACAAAACAGAAGACAAAGAAATTGACGAAGTTGGGTTCGCAATTCCAGAACCCATGATATAAGAAGTAGAACCATCAGCTAAAGTAACAGTAGAGGAAGTGAGATTAGACTGAAAAGCAGATAGAAGACTAGAATTACCTGTCATGTGATCTGTCGCACTAGAATCAATAACCCATTTGGATGAAGAAGACACATGGCATGTAGTGGATTTACCTGACTCAGTGATCGTAGTGACAGGGGAACTGGTAGGCTTTAGAGATGCCTGATACTGGGAAAATTGTGCAAAATCCTCTGCAGATACCAAAATAGTTTTCTCAGAGGAAGATACTGTAGAATTCTCTGCTGCCATATTTGCCATCTGTGATCGCTGATTTTTCCTCTGAAGTTGCGGACAATTATATTTTGTATGGCCAGGTCATGGCAATAATAACAAATGACTCCTCTTGAGTCCTGATTAGAACTAGCATCTCCATTACGGTGATTACTTCTGTTGCTTGTAATTCCTCCTCTACTTCCTCTTCTATTACCCTATTGTCCATTTGGATTACGGCTAATAAAAGCACTACTGGCAGGCTGTGAAGATTGAGTACTCTCTGTACGAAGGACCCATGTGAATGTTTCATGCAAAGAGGAAATCTCAGGACTGGAGAGAATCTGAGATTTAGCAGTCTCATACTCTGAAGGAAGGCCTACAAGAAAACTCATAACAGTCAGTTGCTCCCGTTGGGCCTGCTGAACTTTCACATCAGGACTAAAAGGCAACAATACATTAAGTTCCTCATACACCCGTTTAAAATCCATAAAATAAGCTGTGAGAGACTTATCCTCTTTCTCAGCACGGTAGAATGCCTTACAAACATCATAAATACGGGAGATATTTCCTTTACCAGAATACAGAAAATCTAAGTAATCCATCAATTCCTTAACAAATTCACAGTGATTAATTAAACTAATTACCGCACTATAAATCGAGTTCTGAAGCTGCAAAAACAAACGAGCATCCTCCCTTAGCCAAGTTTGTCGTGTATCATCAGTGGGTGGATCTTTAGTAAGGTGATCATCCTTATCAATGCTACGCAAATAGACCCTAACAGTCTTACTCCACTCCAGGTAATTCAAACTATTAAGTTTGTGTTCCGTGATCTTAGTCATCACCGGAATCACATCAGAAATAACATTCTTATTGTCTGCCATTTGTTGAGACAAAAAAAACTAACCGAAACGCTAATCCAAAGTGCTTATAGCAGCAAAATAACCCAAAATCACAAATCGAGAAAATACCGAAATAGGATCTGAGAGCCAAACCTCAGAAGTCCTTTAATGGTATACTGGATCAAGCAACAGCACACAGTGGTGGAATGAGGGGATTAAGGCGACGCCGGTGATGTTGATCGGGGTTGAAACGGCCAGTCGGCGGCCAAGGTCTCTCCCGAGCTGGGTAGTGAGAACAAATAGTCACCCTAGATTGATGACCTACTCTGATACCATGTAGAAAGAGATGATTCTCATTGATTTCAATTAATCTGTACATGGGTATATATATACAATTGATTCCTATAATTGTGTTCTACTAATTAGGAAGAAATTCTAAATAAGAAATCCTAAATAGGAATACAGAATACAGAATATACAGAGAAATAATATAGTGATTGACTTTCCATAACATAGTGATTGACTTTCCATAACAAGTCACATCAAAGATAATCTGGGGTACTCATACACCCATGTCAAGTCCATACTCATTCGTACATATATGGGGAGCTGATCCCCCTACCCAGTTCTCTTAATCCAAGACCTGCAGCGAGATCAACTTGAGCCAAACTTTCACTTAATAATCAATATGCAGGGGCCAGCGAGATTAACTTAAAGCCGTACCTACCCCAACTTATCCATAATAAGGATCGGGTCTCAGCGAGTCAAGCTTCAGCTGCGTCTACTCGTCCTACCCATATCCATATACTCCACATACACACCAACTCACACACATAGCTCTAGATTATCAAAACACAAGAACCAAAGTAATATCATCATGTATAAATGCAAAACAAGGCATGCCTAATATTTAACTACATAAATTTAAGTATAAGTGATGCATGAGCATGCCAGAAATAGAATAATATTGAAATTGTAAATATTTTAAATATCTACTCACTGATTGATCAGAAACTACTGCGGTGGCTGAGGAGAGAAGATGGATGACATTGATCACCTAGATAATTATGTTATAAATTTATTAATGCTAACCCAATTCAAAATTTTAAAGAAATAAGGACACCCTAATTTATGCCGGAAATCCGGCAAAGCCTCCCCTGTACCTAAGACTTACTCAACCTGCAAAGTAGTTCAAATCACACATCTAAAGCCACACATAATCTCAACAATAACATAAGGCCCCTCCTAGGCCCTCCAACTCAAGCAAATCTCACATAATCTAACAATTCAATTATGAGACTTAAAACAGATATTTTGCAAAAGTCATTCTAGCTAGCTCTAAAAATTCTAAAATTTTATCCCGTGGTCCTTAGCAATATTATAGAGCTAACGCAAAAGGAATTATAATTTTCTAGCTACTCATGAATATTTTATAGAATTTTATTCTAAACCCAGCACTATAAAATTGAAGAAACTCAGAGTTCAGGTTTACCTATGCCAATTCTGAAGCTTGAAACGCGTCCGGGGTGTTTGAAAAAGGTGGGGTAGCCTATAACTTTGACCCGGTTCTGAAGTGATTCTAGCAGTTTATTTGCTCGGCCCGAAATTATAGATCCGGGTAACGGTCGAATTGCCATAAAACGAAAGTATCTACGCAAAGCCCACAACACCAGAGGTTAGACTAAAATATTTATATTTACATATAAAATAATTATTTGAAAATTAGGGGTGTTACTGTAACGATCAGACTCCAACCACTAGAGGAATTGTCCGCTTTGGCTATAAGCCTCACGGTTTTGTCCCATAGGTGGAATGGAGAACTTCCCAGGAGGTCACCCATCCTAGGATTTCTCTCAAGCGAGCATGCTTAACCCTGGAGTTCTTCCAACTCTCCAGGCCATTCCACCAAAAGGCGTCACTAGTTCCTTAGGCAAATCTCACATCGGCAAAGCATGGAGATGGTCTTAGGTTCAAAAAGTAATGATATATAAAATGGAGGAACTAATCACTAGAGGCGCCTTTTGGTGGAATGGCCTGGAGAGTTGGAAGAACTCAAGGGTTAAGCGTGCTCGCTTGAGAGAAATCCTAGGATGGGTGACCTCCTGAGAAGTTCTCCATTCCACCTATGGGACAAAACCGTGAGGTTTATAGCCAAAGCGGACAATTCCTCTAGTGGTTGGAATCTGATCGTTACAATTGGTATCAGAGCCGCTAGCGTGTCCTCTTGGGCGATAGTGGGGCAAACCTCAGCGAGAACGATGAGTCCCGAAAGGGGAGGAGAAAGGTCCCTTAGGCAAATCCCACATCGGCAAAGCACGGAGATGGTCTTGTGTTTAAAAAGTAATGATATATAAAATGGAGGAACTAATCACTAGAGGCGCCTTTTGGTAGAATAGCCTGGAGAGTTGGAAGAACTCCAGGGTTAAGCATGCTCACTTGAGAGAAATCCTAGGATGGGTAACCTCCTGGGAAGTTCTCCATTCCACCTATGGGACAAAACCGTAAGGCTTATAGCCAAAGCAGACAATTTCTCTAGTGGTTGGAGTCTGATCATTACAGTTACAATCTACTGTATTGCTTAATATGCCAGGCTATATATTCATGAAATAGTCAGATTACATGGAGTTCTTGCTTCCATGGAGTTCTTGCTTCCATAATATCTAACAAGGTGCCCCAGTTCATTTCTCGATTTTTGAGAAAGTTGCAGAAGGCACTTGGCACACAGTTGAACTTCAGTACAGCCTTCCACCCTCAGACAGATGGACAGCCAGAGAAGATAATTTAGACACTCGAAGATATGTTTTGTATGTGTGTCCTGGACTTTGGGGGACAATGGGATGATTAGCTGCCCTTGATAGAGTTTACCTACAATAACAGTTATCATTCTAGCATCGGGATGGCACCTTATGAGGCACTATATGGCAGAAAGTGTAGGTCCCCTCTGCGTTGGACAAAAGTTAGAGAGGCAAAGGTACATGATTTAGATCTGGTTCAGTATACCTCGGAGATGGTTCCTAGGATCAGGAAACAATTGAAAACTGCCTTTAACAGGTAGAAGAGCTATGCAGATCCTAGGCGAAGCGATTTAGAGTTTGCAGTGGGTGATTATGTATTTCTGAAGGTCTCCCCTATAAAGGGAGTTATGAGATTCGAGAAGAAAGATAAACTAGCACCTCGATACATATGACCTTTTGAGATTACTGACAGAGTTGGAGCAGTGGCCTATTAGTTAGAGTTACCACCAAACCTTTCTCATGTTCACCCAGTATTCCACATCTCCATGCTTAGGAAATACATACCTAATCCTTCTCATGTGTTACAACCTGATACAATAGAGTTGAATGAAAACCTAACCTTCAAGGAGTAGCCAGTAGACATAGTGGACTTTCAAATGAGGCAGCTAAGGTCAAAACAAATCCCTATGGTTAAGTTTTTGTGGAGGAGTCAATCGGTAGAAGAGTATACCTAGGGGTCAAAACAGAACATGCGCAGCAAGTATCCGTACTTGTTCAATATGTAATCCTATAATTTTATTCTACCTTGTGTAAAATTCGAGAACAAATTTTCTGTACGGGAAGAAGAATGTAACACGCATAATTTTTAAATAATTATTTTGTACCTAAATATTAATATTTTATTGTATTAAATATTATGAGAATTTGTTTGGAATTTTTCTGAAATTTTAAAAATCGGGTTTGATTTTCTTAAGATAATAAGTTTCATTAATTTTTTAAAAATTAATTTAAAGACCACATGGTAAAATGGAAAATATATTTGAACTCCAAAAATTTTTCTGAGATTTTGGTAATTTTTTCAAAATTTTTGAGCCTCGTTTTTAGTCCTAAGCAGAGTAAAATTTCAATTTTGGGCATTTTGAATCGAACTAACTGAATCAGAGTGGACCAGTCAAATCGGACCGACCTTCTTCCTTTTTCTTTTCCCTCCCCCTGCGCGCCCCGGCACTGTCCCTCTGTCTCCCATTTTCTCTCTCCTCCCTCTTCCACCATGCTGGCAAGCCACTCCCCTCCCTCCCCTACTTGCCAGTGACTAGCTTGGACCCTCCCTCACTGTCGGTCACCATTAGGAATGCCAGAAAAATGCATTTGAACCTCCCTATGTGCTCGTGCGATGCTTCACTTTCTCGGCCAAAATTTAGCCAATCCGGCCACTAATCGAATATGGTCTTATCCCAAACATCTTCTACTCCTCAAGAGCTTTCAATAGACACCAAGATTACAAATTCATTGGGTAGATTGTTCATTTTTGCCCTGAAAGTTTTAGCCCATTTTGACTTTTAGGCTAAATTTTTCCCAAACCGGAAACCCCACAGGAATTCTAAGAGTACCGACGTGCTCTACACGACAAGAGCTTCGCGACAATATAAATTTCAAAATTTTCTGACACCAGAAATTCGGTGGGTCTCACAAACTTCGCAATGTTTTTTTGAGCTTCAAATGAGCTTATTTAATTTTGTAATAATTTTATTCTAACCCCTGGTGTTGTGAGCTTCGCGTAGGTACTTTTGTTTTATGAAAATTTAATCGTTGCCTGGATTTGCAATTTTGGACTGAGTAGATAAGCTGCCAAAACTACTTCGGAACTGGGTAAAAGTTATAGGCTACCCCACCATTTTCAAATGCCCCGGACACATTCCAAGCATCAGAATTGGCATAGGTAAACCTAAACTCCAAGTTCCTTCAATTTCATAGTATTGAGTTTAGAATAAAATTTCATAAAATATTTGTGGATAGCTAAAAATTATAATTCCTTTTGCATTAGCTCTATAATATTGCTAAGGATCGCAGGATAAAATTTTAGAATTTTTAGAGCTAGTTAGAATGACTTTTGCAAAATATCTGTTTTAAGCCTTATAATTGAATTATTGGAATGTGTGAGATTTGCCTGAGTTGGAGAGCCCAGGAGGGACCATGTGTTGTTGTTGAGATGATGTGTGGCTTTAGAAGTGTTATTTAAACCCCTTTGTAGGTTGGGTAGGTCCTAGGTACAGGGAGAACTTTGTTAGATTTCTGAAATAAATTAGGGTATCTTTTGCCTCTTTAAAGCTTTGTTTGAAATTAATACTGATGAATTTGTAATATAATCATTTAGGTGAGTCGAGTCAGCCTTCCTCCTCCGCCCAGCCGCTGCAGTGACTTCTAGTTAATTAGTGAGTAGATGTTGATTTTATTTACAATTTCAATATTATTATTATAAGTTCACGACATGCCCATGTATCACTTATAGTTTTATGTATTAGCTATTATAGGCATGCTTTGTGTTGCATTATTACTTGATGATTTGATCTGCGTGTTGGCTTAGGGTAATTTGGAGTTGTGTGTGTGTGTAAGCTTGCGTACAGTGTATTGATAGTGGATATGGGTAGGACAGGAGAATCAGCTTGCGCTAGTCTAGCTTGGGACTCGGTCCTTTGTGATAAGTTGGGATGAGTACGACTTTGAGTTGATCTCGCTGACTCTCGCACTTGGATTATAAAAAAAAGTCTGGCTCGAGTTAATCTTGCTGGCAGACCTTAGATTAAGAGAGTTGTATAGGGGATCAGCTCTCATATTGTATTTATACTAGTGTGACACACGGGTGTGTGAGTGCTGCAAATTATTCTTTGTGCGAATATTTATTAAAATTGTTCAAATTGCTAATATATGCTACATTTTATCATTAGAGATGCATTAGTACTAGATAGTTATAGAAATTGTATGTGAAATCAATATCTTACTTTATGAGTCGAACGCTCACTCTTGTTCACCCTATTTTTCCAGGCTACAGGAGGACTTTTCTTTGTCATTAACCTGCTTTCTTTTTTGCAGGTCCATTAGTTGCTATTTTTGTATTCTGTGTTGTTTATTTTGAAATCTAGATATTTGCATGTATTAGAAATATTTTATTTGGTATGGGACTGTAAAAGAATATTTATTTTGGAATTGTAAACTTATTAATCTATGTATGTGTGAATGTGTGGATGAATGTTCACCTTGGGTTAGGGAGCTGAGCTCCCATTTGATTTATATTGCTATGTTGGGAATGGTGAGGGTGAGCTAAGCTCCCTGAATATATGTATATTGTGATCATAGGTCAGGTGAGCTGAAAACTCCCTGTTGGATAGTCCAGGTTATGGCTGGACTCTGTCCGGCTGGTTTCTTGAAATGGGCTTGTATATGGGCTTCAAGGTTAGGTTAATGAACAGTTAGATTTACTACGGGCTTTAGGGGCCTTATGCTGAACCAAGTCCTAGTGCCGGTCCGGCCCATGAGATCGAGTTGCGATAACTTTATCAAAAATAAAATGAATATAAAATTTCTCTTTAATTTCATCTCCTAAAGAAAAATTTAAGTAATTATGTTGATTTTGATGTCACGTTTTTCTAGATTTTGGCAAACTATTGATAGTATAACTTTTACGGCTTTAAAAAAAAATAAGGTATTTCTATGAGGATATGAAAATCAGTGGAGTATATATATAAAGAGAATGTAGCATTTTCATGGGTAGAAAAATCTCAATTGGGATTCTCTCCATCATCAGGAATTTATTTCTAATTAAATTCATTCATTTCAAGAATAAATTTTGTGTAATAAGGTATCAATGAAAATCATCTCCTTGAATTCAAATTCCATTAATTGTTTCAATATTTATACTTGCCTCAAATTTATTTAAAATTATTTCAAGTCATTTCTAATTCAATTATTATTACTTGAATAATATTTTATCTCATTTAGGTTTATATATTTTAATTAATAATTTGTATAAAATCCATTTTTATTAAATAGTTTATATTATCAAAATTTAATAATTTTCAAAATATTTAATTTTTATTTATTTAAAATATAATATATAAAAATTTATAAATATTATTATAAAAATATATACTTTATATTTAAATAATTATTTATATAAACGAAAGTTATGGATATCCAACACAAAAAATCTAAATCAAATCCGAACCTATTTTAAATTCGATTATATAGCATCCGAATCCATCTCAACAGAGTTCAATCAAATTGAATACTAAAAAATGCCCAACCCGTTACCATCCCTATTATAGCTATTTTCAAAATCAGAATTTTTTTTTTATATTTATATGTTTAAGGCATCTCCTCTATATAATATTCATTGTCAACATTAATGAGCACTTTTTAATATATTGAACAAATTCTCTTACTCTAACATTTTGAAAAACCAATTCATCCCAGCTCAATACACACCTCAATACTTTAATTAGAGAGGGAATACAAAACCTATTCATCCCACTAGGCAAGCTAGTGAGGAATTCAAACATATAGTCATGAAAACTATGGTTTCAAACCATTTCAATAATTATCCAAACTTCAAAATATCCATCGAATCCAATACAATTTACTGTCCCAAAATTTGGGCTAACAGCATAAAATTCTTTGTCAACCAAATTATTCAATATCCATGAAGTCATAAATAGATTTCATAAATCATTCAATTAAAAATTCAAATCGAAAATCAAATAGAAGTTAATTGTTGTGCACAAACCTCAAATGAGTCGCCTCTTGGCTTTAACTCACTTTTTCTTTGTCCTTCTCAGTGTCTCGTTCTACTGAAACACACAATTTAAAGTGTTTCAATACTCATTTAAATCACTTTTAATAATAATCCAGCAATTAAAATTTTTATAGCCTTAATCTCAACACACACCTAGTTGAGGACGAATTGAATGAGTACTCATATATTTATGCTAGCTAGCCTTGGTATTCCTCATTAGCCTTTGGCTAGTGGGATGTATTGGATATTGGAGTCATGATTAAGCTGTGTGATTTTTCAAATTTTATTTTGTGATTATGGAATGGAATTTGGTTTATTTAAGAAATTTTCTGACTTCAGAAATAAAGCATGATTCTATATGTGCTAATATTCAAATTGATTTACCTTGAAAAAATTGTGACTAATTGTTGTATAATTTTTTTTTTTTTTAAGTTATGCACCACTGAATCTTTGGCTCAGCGATAACTTTTTATTGCTATCACAAGTAGAGAGATAGATAAAGCAGCAGAGTAGGCTACTTGCAACTTGAAGGGACCAACATTTTGGATTTTTACTAGGTATATAGATTATACCCTTGTAAATTTTATTTTGATATATATGTTATTGTATGTATGTACATTAGACTCGAGCAGTTATGTAATAAATTTTGGAATTTATTTTTAATTTGTGTAAATGGTTGCAATATAAACCTCTTATTTTATTTAATGAAATGCTAAGCTTATTTTGAAATATTTTTATGAATTGCTTGAAATGGTGTTGAATTGAGAAAGGATTGGGATGAGAATATTAGAGTTGGGATTTAAACGTATATTAGGAGTGTTTTTACTGGTTTTTGAAGAACTGTTTTTTCAAATTATAGATGGTACTTTGCCAAAATTTTTATAAAATTTGCGGAGACTTTAAATTAATTAAAATTTTGAATTGAGACTTAAATATCGATTAAAGGTTTTTAATCATTTGTCAACACTACCCACCACTTTAAAAAAGAATGGAAATTGGTTTAAAATCCCTAGTAGTATATTTAATGAATTATCGATAGGCGAAGTCTAGTAATTCATTAGGTATATTACGGGATCATGTTATGCCTTACAGACAAAATATTATACTACGGGTAAAGTGTGACACGGGTGATAGTGGTTCTAGACAGAATGTTGGTGATGAAAAATGCAATAATGCAATGCTGGAAGAGTATGAAGAGATTGATGATTACTTTGTTAAAATGGAGGAACAAAAGTCGGCTACCCAATCCGAGTTGGATAGGTATTTGGAAGAACTTCCTAAGAAGTTCACTAACAATTTTGACCTATTATTGTGGTGGAAGATGAATTAATTCAGTGAGGTATCCAATTTTATCTAAGATAGCCAAAGATGTTTTGGCTATTAAGTGTTCAACTATGGCTTCTGAATCTACATTTAGCAATGGAGGGAGGACTTTGAATTAATTCAGGAGTTCTTTGCTTTCAACTACTGCAAAGGTCTTAATTTGTTGCCAATATTGGTTGAGAAATAAAAGCAAACCTATCCAACTTGAAGAATCCACTGAAGAGCTTGAAAGTTGGGAGTTAAGTATAACTATTGCAATAAATACATTATATGATCTTAATTATTCAATGTTTGCAAGTTTTTTATTTCGACTTATTTTCTTTTTCATGTAATGAATTTCAGAGATTACTCAAGATCCTAAAGTTATGGAGAGCATTCCAGGAACTAGAGTGAATTGCTAATAATGTAAATTCACTAGATTTGATCACTTACATCATGGACGACCTTTTTGAGTGCTTTAACTTGGTCTTCTGAAATAGTCCTTACCTGAGGGAAGTTTAAATTGGAGTTAATAATTAATAAGGATTTTTATTTTTAAGCGAAGCAAACAAAGTAAATTAGGCTAGTTATGGTGGGTTTTACTTGATAAGGCTTCAACGCAGCTGGCTATTTTACTGTGTTCTACAGTCAATAGCTGTTAATATTGTTCCTAGTCATACGTATTTTTAAATTCAAAAGTCCTAACTTATAGCAACAACTAAACCTGTAACTTGTATTTATCTCTGTAACTCAAGTTCTGATTAAGCGGGAATATCAATTCAGCTAAAACACTTTTTCCACTTAGTATCAGAGCCTAATGAGATTGAAAAACCCTAGCACGTTCCTTTTTTTTATTTCATTCACGCTATGACTTCTTCATGTGACACCACCGTCCCAGAAACAAACCCAAACACCGTCCCTCCATCCTCCATCCTAGTCATCCTTCCTAGCATGCATAATCAATTACCAATCAAGCTTAATTCCACAAATTATTTGTTGTGGAAAACACAACTGTTACCCATCCTCTGTGGTAATCAACCCATAAGCACGTTGATGGCACAACATCTGCTCCACCTGTAACCATTAATTAAACTCCAAATCCATTGTATTTCGACTGGTACATCAAGGATCAGTTGGTCCTGAGCTGGATAATAAGATCCATTTTCGAATTCATCATCTCACAAATTGTTGGAGTTACGACAGCACATGAAGCTTGGTAGCGGCTTACAACAATGTATGCTTCTGGTTCTTGGGCACAGGTTTGAACTCTCAAAACTGCTCTCTATGATCTTCAAAAAGGTAACGACAATATTGCCACATATTTGGACCTTGCCAAATGAATTTATGACCAGCTGTTAGCCCTTGGTTCTGTGATTCCTGAAGAAGATTTTGTATATCACATAATGTGTGGCTTAGGCCTTGACTACCATCCTTTCACAATGAACATAGAGGCTCGGTTAACTCTAGTGTCCTTTGATGACCTATTCGGCCTATTACTCAGTGAGGAGCTTCAATTAAAAGCATCATCTTTGATAATTACACTGGCAGTTGTGGCTCATTTCTCTTCTCGTGGTCGAGGATGTGGACACTGTGGTGGTCGTAGCAACAATGGTCGTGGAGGCAGAAGTAATCCTTCCTCCAATGGTAATGACTTAACCCAACCTACTACAACTGTGGTGGGTATGGACATGCCTCCCTTAATGTCTAAGCCCCAAATATACCTCCCAAAATCTAAAATCGACCAACAATATGACTTCCAAATCCAAAACTTCCAATAAATCATGGGTAGTGGACACCGGTGCAACTCACCATTTAACTCCAGAAGAGGAAAACACTAGTTTTCATTCAGAATATTTCGATACTAAGGAAGTTCAGCTTACAAATGGTAAAAGCCTTCCAATCTCTCATATTAGGTCTACAACTCTTCCTCTTAGTTCTCGTTCTTACTTTCTTAATAATGTGTTGCTTGTTCCTTTTGCTTGTTCGAACTTATTATCTATGCGTGAATTCTCTCACACTAATCAAGTCTCATTGGAATTTTTTCCTGATTATTTTTTGATTAAGGATATGTAGATGGGTCAGACTCTCCATAAGGGTATAGTTCAAGATGGGCTCTACCAACTCTCCTCATCCACCTTCAATTACCCACAAGTCCATTCGATGTCCTTAACAACTTGGCATGTTCATCTTGGGCATGCAAATTCTCGCACAGTGAATAAAGTGTTGCTTAATAATAATTTATCTGTTTCGAATAAATTGTTCAAATTTAGTTTTGAATCTTGTTCCGTGAGTAAATCTCACAAACTACCATTTATTAAATCTTCTTATGTTGCTAATGCACCTTTGGAACTTATTTGTTCAGATTTATGGGGTCCTTTGCCTATTACAACTATTGATGGTTTCCACTATTATGTCATCTTTTTTTACTCTTTCACAAAATATACCTGGATATACTTTCTAAAACATAAATCTGAGGTCTACAATTGCTTCATTAAATTCCATGCTATAGTTGAAAAATTCTTTGACAGGCCAATTAAACAATTCCAAGTTGATTGGGGAGGGGAGTTTCAGGCACTTCAACCATATTTAGCACAAAATTCCATAATTCATCGAAGCTCGTGTCTGCACACTCCCGAACAAAATGGGTGTGCAGAACGAAAGTGCGCCACATTACTGAAACTGGAAGAGCATTTCTTTATCATGCGTCAGTACCACACAAATATTGGGACCATGCATTTGCCTCTGCTATTTATGTTATAAACCATCTCCCCACTCCTAATCTTAATTTTCGATCACCATTTGAAGTTATCTTCAACAAACAACTAGAATATAATTCTCTTTGAGTCTTTGGTTGTCTTTGCTACCCATGACTTCGACCATATAGTAAGAGTAAATTAGACTCGTGTTCCACCAAATGTGTATTTTTGGGATATAGTACTCTTCACAAAGGCTATAAATCTTTTGATATTTCCTCTCACAAATTTTATTATTCATGACATGTTTTGTTTGATGAACAGGTCTTCCCCTTTAAATCGATTGGTGAGTCTGCTTTCCAAAATCCACATACCCATACCATGCCAATTCTCTCCATTTCTAAACCACATTCAACACCGCAACCAGCACCAATCGAATGACCAGTCATCCATCTACCTTTAGCACAAACACCTAACAACTGTCCCCCTACTATTATCGCTCCGACCACTGCTCCTATCATCTATGACTCTATGCCAGCACTACCAGTAATTTCCAATGCACCACCGACGTCCACAACGGTGCAACCCAATTCAGCCATGAGACCAACATTAACGACTGCCACGTCTACTCACCCAACAATGACACGCTCTAAAACTAGTAATTCTAAACCAAAAATTTTATCAAGTCAGTGCTACTGATGTTGTTGCCCCATCTACTTACACAGAGGTAGCCAAGCACAAGGTGTGGCGCTGTGCTATGGGAGAAGAAATTGATGCTCTATTAGCCAATGGCACATGGAATCTTGTTCACCGGTCTAAAGCTTCCAACATAATTGGGTGTAAATGGATCTTTAGAATAAAAACTAAACCCTGATGGAGGAGTGGACCATTACAAAGCACGCTTTGTTGTCAAAGGCTTTCATCAAAGACTGAGCATTGACTACGTCGAAACATTCAGTCCAGTAATCAACCCAGTAATAATTTATCTAGTCCTTTCCCTTACAGTCACCTATGGTTGGTCCATTAATCAATTGGATGTGTCAAATGCCTTCCTCCATGGTACTTTAGATGAACCCATGTTTATGGAGCAGCCTCCTGGATTTGTAGATCCTCAACACCGAAATCACGTGTGTGCCCTTAAAAAATCCTTGTATGGTCTTAAATAAGCCCCTCGGGCTTGGTATCACTGCTGCCTTATGTGCTCTCGGATTTAAGGGATCAAAAGCTGATACTTCTCTTTACTATTATCACCATGGAGCTGATAATGCCTATTTTCTCTTATATGTAGATGATCTCATATTGACAGGCTCCAGTACACGGCTAATTGAACACATATTTTCTCAACTTGGTGCTAAGGTGGCCTTAAAGAATTTGAGAGCTCTATCTTATTTTCTTGGCATACAAGTCTCTTCCGTTAATGGTGGTCTTCAACTTTGTCAAGAAAAGTACATCAATGACCTTTTGAGACGAACCAATATGCACGAAGCCACACCAGTTGCTACTCCTTCTTGCCCACGCACGGTCTTGAAAAGTGACTCCGCCAACACTTTTGAAGATCCTACTCTTTTTAGGCAAGTTGTGGGTAGTCTTCAATATCTAGCTCTCACTCAACCGGATGTGACCATGGCAGTAAACAAAGTTGCTCAATTTATGCATTCTCCATCTGTTGATCATTGGCAAGCTGTAAAGCGTATGATCAGCTGGCCAACATGCTTACCAAACCGTTGTCCAAACACCATTTCTTGCATCTCAGAGACAAACTGACGGTAGTTCCCACCATTAGTTTGAGGGGGGCTGATAAGGCTTCAACGTAGCTGGCTATTTTACCGTGTTCTGTTGTAGTCACTAGCTGTTAATATTGTTCCTAGTAATACGTATTTTTAAATTCAAAACTCCTAACTTATAGCAATAACTAAACCTGTAACTTGTATTTATCTCTGTAACTCAAGTTCTGATTAAGCGTGAATATCAATTCAGCTAAAACACTTTTCCCACTTTACTTACCTTGTTTATGGTCCAAGTGCAAGGAGGAATAGTGAGGGAACCCAAATATCTATAATATTTCTTGTCACCCATTTTGATCTCTCTAGAATCTACCATTCCCATGGCTCTCTCTTGCTTGTGATCATTCATGGACTTAAAAATTTTAAAGGAAAAAGAAAATTCAAAAAATCTTTATTTATATGAGGGAATTAAGAGCTAAGATTTTACCTTGCAGAGGAAAGCATCAGGTGGACTAATGTTGTAGAGGAGACCAATCACAATAATATTATATTTCACATTTGGGTCTATGTTTACATGAACCATGTCATACCTAACCAATTAATTAATATAAAAGAAAAGGACAATTTCGATGAGCTTGTAAAGACTAATTAAAGACTATTTCTTAACTATTACTATAATTATTGATTGAGAGACATACCTCCTACCATTGATGGTGTGCTCAGAAGGAGAGTGCCAATGGCATTGTTGTAGAAAGTACTTGTTCTTATTTATCTGTATTGATCCTATGTTGTACCCATCCCATTAAAGCTAGATCCACTCATATGATTTTAGTAAAAAGACATACCATTGAAACCCTCGACAGCCGCATGGATGATATCCTTGGTAAAAAGCTCGTAAAATCTAGCATTTGTGCAAATTCATCAAATACATGATCTGCACATTAATTAAAAAAATATAAAGAACATCCAGATAAAAATACAGGTATGAGAATCCATGAGAAGGAAAGATTATAGGAACTAGATGAGCCAAAAGCCTAGACACTCAAAAAGGCTTTTGCTCCAATCCATTAGCGAGCATGGCCATGGCCTGCTCGCTTTGGCTAGAAGGGGAACCAACGCTACCACTGGTTCGTTCTCCTCCAATTTCGACGGAGGCAGTAGTGGCTATTCGTGGGAGTCGAATGGGGCAGATTAAGGCAGATAAGAAGAGAGGGAGGGGAGGAAAACAGATTTTGGAATGGGGCAGCAGTGACTAAGGAAAAAATCAGAGGAAATTTTATTTTGACAAAAGAAATGGTGCTAAAATTGAGAATTTGATTAATAAGATTATTTGAAATAAATTATTTTTATTAATATTAAAAATAAAATATTAAGACAATAAATTTTCAATTAAATGTTGAGTTCAATATATAGAGAATTATTAAATTAAAAATATTTATAAACATAGAAAAATTAATAGTTTATGATCATTGAGAGGAGACGTTACAAAAAAAAAATTATGCGATTTCACTCATTTTCGCTTCAAGTATATGATTTGCAAATGGTACCTAGGTTTTGCATCGTTAGCAAAAGGCAATTTATTGTCTTTTCTCCAAATTATTGCTAATGTGGACAAAAATGAATTGACATGGATTAAAATAATAATACTTAACATTTTAAAAATATAATAATTTTTTAATATTTTCAAAAAAAAAATTAAAAAACTAGTTGCTACTATTGTATTCGGCCACTATATTTTGTATAATGCAGGGAGAAGTAAAGAATTTTTAATACAAGTGATGTTTTCAGTTATACTAGTAGTGTAAATAAAAAAGCTATCATTATACAAGTGGTGTTTTCAGTTACACTAGTACTATAAATATGGAATCTGTCATTACACAAGTGGTGTTTCTAGTTACACCAGTAGTGTAAATACAAAGGCTATCATTACACTAGTGGTGGTATTTTCTAATTACACTAATAATATAAAATAAAAGCTGTCGTTACACAAGTGATATTTTCAGTTACACCAGTAGTGTAAATATAAAAGTTATCATTGCACAAGTGGTGTTTCAATTAATCTAGTAGTGTAAATGTATAAGTTCTCATTACACAAGCGATGATTCCAGTCCTAACTCACCCATCATCTTAACTGGTAGGTGGCGACGAGCATGTGACGATTTCTCTCCTTGGTCTTTTGCTTTTAACTATTTGTCTCATTGGCCTTTTCGATTTGCATTTAGTCGGTAATTTAACATTTTAAAATTTCATTTTTATTTTTGGGTTTAATTTTACCTACGTACTAAGTCCAAATTAGTTAATAATTACCAACTATCTTAAATAGTTATACAGATTTTGAGCATTTTAAAATTTCATTTCTTTTTTTTTTAATTTTATCTACTAAATTCAGTTTAATTAATAATTACTAACTAAAATAATAGTCCGCATATTTTTTTTAGTATTTCAAAATTTATTTATTATTATTTTTTTATTAATGTTACCTACTAAATTCAACATAATTGGTAATTACTTACTATATCCATTAGTCGGTATATTTTTGGCATTTACAAATTTTATTTTATATTTTTTTAATTTTATTTTACCTACTAAATTTAATTTGGTCAATAATTACTAACTCTAACGAGTTGTTAGTATATTATTTGGCATTTTAAATTTTATTTTTTATTTTTTTAATTTTACCTACTAAATCAAAGTTGATAAGTAATTACCAACTATACGAAGTAGTCAGTATAATTTTTTAGTATTTTAAAATTTTATTTTTTATTTTTGTTTAATTTTACCTATTAAATTCCTTTTAGTCGGTAATTACCACTAAAAAGAGTAGTCCGAATATGTTTTGGCATTTTAAAATTTCATTATATATATATATATATGTATATTTTATTTTTTTTGCTTAATTTACCTATTAAAATTTAGTCGATATATTTTTTTATTATTTTACAATTTTATTTCTTATTTTTCTTTTTGTTTAATGTTATCTACTAAATTAGAAATAATCGGTGATTACTGACTATAATGCATAGTCGGAATATTTTTTAGACTTTTTAATTTTTTTTTTGAATTTTACCTACAAAATATAATTTAGTCGAGAATTATCAACTATATCAAATAATCGGTATATTTTTTGAGCATTTTAAAATTTTATTTTTATTTTCCGTTTAATGTTATCTATTAAATATGTTATAGTTAGTAATTACAAACTAAATATGTAGTTGGTATATTTTATCATTCGTTGTTACTTTTGTTGGCATATAACCTATTAAATAATGTAGTTGGTAAATTTAATGTCGATAATCTATTGGTATTTTAGTTGATAAAAATTGATTTTAATTTTAATTATTTTGAAATCCTTTTAAGTTGCTAAATAGTCGATAATTATTAACTAAAATTATTTAGTTGGTAATTCTAAGAGCAAACTTTTGTTGCATTGGAGGAGAGAATAATAGTGATAGCACGGGTAAGAGTAGGAATGGCAATGGATCAAATTTTTACAGGTATTATCCAACCAAATCCTAACAGAATGAGTTTGGATAGTATATAATAAGATAAAACAGATTTGAGTGTAAAATTTAATATTCATAACAGGTTCAAGTCGAGTTTGAATTTTACATGTTAGGTATTCGTTACCCATATTTGTTTATATAAATATTTAGTTAAATATAAATATATGTTTTTTATAATAATATTTATAAATTTTTATATTTTTTATTTTATATAAAATAAAATTGAATTATTAAATTTTTTAAATATAAATTTTTAATAAAAATAATTTTTATATAATTTTTTTAATTAAAATGTATAAAATTAAATGAGTTTGAATATTTTTTGAATAATAATAATCAAGTCTGAAATTAATTCTGGTAGATAAAAATAAATTTTAATTAAATTTAGAACGAATTTAATGTAAAATGGTTAATTAGGTTTTAATTTAGATTCGATAATTTTTACCGATACTATCCCTAAGTAGGAGATGATGCATGAGCGTATGCAAGCAGGAGATGATGCATGAGCAGACGCGCGAGATACAGGAAATGATGTTGCAAATATATTTTATGAATGTTATTTGTTAATTAATTTTATGTCATTTATTATTTTTTTAGTTATAATATAGTCCTTGTAATTATATTTTAAGCCATAATTTGCATGTTCAAATAAAAAATAAATTGTTTTAAAATAAATAAATAATAATTATTATTATTATTATTTTTTCTTGAAACAAAATAAAATCGAATTCATTTATAATTACAATTATCAGCGAAATTCAAATATATTTCTAAACATAATTTATTCTTTAAAAAATTTCTGGCTGAATATAAATAGTGAGCAAAGAAAAATTTTTTTTTTATTAGTATGATGACTAAGTATTATTTCTACTTAAGAGTTTAATGAGAAGAGACAGTTGATTATCCAATAATTTATCTCATTATGTACTACCTCAAGTTTGGCGGTAGATATCTTTTTATGGGGTTAAATTAAATCAAGAATATCAACTGATAAGCTAAGGTCCTAGGCCCAAAAGAGCTATAAGTGTCATTTTCAAAGAGTTCATTTTTTATAATTAAAAATAAAATAAAATTTTATTTTCAATTAAAAATAAAAGAAATTTCTCTATTCCTAATTAGAATCGAAATTTTATTTGTGATTAGAATTATATTTATTTCTATTTATAATTAGAAACAAA
Source organism: Hevea brasiliensis (assembly GCF_030052815.1). Taxonomy (NCBI): domain Eukaryota; kingdom Viridiplantae; phylum Streptophyta; class Magnoliopsida; order Malpighiales; family Euphorbiaceae; genus Hevea; species Hevea brasiliensis. The sequence continues at coordinate 17,926,794 of NC_079502.1, read as the reverse complement.
TTAGCATCGGTTTCAATTTGATTCTAATTAAGAATGAATGATTGAAAATTTTCATTGCAAAATTGATTAGCAAGGAATTAAAAACAAAATATTTATAAATAAAATAAGCAATAGAATTCTTCAAATTTTTATTTTTATTTTTAAATAAAAAGGAAAGAGATTATTTGTTTTAAAACTATTAAATAGCTTTCCTTTCTGAGCATAACGAGATTTAATGAAGCACCCTTAAAATTAATTTTAAAAATGGCTTTGGAGCAAAATGAAAATGTACAGTATTTGTTTTTTTTTTTTAATTCTATTCCATAAAAAAATTTCCACCATTTGAGATGCTCTGAAAAATATATTATCCGAATTAAAGAAAAGATTAAGCACTATTCAAGAAAATCACTCTACTTTGAAATGTAAGAAATTATTTTCTGAATTTCAATAAAATTATTAAAATATAAAAAATTTTATAGAAGTATTATACAATCATATACTTACTAGTCTACCATTCACCATCAATTAATGGCGGCCATCGGTAGTTGGCGGTAAGTGCTATGATTTATTATTTTTCCCTATATTTCTTATATTAAAAAATAAACAATAATAAAGCGACAGTTTATAGTTCAAATATTTTTTAATATGAAAATAACTTTTTTATTTTTAAAAATTACAATCAAATAAGAGAATAAATTATTTTCTTATAAAATATTTTTTAAAAAAATTATTTTATGCAAATAAATTGACCTTAATTTTCTTTTTCTTATTAAATTAAAAAAATTAATTTTTTTTATTTTAAATATAAAATTATTAAAAAAAAAAATCAATCGCATTGAATTCTTCCAAACAAGAAGTTAAAAAGAGTTTTTTAAATAAAATTGATTTACTTGTCGATATAATAAACCAAAAAGTTTTGCAGTAGAAAGAGACGGATAAATTATTCATCAAAAAGGGGCAAACAGTGTCATTTAAAAAAAAAAAAAACACTTTTACAGGAATTCACCAGTTTCCATAAACATAAAACTTCCATAATTATGGATTCACAATGGGATTCAGTAATCATCAAAACAGAAAAAGGAATTAAACTGCGAATCCTTTTGAGTGTTCATCTCAAAATGCTAAAAAAATTGGCAGTCCCATCAAAGGGTTTTCTTCTTCCTATTATTGAAAAACTTTATTCTCAAATTCTCACATTCTACAATTGAAAATCTCATTTCATGGAGAAATGTTACTTGCCAATGATCAAATGATTCACTGCGTCATCAGGTTGCGGATAACATACGGAAGAATTCCTCCATGGTTGAAATATGCCAATTCCACCTGCAATTGCAATTAAAACCCACATCATTAACCCACCAGAGCTGCATACTAACTCATTATCCCTAATGAGCAGACAAAAAATAACATAAAACCACAACTTTAAAAAAAAAAATGTTACGGCTCTTCATCTTTTGGAACGGTAATTAAATTCAGAAAACATGCAGGCCAACAAAATGACAAATACGGAATGTGTTAAGCTACTGCATAAAACTTGTAATATCAGTCACTCGTCCAAACAGCGCAAAGCCAGTCACTTGAATCATTTATGTAATATACTGGACATTTAGCGCCATCACACTGGTCCAAACCAATGGAATAATTCTCTTATAAATAAAAGACGTCCATCCTAAAAAGAAAGTAGCAGCATCAGTGAATAAAAATTCAATTGGTTTCACGTTTAAATTACTTGTTCTAGTGCTGGTAGACGTTTCAGTCATCACAATTTTAATATAATGATCATAAACCCTGTAGTTTTCAAGTAGTTGCAACACGATGTTCCCAGCAAGGGGAAAAATTCCGCTAATCCGTAGTGCTAACGCATGGCAATAGCATGCATATTCTCTTACGTTTAGAGATTATAGGTTTGCTTCCAAATGAATTTCCTTAGAAGTTCCATAACACTAGCATTCAGCAATTTGGCACCTACTTTTCCACAATATCAAACCCAATTTTGAAGAAGGCTAAAGGAATAGTGGGAATTACCTCAGTGTCAAAGCGAGCTGTGCAGGTGAAAGATTTTCCATTATCAGTTGTGACAGTCACATCTTGGCCAGGCTTTATGTCACTGATATTGTTTGGGAGGTCAACGGTATACCGCTCATGACCAGTCAACCCTAGTGTGTCTGCATCCTGGCCAGCCTTGAAACAAAGTGGAATAATTCCCATTCCCACCAAATTACTGCGATGAATTCTCTCAAAACTTTTAGCAATCACAGCTTTAACTCCCTGTAAAAAAGAAAAATAATAAATCAGAAAACAATACAAAGGTAAGCAAACACCCAAAATTAAACCGCACAAAAAAAAAAGTTTGAAGTTAATTAAACATAAATCATCAGGCTCACCAATAACATTGGACCCTTGGCAGCCCAATCTCTGGAGCTTCCACTTCCATACTCAGCTCCAGCCAAAATAATGGTGTCATGTCCAGCAGTCTTGTACCTCTGAAATAGTAGTGATCACCCAGACTTAGAGATTGAAAGTAACAAACCCTAGCTAATATATCTTGAAGATTATCAGATCATGACAAGTATTCAGGCTTTAATAAATTAAGCAATAAATCCTAGTCAACATGTCTCCCAGACAAGGACATTTTCCCATTGATATCACAGGGATACTTCAAGTCACAAAACTACATCATATTTCATAATTAATCCATTTTCCAATATGAAAGATGTCTGCTGCAATTCATGATGCCATGCCATCAATATACTCAGTAATGGAAATATAGAACTAACATATCTATTAAGAAAATCACTGCAATACACGCCAAAAGAAGGGACATTTTTATAAATGTCCATTACATCATTCAGGCCTTGGAATTGAGCTCATTTTTAACATCACCCACCCCCACCCACAACCCCAACCCCAAAAGAATGAAAATAATAATAATAACAATAATAATGATGATAATAATAAAGAAGAAAGAACACTACAATTAATATTATCTAGAGAAGAAAAAAAGTGATGGAAGCATAAAAGCTTACCGTTGCTGCATCAAATACATAGAGTTTCTCTCCTGTAGGAATATGTACCGTCTGTGGTCCTACTTCCCCATTCAAAAGTTTGTTAACAAGGCGAATATTAGCAAAAGTTCCCCTAGCCATCACTTCATCATTTCCACGTCGACTTCCATAGGAGTTAAAGTCCTTGCGATCCACCCCTCTCTCAAGGAGGTACTTGGCAGCAGGACTGTCCTTGTGGATACTTCCTGCTGGTGAAATGTGATCTGTTGTGATACTATCGCCAAAATTCAGCAAGCAGTAAGCATCCTTCACTCCATGTGCTCCAGGAGGATTCAGGGTTATGTTCTTGAAGTATGGAGGCTCATGAATATAGGTGGAGCTAGGGTCCCATGAGTATGAAATTTTAGCTGATACAGTTAGCTGATTCCACATGGGATTGCCCTTTGTGATAGCCTCATAAGTGCTTTTGAACATATCAGGCAACACACTAGATTGCACAACCTACACAGCAAGACATCCCAAGTCATTTCATACCAGCAGTTATACGTAAGGTCAGAAAACTACATATGAGAATGCAACTTAAGAGTTTCTACCTCAGCAATTTCTTCTGTAGTTGGCCAGATATCCTTGAAATAGATATTCCTACCATCCTTTCCTGTTCCAATTGGCTCCTTGTCAAAATCAATGTCAACCTGGAAAGTAATTTCATGTTAATCTATTGATACAACAGGTCTGAAATAACAATGAGGATAAATAGTAAGAAATACCGTGCCAGCAAGAGCATAGGCAACCACCAAAGGAGGTGATGCAAGGTAGTTGGCCCTTGTCAATGCATGAACCCGACCTTCAAAATTCCTGTTACCGGAGAGCACAGCAGCAGCTATAATGTCTGATAAAGAAGGAGAAGAAAGAATGTATATATGAGCCAAAGGGAAAATATGGACATGCTAAAGCTTAAGCTATAAGACACGTACCACTGTGCATTACTTATTTACATATACACACATAGAAATTTCAAAAATTACCGTTCTCTGAAATAGCAGAAGCAACTGACTCATCCAATTCACCAGAATTCCCTATGCATGTTGTGCAGCCATACCCGACAATGTGGAAGCCCTGTTGATTCAAATATTTTTGTAGTCCACTGCACCATGTAAACAAAAAATTAGTTCACAACTCACCCACAAATACAGAACAAAGAAATTACATTAAAGTGCAGCAACCCTATAAAAGAGTTAAATAAATCACAAGCAATACCTCTGGAGCAAATATTTTGTAACCACTCCAGAACCAGGGGCAAGACTTGTCTTTATCCATGGTTTGACCTGGTAAAGAATCATTTACACAGCCATTATCAGGAAGTTTACATAAATTACTGTTCACATTCTTACAAATGAAACAAGAGGCAGAAAAAAAAAATCTCCATGCCATCCTACTTTCCATTAAGGGAGAAGATAATGCATGACGTTACAGAATCTATAAACCATAGCATGAGCATGTCTGACCTGTAAACCAAGTTCGCAAGCCTTTTTTGCAACAAGACCAGCCCCAAGCATCACGCTGGGATTTGATGTATTTGTGCAGCTTGTGATTGCAGCAATCACCACACTACCATGCTTAAGCTCTGCTGGTTGTCCATGGAATGAGAACTTTGCCACTTTGTCTTGTGCTTCTTTTGGTACAGCAAAGCCCTGCAAAACCAGAAGAACATGGGAAGAATGTTACATAATTTACATACAAAGCAATAATAAGATGAGCACAAGGCACATACATGGATGGAATTAAAAATACAAATTTTATTCAAAATGGTGTATTCCGTGTAGGTCATTTGAAATTCAATATCCCAAGTTCAAAAAACTAATTCATAATTCACATTCATTTGTCATACAACCACTCTACACCATAAATAAATTACGTCCACCTGCTTGATTCATTTATCAGCTAAATTTAAAAAAAAAAAAAAGAGCAGAAAAATTTAGATTCAATTAGTCCAAAATAGGAAAGGGAACAAATAAGTTAATTAGTTTCCGAAAGAGTAAGAAAAATTCGATGGGCATAAGTTTACAACTAACCTTGAATCCAACTTGGTTGTCAAGACAAGAATGCCAGTCAGTCTTCATTTCTCTCAAAGGGACCCGATCATGAGGTCTGCAAATAACAATGGTTAGAATTGCATATGCAGTAAATGTTAGAAAATGAATTTAAACTTGATAGTGAAGAACAAAACACAGAATTAGAGCATGAGATAGTATTGATGAATGAGCATATGCATGTAGCATGTACACACCTCTTTGGTCCAGAAATACATGGCTCTACATCAGCAAGGTTCAATTGTAGATATGATGAGTACACTCTTTCTTGTTGGGGCTGGAATTATTAGCAGCGGAAAAAGTTCAATAAAAAACAAGACAAAATATTTCATCTTGCATTGAATACTTAAAAGAGTGATAACAGAAGAAAGAAGAAAAGGAAGAAGAAGAAAATATCTTACCTCATTATAGTCAACAAACATTTTATTTGCACGAAGGTATGCTTCTATCATTGCCACCTAAAAAAACAAGAAGTCACCTCATTTTAAAATTCAAAATTGTACAAAATACCTATACAAGCATGAAATACTCACAGTTTCGTCACTCCTTCCAGTCAGTTTTAGATATTGTAAAGTAACATGATCCACAGGGAAGAATCCCATGGTTGCACCATACTCGGGAGACATGTTAGCTATAGTGGCCCTATCTGCCAATGATAGCTCACCCATACCATCCCCTGCAAGCACATATAGACATGAGAACCTTGACCAAAATGATTGATAGATAATTCAATTAAGGACCATGAGAATAGAATTACCATAAAACTCAACAAATTTGCCAACAACACCATGCTTCCTCAGCATTTGAGTCACAGTCAAAACCAAGTCAGTAGCTGTAACACCATTGCGTAATTTTCCAGATAACTTGAACCCAACAACACCAGGCAACACCATGCTCATGGGCTGTCAATGTCAAAGATTAAAGCACAAAGATCAAATGAATTCAGGTAGTGGAAGTGACCCAGAAGATGAAACCAGATGTAATGGAGTTACAAGGAATCAACTGTCTCTCTCTCTCTCTCTCTCTCTCTCTCATTTTGTGGAGTATCATTTTAAAACTGAGCAAATGATCAAAACATTAAAGAATGCACAGAAGGGAATAAAACAAGAAAGACAGACTACTCAAATGTATGGAACTAATTAAACAGGGTAAACAAGAATGAGCCCATATGATTTGGAGCCATAAATACGGTGAAAGAGCCTGTTTGGCATTGCTGTTGGAACTGCTGTTGAGAAAATTACTTTTTTAAATATACTAGTTAGAGAGCATTAGAAAATAATTTAAAATTAAATTTAATAAAGTTTAGCCATAAGAATAATAAAATAACAAACAGTTTTTTTCAACAGCATCTAAAATGGCGCTTTGTTCAAAAAAAACAGTTTTGGCCCTCCAATGCAATGCCAAACAGGCACAAAGAAGCATAAAAATCCCCATATGATGAAAAATGTTGTAACTGGTAAAATAAGCCGTTCTAGTACCAAGGAACTAGCTTTGTTCTATAATTAAGAGGAAAATTTACATAAGAATGTACTACAAGTAGATAAACATCAGTGAAGGATCATTGCAACTAGCTGCTGTATTGTTTAAGGAGAATGTGCACTAGCACAATGTAAACTCTTGGCATTTGTATCCACACCTCTATCCTACTGTAGACCCTTATTTTGTGATGAGTATGTGCATTGAGGCTGTGGAAAACCCGATGATGAAAAAATATATCACTGTAAGAAGTAATTTGAGGCATGGAGCTGAATTATTAATTTTGTGGTATGATCTTGAAAAAAAATTAATGTTTTTTTTTTTTTTTGAAGTGAATTTAATTAAATTTAAATAAAATTTTATTTTATTTAAATTTAATATGGATAGTTTTTAAATTTACCTAATTAAGTTTAATTAGACCACATGAGCCTAAGAAAGCCTAGTTAGAAATTTTAAATAGGATCTATTTAATTTATTTTTTGAAAATTAAAATAAGAAAATATATTTTTCTCTATCCCTCTCCCATACAAACTCTCTCTCCCACTTTGGCCCCACTCTCTTCCTCACTCCCTATTGATGCCACCCCATTTCCCTTTCTTCCTATTGGTTAAGTTATCTAAACCTTATCACACTAGGACTTCAAACATTGCCACACCTCTTCCTCACTCCCTATTGGTGCCTTCCCCTTTCCCTATCTTCCTATTGGTTTAAAAACCTCATTCATATCTCAATCTCACCCAAATTCTACAATCCTAATTGTTTAAGTTATCTAAACCTTATCACACTAAGACTTCAAACCTTGCCACACCTCTTCCTCACTCCCTATTGGTGCCTTCCCCTTTCCCTATCTTCTTATTAGTTTAAACACCTCATTCATATCTCAATCTCACCCAAAACCCTATAAATAACATATTGAAAAAAAAAAAAAAAAAAAAGAGGGGGGAGGAGAAGATAAAAAAAATATAAAAAAGGAAAAAAAAAATTAAAGAGAGGAATAGCCAAAATTCTTTTAATTCTTTCTTTCTAGCGATATTTCTTAAAGCCCTAAGGTAAATACCAAAAAGGGTATTTGCGTGGAGCTTATGTGGAGCTAAACGGGAGTAAGCCAGGGATATCATTGCCATACTAGAAGATAAGACCATTTTTTTAGGGGTAGCTTGCCCCAATGGCAACTGCATTTACCAACAGGTAAGTAGCCCTAAACTCCTTGAATAACCATTTGCATGAAATTGTAGTAATAATAAGATTTTTATTTGGTAAATTAAAATTAACTTTATGTTTAATTTAACTGACGTTTGCATATAATTAATTTAAATAAATAATTTATAAATTAAAATTAATCTTGTTTGTAAATTAAACTAACATTGGCATGTAAAATAAATTTAATTTAATACTTGATAATTGTAAAATAAATTTGCATATTAGAAACTTTATTAGGTTGTGATTGTTTGATCCTTATGTGATATTAGAATAAATTACGCATGTACATAATTAACTTAGTTCAATTATTCTTAAGGTAACTTGGTGAAAATTAATTAATTAGGTTAAATAAAAATGTAGGATTATTTGAAATTGAATTTGTTTGTAAATTAAATTCTTAATAATAAATTATTTTTAATTATCTGGTAAATATCATTTAAATAATTAACCCCATAGATAGAAATTACTTGTGCATGAAAACTGTTTATAAACAACAACCCTTTTATGAATTACTTACGTGTGTAGGATTAGAATTGCATTTTTTAGGATAAAGTTTAATAAAGGAATAATAAACAAGACTTCTAGAAACATTAGTAGAGGACTGACACTGGAATTAACGAGGTTAGACCGGGCGTAAGGGGTACCTAACACCTTCCCCTTACGTACCCACTATTCTGAACCTAGGCATTGGCTATGGTAATGACGGTTGTGGAAATTCTGCAAGGAGTAAGTGACCATCCATGACCCTCAGAAGAAACACTGAATATGTTCCGATTTTTATCCAGATGGCGACTCCTGTCTATCTATGCCTTTGTGGCATAAATTCTTAGTACCGTGGTAGTGTTATGGGAAGACGGTATTTACCAGTGGTTTGATTCTATTAGGATTGTATAAAGTGCATGTCTAGGAAAATGCTGTCTAAGGAGGTGGTGCTTAAGTGAGACCATTGTGACTCCACCATCTTTCCTGGGCATTACCTGGTGCATTTTATATAATTCTAGTGTATGATATTTCGCCTCACGAACCCCCTCCTACACATACTATAGAATATAAAAATGAGCTCTAACTTTTTCTTTAACCAATTTCAATAATGGTAATCGACAAAAGAGGATAATATTCCATAATCCCAGAGAATATTTCCATTAGTCACCTGGCCAAGCATTGCAGCTTCAGCTTCAATACCTCCAACCCCCCAGCCAGCAACTCCTAATCCATCAATCATGGTTGTATGAGAATCAGTTCCAACCACACTATCAGGGTAGAGTGTGCCATCAGTGTTGAAAACAACCCGTCCAAGGTATTCAAGATTCACCTGAAATTTGAAATATGTCATATCATGCCATGCCAAATCCCTGAAAAGGAAAGAATACCTATGGAAACTGAAAATTAACAAATATATTTCAACTATGCATCAACTAATTATTGGCATTTACTTTATATGTAAAAACAGACAACAGACGATATTGCAGCGTTCCCATTCCAAACCATACCTGATGCACAATACCAGAACCAGGAGGAACTACAAGCATATTATGGAAAGCATTTGATCCCCATTTAAGAAAAGCAAATCTCTCCTTGTTCCTCTGAAATTCAAGCTCCATATTCGCCTGCACCGCATTTTCTGATCGTGCCACATCAACTTGAACCGAATGATCAATAACCAAATCTACAGGAACCTGCAAACAACAGTCAAAGTCCACATATAAATAAAAAGGGCAGTGTAAGATGAAATGGGTCAAATAATTTCACATCCATAAGCAAGTGTATCAGGATAACCACTCCAATGGTGCAAAAGGTTGAAGATGAAATAGCAATCCCTGTATTCTTGTTAGAAGAGCTTATGGGTTTTATGATGGCCAAATAACCAGAAAAATACCAAATGTATGCTAAGTCTTTTAATTTCATCAATTAGCACCTAGAACCCAGACATTCATACCAATTTTAGCAACGAGCTTATTATTAAGTGGTTAATTGACCAAAAATTAAAAAAAAAAAATCCAAAAGTTTGCTTACATTATCAATTTTATCTAATTCTTTTAATTTTTGGGCTTGTCTGGTTCAGTAGTAGCAGTCAATTGTCGACGGCCAGCAGATAAAGGGTCAAAAGCTGAAAACCTGATTCAAAAGGTGTTTTTAACAAACACTCCAAGTCCCTGGTTGGAAGCCTAAAAGTTGAAAGTTAGGTCCCAACTGCTCAACCGAACAGGCACTTAATTAAAACCTTTTACATTTATATCAATGTTAACAATCATACTCAGATTGATAAATAAAACATATATTTTATTATTAAATTAAAAAGAATAATTATTTTAATTAGTTTTTTTTTCTCCCTCCCTCCATCTCTTCTTCCCAACCAACCCCATCCAACTCTCTCTCTCTCTCTCTCTCTCTCTCTCTCTCTCTCTCTCTCTCTCCATGCCTCCATTACAAATGCAATATATTTTGCAAGTACATTCAGTCGCCTTTGGTCACATTTTTATTGGCCATTATTTTATTTGAAGTGCAGGATTCTTCTATTTATGATGCAGAGCATGTTCATGTGGAAGCTGTAATTTTTTTTTAATTTTTCCTTTTCAGTTTTAATGTTTCCTATTCTAATTAGATTTCCCATTTTAGTTTCCTGTTCCATCTAGGACTTAGAAAGTTCCAAATCTAATTAGGATTTTAATGTATTTTCCTATACTAGTTAGGATTTGTTTCTTCCTATTTTAATAAGGATTTAGATTATTTCCTCCTAAGTCCTAACTTCCTATTCTATTAGGATTCCTATTTTGGATGTAACTAAACTTCCTACTTTAGTTAGGATTTATATTTTGCTATAGGCTTAGGAGATCAAAACTCCATAAATAGCCCTTAATTCTATGTATTTTCAGTTTTTAGAAATTTAATTAAAAAAAAAAAAATTCTGCAGAGGTTTTCTCTCAGTACTTGTGTATTTTGTGCGTGTAGAGTGTTCTATTGGATCTTCACGCTGCATCAATTTACTAGACCTAAAGTCTAAGCAACTTTGTAATTGTGAGAGAGAAAAGAAGAGAAGATTGAGTTAAAAGAAAAAAAATATATATATTTTTTAAATAATTAAAATAATATTTTTTTATTAATAAAAATAATACTTTTTAACTCCGCCTAAGTAGTTTGCGCTTAGCCGGTCCCAAGCCCGGATAAAGAAGGAGGGTTACGGTAGGTGACAACCAACGTAAAAACTTCGTCACACCTTATTATATGAATTCAAATTATATAAACGTTGGGGCGTCCTCTACTAACGACGCGCTACATCAGAGCCCGGTGTAGTGAGAAATATGCAAGGGTGTAGGGCGTTCACCGAAAGCAACGTGCCATGCCAACACCCGGGTGTGGTGTTAAGTAAGCAAGGGTTCCCACATCATGGACGAGTGTGGGTAAAGAAATTAGTCCATAGGATAAATAGTAGAACAGATAGTGGAATATAACACAAAATAGACATAGAAAACAATAGAAGATATTATAAAAGGAGACCAATTAGGAAGGAACAAGATAAGAGGAGGATCAGGGTTGGTACTTGGAATATTGGATCACTTACAGGAAAATTAATGGAGCTTGTGGATATCTTGAAAAGGAGAATGGTGAATATTGCGTGCATTCAGGAGACTAAATGGGTAGGAGAGAAAAGCAAGGAAGTGGGTAATTCAGGATACAAACTGTGGTTAACCGGAAAGGAGAGAAACAAGAACGGAGTGGGCATAATCATAGAGAGGACATTGAAAGACGCTATAATAGCTGTGAAAAGAATAGGAAATAAAATTATACCAGTAAAAATAGTTCTAGAAGGAGAAATAATAAATGTAGTTAGTGTTTATGCCCCACAAATAGGACTAGATAGTGAGAGTAAACAAAGATTTTGGGAAGATATGGATAATTTAATGCAAAGCATACCGAATGAAGAGAATGTTTTCATTGGTGGAGATTTGAATGGACATGTAGAAAGTGATAGGCAAGGTTATGAGAATGCTCATGGAGGCTTTGGTTTTGGCAGTCGAAATGAGGAGGGAAAAAGTATCCTAGATTTTGCTATGACATACGACCTAATACTAGCAAATACCTACTTTATAAAAAGAGTCACATTTAGTGACTTTCAAAAGTGGGCAACATAAAATCCAAATCGACTTCCTCTTAACTAGTAATACAAATAAAGCTCTATGCAAGGATTGCAAAGTCATTCCAGGAGAGGCTTTAACAAGTCAACATCGGTTAGTGGTCTTGGATGTTAAGTTTAAAAACAATTCAAGTAAGGTCAGAAGAAATAGTATAGCTCGAACAAAGTGGTGGGAGTTCAAAGGAGTAAAGCAAGTGAAATTCAAAAATGAGTTTCTCGAGTCCGAAGCATAGTAGCTAGATGTGGAGGCCAATGATATGTGGATACAGATGGCATTAAAGATTAGAGAAGTAGCTAGAAAAATACTCGGAGAGTCTAAAGGACATGGACCACCCACAAAAGAGAGATGGTGGTGGAATGAGGAAGTACAAAAGGCAGTGAAGAGAAAAAGGAAATGGTATAAGAAATTACCTAAATGTGATAATAATGAGGCATATGAACAGTACAAGATAGCAAAGAAAGAGGCAAAAAAGGCAATTAGTCAAGCAAAAGCACAGGCCTTTGAAAAGTTATATGAGAAACTTGGAACTAAAGAAGGGGAGAAAGATATTTATAGATTAGCAAGGAAGAGAGAAAGGAAATGTCAAGATTTCAATCAAGTTAGGTGCATTAAGGATAAAGAAGGAAAAGTGTTAGTGAAAGATGAGGATATTAAAGAAAGATGGAGAAATTATTTTAATGATCTCTTTAATAGTCAAAATAGTAATAGTGTGAATATAGACTATAGAACAATAGAAAAGAATGTGAATTATACTAGAAGGATTAGATTTTTAGAATTAAAGGAAGTACTTAAGAGAATGAAAGTGGGTAAAGCCTATAGACCCGATGGAATACCAATTGAAGTGTGGAAGTGTTTGGGAGATATGGGAGTGGCATGGTTAACTAAATTATTTAATAAGATTCTAAACTCAAAGAAAATACCTGATGAATGGAGGAGGAGTATTTTAGTACCTATTTTTAAAAATAAGAGAGACATACAGAGTTGCTCAAACTATAGGAGAATTAAACTCATGAGCCATACTATAAAGTTGTGGGAGAAAGTTGTGGAGCATCGACTACGTCATGATACTTCTATCTCTCTCAATCAATTTGACTTCATGCCCGGTCGTTCAACTATGGAAGCGATTTTTCTCATTAGAAGCTTGATGGAGAAATATAGAGATGTGAAAAAAGATCTATATATGGTTTTTATTGATTTGGAGAAGGCTTATGATAGTGTTCCAAGAGATATCTTATGGAGTGTGTTAGAACAAAAGAGGATATCTATTAGGTACATACAAGTGTTGAAAGATATGTATGAAGGAGCAACTACTGTTATGCGCACAGTGGGAGGAGACACAAGAGATTTTCCGATCTCAATTGGATTACACCAAGGATCAGCTATAAGCCCTTCCCTTTTTACATTAGTTTTAGATGAATTGACGAAACATATACAAGAGAGTATTCCTTGGTGCATAATGTTTGCGGATGATATTGTTCTGATAGATGAGACGCGAGAAGGAGTCGATAGAAAGTTAAAGCTTTGGAGAAGTACTCTAGAGTCAAAGGGTTTTAAGTTAAGTAGAACGAAGACAGAATATATGCATCGCAAGTTCAGTGAAGGACAAACTGGTGATAGGGAAGGAATTAGTTTGGATGGAGTGATACTGTTCCAAAGTAATCACTTTAAATATCTCGGCTCAGTCCTTCAAGTAGATAGGGGATGTGAGGAGAATGTTAGTCATAGGATTAAAGCCGGATGGCTGAAGTAGAGACGTGCCACGAGAGTTTTATGCGATCGCAAGATTCCCAATAAGTTGAAAAGAAAATTTTACCGTACAGCCATACGACTTGCTATGTTATATGGTAGTGAGTGTTGGGCACTAAAGGAGTCTTATGCGTCTAAGATAAGAATTGCGGAGATGAGAATGTTAAGGTGGATGAGTGGCCATACTAGACTAGATAAAGTCCGTAATGAGAGTATTAGAGGAAAGGTAGAAGTGATGCCAATTGAGGATAAGTTGAGAGAAGGGAGATTAAGGTGGTTTGGTCATGTAAAGCGTAGACATACGGAGACTCCAGTTAGACAAGTAGAGCATATTAGGTTAGAGGATAGAAAGAAAAAAGGGGTAGACCTAAATTGACTTGGACAAAACTAGTACAACATGACCTAGAAGCATTACACATTTCTGAAGATTTAACCCAAAATCGTTTAGAGTGAAGAAAGCCAATCCATATAGCCGACCCCAAATTTTTGGGATAAAGGCTTAGTTGAGTTGAGTTGATAAAAATAATATTTTTTATCAATTTAAGTTTAATTGATAAAAATGATGCAAATGTAAACGAGAAAGATACAAATCAAAAAATTAAAAGGAATGGCTAAAATTGATGATGTGAGCAAAGGTTTGGATGCTTTTTTTTCTTTTTTGTCAATTACCCTACCTTAGTTCAACCTTATTTGTGCCCAATTAAATTGATTGCTAAAATTGAAACAAATGTCAATGTTTCAAGTACTAATTGATAAAAATAAAAGGAATGCCTAAACTTGAAAAAGTGGGTAAAGTTTTGGACTTTTTGGCCAGTGAACCTTTACAGATAAACATGCATACACTTGTTATCGGAGCAATGGTAAATACCAGAGTAATTTTGTATCGAAAAAGAGTTCCAACACCAGTTTCAAAAGCAAAAAACTAAAAGAAAAATCCTAGTGCTTTTATCCTGAATTGCATGATGAATACAGTACTCACCAGAGGATTGATCTTGTTGGAATCACCACCAAGGTTGCTCATGGCATCACGCATAGAAGCAAGGTCCACAACAGCTGGTACTCCAGTAAAATCCTGGTGAACGAAGAGACGAATTGAGACATGAAGACATTCTTATCATGACAACAGTAATTACCAAGGTTATGACATACCTGCAAGAGAACACGGGCAGGCTTGAAGGGAATTTCAACTTGTTTTGGTGATGAATTTTCCCAATCAATGATTTTTTCAACATCTTCTTTGGTGACTTGGAAGTTGTCACAGTTACGAATTGCAGATTCAAGAAGGATTCTGACTGAATAGGGCAGCTTATCTGTTACGGACACAAGGAAGCACACATCATCGGTATCATATTCAGCACTCAACAGACAATAATTTGTTAACTATAAACTAGGGAACTTCACAAGATATGGAGAACCTTCCAGACTTCCAGTGAACTCGATAATTAACCCACATTGAACATTTTGATAACAAGCTAAAGTTAATATAATAGCATCCAATGAACCAACATTATGATAATTAGCTAGTTATGGACCAATCAATATTATGATAACTAACTAGTTACTATTACAGTAACAATATAGCCTGACATGAGAACAGGGACTAAATAGATGAAGCATAAATATTGCAATTCAGTAAAATGTTTTGGAGACTTACCAATTCTTGGATCATTTAATGCAGGAAGACTATAGAACTTCCCAAATTCACCACCGCCTGGTTTTGGGAGAGATGTAAAGATTCCCTTAAAAGGATTTTCAGGAGCTGAAATGAATCAGATTTAAAAAAAAAAAAAAAAAAAAAAAAATCAGATTAAAAATAATAATAATAATAATAATAATAATAATAATAATAATAATAATAAAATACACTGAATACGTTGATTCTATGCTAAGAAAGCAGCAACACTTGCGGTAGGATTTGAAATAAAAGAGACGCTGTGCACTTCAATGTTCCATTTTATGAATGAAATCCTTAAAAAGTTTTTTTTTTTTTTAATTATTCTCAGAAGTGTCGCAGATATGATTGAAAATGACATGAGATCTACAAAACACCCAAATAAAATTCCAAATATTGGACTTAATCCAACGAAAAAAAAAATCAATGCTAATTCAACAATAAATAGTAAAATAAATAAACAATTTCCTTTTTGCATATCTGCAATTTCAAGTAAGATGAGCCTGCAGGAAAATAAAACGTTTGACCGACCAAAGTCCACTCACCAAATTAATTGGAAAGACAGAATTCATTTTTCATTTTCCCAAACATAAAAAAAAAAAAAGCTAGTGCCTTTTTCCATTTATTATTCTATTTTTACAGATATAGTCCAACCAAACTAAATTGCACGATCATTCAAAGTAGCTAAAAACAGATCGCAGAAATCAAAACAAGCATTACTAGATTCCAAAGCGAAGCATATCAAACTCAGAAACATGAAAATTTACAAAAACAATAACTCCAAAATTATAGGAAATCAATATCACTGTACCCATAGTAGCTATCTTTCGTTGAAATCGTTCGATCACAGGAGCAACAGCTCTGATCTGGGACCGGAGACTAACCGGAGACCGCCAATCGACACCGTGACTCCAGCGAGGAACCGAGCACCGAAGGGATCTAACGGCAGCAGAGAAGCTAAGAGATCGGTGCTGAGTAGTATTAGCGAAAGACGAAGGAGAGACCTTAGGAGGCGGAGAAGCGAGAGCCGAGGCTCTAGTAATGGAGGAAGAGAGAGAAGAGGAAAGTCTAGCCCTAGACGCTCTGAGGAGCGAAGAGGCTGAGGTTGAAGCCGTTATATACATGACGAATTTCACATAAAAAAGCTCAAATTTGCAGATAAGATGAAGGTGAGAGAGACAAAGAAAGATGATTGCAGAGATGAGGAAGAAAGCTAACAGTTTCTGTATACACGATTTGATGATTTAAGAGAGAGAGAGAGAGAGAGAGAGAGAGGGGCGTGTGGAGAGCAATGGAGACCTAGGGCTGCGTGCCGTGCCCTTATTATTTCTAGAAGCGAAACTGGTTCAGAGCTCGGACTGGTAAATGGGAAGAGTCAATGATATGGACGAGAGGGGAATGATTAGATGCGGTTAGATATTTATGTTATTTTGGATCTTCACCAATTGGATTCCTCCACGTTAACACAAAAGAATCTGCCTGGTTGCCGTAATGACTTTTTCTAGGCAAACTTTTGGTAAGTTTCACAAGTGGCATGGTATTATTCCCTCATCTCCTTTAAATCTGGTAGCCAAAGCTACTTCAGTGCTTCCGAGTCTAGTAGGGTTTATTAGTGCAAACCAATGGTAAATCGAAATGTGGTTATTTGACCTTTTGTTTTCTAAAATGGGGTCATGGCGCACCAAACAGTTCAAAGGTGGGCGACTCTTGGTAGGGCTCAAACGGAAACTCTGAGTTTTCGTGAGAGAGTTTTTTGTAAAAAAAAAAAAATATATATATATATATATATATATATATATATATATATTTTAATTAAAAAAATAATATTTTAATAAAATTTTTGGTATAATAAAAAATAATATAAATTTTAATTATTTTTTAAAACAAAAAATGTAAATTTCACTAAAAAAATTATAAAAAAAGTCATATATTTCTAAAATTTTTTCATTCCTATTCTATACTTTTAAAATGATTAATTTAATACTATATTTATCCTATCATTACTATTTTTATTAAGTGATTGATGAAGATATTACGTCCCTGTCACATCACACTAATAATATAACAAAATTATATAATATTTAAAAATATAAAATTTAATTAATATGTTTTTAAAATATAAGATAAAATTAAAAAAAAATTAAAAGTATAAAATTTTTTTATAATTTCTTCTAAATTATTAATTATAAATATATACTATAAACGTTATAAATTTAAATTAGTTATATAATATATTAAATACTTTAATTATAAATTTATAATTAAAAGTGAAAAGTGACATTTGTTACTTACATAAAAATTAATCAGTGATATTATCTTAAATAGTAATATTTAAACCATAATTCTTCAATTGAAACTGACCACATCATAATTTTTAATTTGTTTATAAAAAAATGTTGTTAGTCATTACTTATATATCTATAATTAAAATAAAAAAAAGCATTTTAAATTTTCATTAAATAGAATTTAAAAGGCATGTTTAAATTAATAATGACAAATTTATAATTAATAAATATTCAAGAAACATGAGAATTGTAATTGAATAAAGTTGAATGCATATAATATTAGTTTTGTTTGATGTGAATGAGTTTAATAATCATCAAATTAAATATTTATATTGAAATTTATATAAAATTAATAAAATGTATATAATAAATATATAAATTTAAATACAAATATTTAATTTTATTATTATTAAACTCATCTTTATATTGAATTTAAATTTTCTATAATTATACTTATAAAGTTTAATAGCAAAATTATAATTAAATAGAAATTAAAAACATCGTAGAATTGTAATTAGTGGAATTTAGAAGGCCACAGTTTGCACTTTCATATAATTAAAATATGGAAGAAAACTATTTTTTTGGGATTTTTTTTTTGTTTATGTCGGATTTTATCCTTTTCAAGTTTGAGCGTAATCAATGCAAACTTTTTGATTTAAATTAAAATTAATTCTCTCATATAGAAATAATTAACTCATATTTTTAATTAATTAATATTAAAAATATATAAAAATTAAATTTATGCACAACTTTTATAAGGAAAAAATTAATTTAACTTAAATCAAAAAATAAAATAAATTGAATAAAAAATTTAAAAATAATAAAATTGAGTATTAATAAAAGATGTAAGGGTAAAAATGACCATTCATCCGTTAAAATATCTTTTTGCGGGTTAAGATTGGGGGCCTAATTTAATATTATCATGTTATGTTTAGAGAACCTTCGTTAGTGTGAATGAGCTGGCTAGATGATTGAGTTGGCAAATTAGAACTTCTCCACCGTTTGGAAATCAAAAGATTCAAAAAAAAAAAAGGATCAAAAGACGCATGAAAAAGATAGAACTTTCTTTCTCACGAGGTACAAAAGATCAATTTGAGTCATTTGTCCAGAACCCGATTTGGTTAACAATTATTTTTAAAATTATTTAAAATTTTAAATATACTGAGCTGATGTGAAAATTATTTTATTTAAAATTATTATAAAAAAATAATTTAATTTTAATATTTATAGATTAATTCAAAGGCAGACCTACCTAAAATTGTCTCTTCCCTTATATTTTTATGTTATTTTTCTCTTTTACAGGTACAGGATGATGGATTTAAGAATTGGAGCTGCATGTAAACTAAAAGTGAGTTAGTTAACCGTCAGTTATGAAAACTAAACTGTAAATAAATATATAGCCTTTATATAGATTTTAGTATAAATTTCTATTAAAATTAAGAGATTGTATCTAATTGGGACTTGTAATCTTTGAAAGTCCAATGAATATTAAAACTGGCTGTTGAACGTGTATCACCTATCCAAATATCTTAACATTGTGTTTGGATTGAAAGAAGAAAAATAATTAAAGAAAAATAAAAAAATTAATAATGATGAGAAGAAAACATATAAAATAAAAAAATTAATAATGATGAGGAAAAAATATATTTTTCTTTTTATGTTTGAATAGAAGAAAAATATAGGAAGAAAAATTAATTATAAATAGTAAAATTATAATTTTACCTCCAAGTTAAGAAATAAAAACTTACATAATATAGAGATATATTTATAATTTTATATATTTTTCTCTCACTTTCACTTCATTTTGAAGAGAAAGTAGAAATAGATAAAAAAAATTTTATTTTCCTCTTAAATTTTTCTTTATCTCTTATTTTCTCTCTATCCAAACACAAAATGATGAAAAATAAAATTATTTTACCCTTAAATTTTCTTCTCTTATTTTCCCTCTTTCCAAACATAGTGTAAGAGTGAATGTACAAGCAATGCACAGAGCTCGGATTCAAACTCGAGCAGCGCTATCCATTACTCGATCACCGGTATCATTTTGATAGTCGTAGTGTGTGTCTATATATATGTGTGTGTGTTTGTGTTGAATAATAAATATTTCATAATTATGATATACAAAATTATAATTATTTAATTTTAGGAACAAAACAAATGATAAGGAATATTATTGCCCTTAATTGTTTAAGGGGCACCTAATTAAACAGTAGATATTATAATAGGAATTTTTTATTTTAAAAAAAAAAATTCTATTACTATGTTTTGAATTCATGATAGGAACCAAACATCCTAGAGGACACAGCCAAACATTGGACGGATAGAAAAAGCATATGAGATTATGACAAAACCATGTATCTTCTCACTCCTCTGAGATGCCTCAAAATCTTAGAGCTGCAACAAAAATACATATGTGAGTCAGAAAAATGATTGAGAATTCCCATTTTAGAACCAACTACTAATCATCAAACCATATAAATTACTCCAAAAAATATGATAGATGTCTCCTGCTGCTCTGTATTATTCAACAGTGACTTTGCAACTCATCAGCCCATATTAAGTTTTCATTAAAAAAAAAAAACCAATTTAAATCTGCCAATTGGAAGAGCATAACACTATGTTTCACAACAAAGAGCTTACGTCCACCTATTGTTGCTTCAGGCATCCGCTCAATTGAATATTTGTGTTGAGTAATGTACATAATTGGCACATAGGGTATCTGCAAGTAAACAAAAGACTTTGGAGCAGAAACTCAACTCAAATTTCATTTAAATGCACTGAATGTTATTATTGAATGTACCTTGCATATCCTTCGCTTCAGATCACGATCACATGTAGCAACAACATAGCATTTATGCTATTCCAAGTAACAATGGTTCATGTAAGTGAAGCCCACAAGATTATGCATAGATGTATTGATAAAAGCAACCAATCAATTAAAAGGCATTATCAATTTAGCATGTATTAGAAACAGAGCCATGAATAACTAACAAAATGCTCCCAAAGCAAGTTCAAACAAGTTTGAACGGAAATGTTGGATGTATAACCAGAAAAACCATAAGGAATGTGCAGGTCACTACCAAAGAACATTCGCATAAATACTTTCTTCCTTTTTCCCTTTTTTTTTTGACAGGTGGGGCGATAGAAGAGGGTGAGTTTTGTGCAGGCGATGGGGGTGTTTTTGTGGGATCATGCCAGGGTAAAACAAACTACTCTTAAGGAAAGTTAAGGCAGTTTCTCGAGAATTGGATTTCTATTGTGTGAGCTACCTCAGATGCATGTAAACACACTCTTTACTAGGTCAACTCCCATGACATGATAGTGTATGGTCTAGCTTCTAGGAGGAGGTATTCAGTGACAAAACTTATCTTCTTTAAACCCAATCTTGGTTTAAATTTCTTTATAATTAAGAATGCATCACTAAAATAAACTTTCTTTTTTTTGTCTTTATCTTATTTGTTCAATTTCTTGGTGCACTGATTGGCTGGAAAGATGATGTAGGAACTTGCATGACAATTATCTAGTTCCAATCAAATTTAAACATCTTCCAAACAAAAGTGAAGAAGCCACAGAAATGGAAGATAAGACGACCTGAACCTACACCTCTTATTTTATGTTGGAGTACTCAATTTGGTACTTCAAATAACCTACAGGATGGCAGTTAACTCTGCAGATATAGATCCTAGTTGAGAAAATTTAGAGACAAAGACAAACACTTGAGAGAGAGAGAGAGAGAGAGAGAAAGAGGGATAACACCTAGGAAATTAGCACAGAACTATACTTGAGTAACCCTGTCAATAATACAGTCATCAGCATATGTCCCTTTGTGTATACCGGGCAGTCTCTCAAAATGTGGATCCTTAGCAATTCTATTAAACAATAAATAAAAACACTTAATAAATACTTACTGAAGATGCATAAATTTTCATTGATGATGACAAAAATTTGTCATCAAAACTTGCCAATATCACTAGCAAAAGTATGAAGTAACTAAATCACATGGGAAAATACCTCAGAGCTACACGATATTTCTGACCTAACTTCTCAAGCTCTGCCATAACACAATCAGTGATACAAGGTGTACCTTTCAATAAAAAAGGAGGAATATATCAATAAAAATAGAGCAGAAAGAGAGAACAATTTGTCTCAGTTCTCATTCTTATAAATTTGATAATCAATCCATCATTTTTTTTCTGAAAGCATAAGATGAGGGCTCCAAAATTTTGGAACAGATGATTCAGCAATAACCATCAACGGCAACATCAAGGCATCAATAGAATAAAGAACAAGATGCAGAGTTCAGAATAGTGAAGGAAACCAGAGACCCCAAAACTCACATTTTGCATACAAACAGTCCATCATTGCCTTATCCAAATCCAACTGCAAATAAAGGGGAGGGGGGAGGCAAAATGTTGTAAGAGCTAAAATAAATAGTAAAAGAGATGCAATTCCCAGTAAAACTAAATGAACAAGTGAATGTATACCAACTGTTAATGTTTGTTAAGAACAGAATTACAAAAACATTCAATTTCATTTTAACTTTTTGGGATCTCTCATATTATAATCATAATGTTTAGACTTTTACATTTTTTGTACCACAACCAAATCAGATGGAGACAACTGAAATGAGAACAATATCCACTCACTTTACTTTGGATGGAGAAATTGATAAAGTTGGTGTCCACCAAAACCCTGTACGGTGGCCCCAATGCTGTGTTGTATTTGAAGTAAAGTGCAGAAGAAACTTGTGGCCTAATTTACAATAAAATAAAAAAAATGTGTTACTAAAAAAGGTAATATAACTTTAAGTTCAGAAATCATTAAGAGAATAGGGAACCAAGGTAGTGACATAAAACAGAAAGACTTACACATTACGAGGGAGCTTGTCCTTGGAGAGATCTTTTTTATTTGGATTCAAAACCTCTTCTTTATACCTTCATAAACAATTAAAAAAATACTATCAACACAAAGCCAGAAGTAAATAGGTAAATACACAGAAGAAAAGATAAAAGTAAAAGAGCTCACTTTTTAATTGCTTTTGAGGTGACTATCTTCTTCATTGCTGCAAATTTAGGGCCCTTTTTTGCCCTCCCCATTGTGTTGATTTGTGTTTGCCTCGATGGATAACTAAGTGTATTATCTCATCACCAGTCTTTTTACTTCAATAGAAAGATGTGACCTAAGATAGGAACACATGGCAGCACTAAGGTAAGTGAAAGTGACAAGGTAACTGGTGATCCCAAACTAAGTCCATCTCATATCATTTCATGTTGAGCACAAGTTTATAGTCTGAGAAAATCAGAGACACAACAATCTTATGTAAGATTGAGCTTGAAATATGGTATTATAAACCAAATAATGAGTAATAAACCTTCTGAAGCTTTTCTTGATTTCCTGCTTGCTATTCTTGAGACTTTTTTTTTTAACATTATTACATAAAATATTAGATTATTAGTCTCAGCAAGGTAACCGGTGATCCCAAACTAAGTCCATCTCATATCATTTCATGTTGAGCACAAGTTTATAGTCTGAGAAAATCAGAGACACAACAATCTTATGTAAGATTGAGCTTGAAAGATGGTATTATAAACCAAATAATGAGTAATAAACCTTCTGAAGCTTTTCTTGATTTCCTGCTTGCTATTCTTGAGACTTTTTTTTTTAACATTATTACATAAAATATTAGATTATTAGTCTCAGCAAAATATCTAACCTGAAATTTTTGCACAATAGAGAGATTAAATACTCAAAATACACAAAATCAAATGTAAACACCCATATTCTCTAGCAACGCCATGAAGCTAGCAATAGGTCACAAATGGGTTGTGTCAACATACACATGTAACATAAATAAGTCTAATCCGAATGACCCATTTAATTAATCATATCAAAATGCTCAAACCTAACATAGATATGCCTATGACACAGGTTACATAACACAACCGGTATAACTAAGAAAGACAACAAATAGGATACCCGCGAATTTTAAAATATCCAAACCTGAACTAGCCAAGTACATTAATTACATGAACCCATCTCAAATTAGATTACTACTACCCACATACTACCCAATGCCACCCGAACCCAATCATTTTTTTGTGCTTTTTGCTGGAAAATAAGGAAAAAATGACTAAGCATATTGGATATCCGAACACAAACCGAAAACTTTGGAGAATTTTAAATAAAGTGTTGCAAAAGAAAATTTTTAAGAAACAATTAAACGTATCGTACTAAATTTTCACCAAAGTTTATATAATTTAAACAAACATAATACATAAAACTCAATTCAACTCAACTCAACTAAGTCTTTATCCCAAAAATTTGGAATCGGCTATATGGATTCGCTTTCTCCACTCTAAACGATTTTGGGTTAAATCCTCAGAAATTTGTAATACTTCTAGGTCATGTTGTACTACTCTCCTCCAAGTCAATTTAGGTCTACCCCTTTTTTCTTTTTATCCTCTAACCTAATGTGCTCTACTTGTCTAACTGGAGCCTCCGTATGTCTACGCTTTATATGACCAAACCACCTCAATCTCCCTTTTCTCAACTTATCATCAATTGGTACCACTCCTACTTTTTCTCTAATACTCTTATTACGGACTTTATCTAGTTTAGTATGGCCACTCATCCACCTTAACATTCTCATCTCTGTAACTTTTATCTTAGACGCATACGACTCCTTCAATGCCCAACACTCACTAGCATATAACATAGCCGGTCGTATGGCTGTACGGTAAAATTTTCCTTTCAACTTTACTAGGAATCTTGTGATCGCATAAAACTTCCATAGCACGTCTCCACTTCAACCATCCGGCTTTAATCCTATGATTAACATCCTCCTCACATCCCCATCTATTTGAAGGACTGAGCCGAGATATTTAAAGTGATTACTTTGGGACAGTAACACTCCATCCAAACTAACTCCTTCCCTATAACCAGTTTGGCCTTCACTGAACTTGCAATGCATGTATTCTGTCTTTGTTCTACTTAACTTAAAGCCCTTTGACTCTAGAGTACTTCTCCAAAGCTTTAGCTTTCTATTGATTCCTTCTCGCGTCTCATCTATCAGAATAATATCATCCGCAAATATCATGCACCAAGGAATACTCTCTTGTATATGTTTCGTCAATTTATCTAAAACTAATGTAAAAAGGTAAGGGCTTATAGCTGATCCTTGGTGTAATCCAATTGAGATTGGAAAATCTCTTGTGTCCCCTCCCACTGTGCGCACAATAGTAGTTGCTCCTTCATACATATCTTTCAACACTTGTATGTACCTAATAGATACCCTTTTTTGTTCTAACACACTCCATAGGACATCTCTTAGAACACTATCATAAGCCTTCTCCAAATCAATAAAAACCATATGTAGATCTTTCTTCACATCACTATATTTCTCCATCAAGCTTCTAATGAGAAAGATCGCTTCCATAGTTGAACGACCGGGCATGAAGCCAAATTGATTGAGAGAGATAGAAGTATCATGACGTAGTCGATACTCCACAATTCTCTCCCACTACTTCATAGTATGGCTCATAAGTTTAATTCCCCTATAGTTCGAGCAACTCTGTATGTCTCCCTTATTTTTAAAAATAGGCACTAAAATACTCCTCCTTCATTCATCAGGCATTTTCTTTGAGTTTAGAATCTTATTAAATAATTTAGTTAACCATGCCACTCCCATATCTTCCAAACACTTCCACACTTCAATTGGTATTCCATCGGGTCCACAGGCTTTACCCACTTTCATTCTCTTAAGTGCTTCCTTTACTTCTAAAGATCTAATCCTTCTAGTATAATTCACATTCTTTTCTATCGTTCTATAGTCTACATTCACGCTATTACTATTTTGACTATTATCAAAGAGATCATTAAAATAATTTCTCCATCTTTCTTTAATGTTCTCATCTTTCACCAACACTTTTCCTTCTTTATCTTTAATGCACCTAACTTGATTGAGATCTTGACATTTCCTTTCTCTGCTCCTTGCTAATCTATAAATATCTTTCTCCTCTTCTTTAGTTCCAAGTTTCTCATATAACTTTTTAAAGGCCTGCGCTCTTGCTTGACTAACTGCCTTTTTTGCCTCTTTCTTTGCTATATTGTACTGTTCATACACCTCATTATTATCACATTTAGGTAATTTCTTATACCATTCCCTTTTTCTGTTCACTGCCTTTTGTACTCCCTCATTCCACAACCATCTCTCTTTTGAGGGTGGTCCATGTCCTTTAGACTCTCCAAGTACTTTTCTAGCTACTTTTCTAATCTTTGATGCCATCTGTATCCACATATGATTGGCCTCTATGTTCAGCTTCCATGCTTCGGACTCGAGAACCTCATTTTTGAACTTCACTTGCTTTACTCCTTTGAACTCCCACCACTTTGTTCGAGCTACACTATTTCTTCTGACCTTACTTGAATTGTTCCTAAACTTGACATCCAAGACCACTAATCGATGTTGACTTGTTAAAGCCTCTCCTGAAATGACCTTGCAATCCTTGCATAGAGCTCTATTTGTCTTCCTGGTTAAGAGGAAATCGATTTGGCTTCTATGTTGCCCACTTTTGAAAGTCATTAAATGTGACTCTCTTTTTATAAAATAGGTATTTGCTAGTATTAGGTCGTATGCCATAGCAAAATCTAGGATATTTTTTCCCTCTTCATTTCGACTGCCAAAACCAAAACCCCCATGAACATTCTCATAGCCTTGCCTATCACTTTCTACATGTCCATTCAAATCTCCACCAATGAAAATATTCTCTTCATTCGGTAAGCTTTGCATTAAATCATCCATATCTTCCCACAACCTTTGTTTACTCTCACTATCTAGTCCTATTTGTGGGGCATAAGCACTAACTACATTTATTGTTTTTCCTTCTAGTACTAACTTTACTAGTATAATTCTATCTCCTACTCTTTTCACAGCTATTACAGCGTCTTTCAATGTCCTGTCTATGATTATGCCCACTCCGTTTTTATTTCTCTACCTTCCGGTAAACCACAGTTTGTACCTTGAATTACCCACTTCCTTGCTTTTCTCTCCTACCCATTTAGTCTCCTGAATGCAAGTAATATTCACCATTCTCCTTTCCAAGGTATCCACAAGCTCCATTAATTTTCCTGTAAGTAATTCAACATTCCAAGTACCAACCCTGATCCTCCTCCTATTCTGTTCCTTCCTAATTGGTCTCATTTTATAATATCTTCTATTGTTTTCTATGTCTATCTTATGTTCTGTTCCACTATCTATCCTATGGACTAACTTCTTTACCCACACCCGTCCATGATGTGGGAACCCTTACTCACTTAACACCACACCCAGGCGCCGGTATGACGTGTCACTTTCGGTGAACGCCCTACACCCTTGCATATTTCTCACTACACCCGGGCTCCGATGTAGCGCATCGTTAGTAGAGGACGCCCAACGTTTATATCATTTGAATCCATATCATAAGGTGTGACGAAATTTTTACGCTGGTTGTCACCTACCGCAACCCTCCTCCTTTATCCGGGCTTGGGACCGGCTAAGCGCAAACTACTTAGGCGGAGTTACATAATACATAAAACATGATATAAAAATGTTAATCATAATACATAAATTATATCAAACATGCGAAATAACAACACTTTAAATTTGGGCAAAGTATTTGGCTGGTTACCATTGGAACTGAACCAAAATTGAAAAACCAAAATGCATTTGTGAGAGACTGAATCAAAATAAATCAGTTTGATTCAGTTCAGTCAATCGGTTATCTTTCAATTTCAAGATTCAATCAAAATTCAAAGCTTCAGCAACTAAACTCATGCAATACCTAGATGCCATTCTTCCAATTTCCCAACAATCCTCGTTCCATAATATTTATTAAAAATAAAATAAAATAAAAAAGAAGAAGAAGAAGAAGAAGAGAACTATCAACAATCCAGATGCAACGCACAATCAATCAATAATACAATACCCTGCAAATTTCAGCAACACCCCCCCCCCCAAAAAAAAAAAAAAACATAACACCAAAATCCGCAAAGAAAAAAGAGTGTTTACACGGTTAAAGACCTCGAGTAAATACATATGGCCATACCCAATAGGAAGAGTAGAACATAAAATCACAGATATTTCAGTAGTATTATAGTAAATTCATTCATGTAGAAGATGAGAGAAGGCAATATATCTGCAGGAAGTTTTGCACGTATGAGAAAAACTTTTGTTAGATTATTAATTTTCTGTATAAATGTTAAAATATGAAATAACTCAAACAACTTTTCTAAGATGCTGCTTAAGAATTTCATTAAAGACAACAAAGCTGCCGCTAAAACCAAACTAGAGCATAAATCATATAAAGCAACATGTCAATATATCAACAAAGCCAACATTTTTTAAAGCCAACATCATATTAGAGCATAAATCACATAAACCAATATCAGATATCAATACATCTAATTTGCTTCAGATTGAGAGAAGGGAACAAGATCTGGAAGAACAAAATAACTCACCTGTTAGAAGCGGCAACACGTGAAGTAGCAGTGGCGAGCTTGAGGGCCGATAGACTGAGAGAGAGGCTGAAGGAGAGGAAAGGATGGCGATGACAGTGAGAGGGAATCCGGTGGAGCCTTGCCGGGAGGTGGGCAGAGTGCCGGTTGTGTAAGCTTGCAGGTTCCGTTATTTGTGAATGGAGGGTTTAGGTTTACTTGTGAAGGGAGAGCTTGTTCAAACGACGTAGCCTAGGGTAAAATAGATTATTTTTTGGATTAATAAGGAGATCGAAGGGTGGGAACAAACATGCGTCAGCCAATTATTTTTTCAATTAAATAAAAAATTTTACTTTATTATACAAAAATATTTATTTTATACAAATTTAGAAAAGACATTTGCAAGGGTAAATTTTATAAAATATATAACTAATAAAAATAAATTTAATAATTATAATCTATATTAAAAAATATTATAAATATTAAGATTAGTAATATGCTTAATTTTATTATCTAATTTATCACATCATTTTGAAAAGTTGAATTTTAAAATATATTTAATTAAATAAAAATATAATAATTTTTAAAATGTAATTATTTACTTAAATATAAAAGCATTTATGTATTTTTTCATTAATTAAATTATTTATAATTTTATTAATAAAATTATAAATAATTTTATTAATAAAATATTCTTATTTATTATTATTCATCTATGAGAGAAAAAAATATTAACATAGTCATGAGAGAGAGAGAGTTTTAGAAGTTACATAGAGGGAGAATAATAATACATAGAATAATAATATATGTATTACGGTGGAAAACGGGAGGAAAGAGAGAGGGGGAGGATATACATAGGACTTATTTAGTATTTTTGTTAAAATTATTGTTGAAAAAATTACTTTTTAAAATATATTAATTAGAAAATATTAAAAAATAATTTAAAATTAAATTTAATAAATTTTAATCATAAAAATACTAAAATTATAAAATAATTTTTTAAATTATTTTTTTAATAACATTTAAAATAATACTTTTATTTTAAAAAATAATTTTAACTTTTTAAATGCAGTCAAATAGGCACATAAAAGGTAGTCAAATATGCATATAAAAAGTAATGATACATTTGAGATAAAGGAACATATGGTAATAGGAGAGATGGAGGGGATGACATATAAATAGTTATAATAAAGAGAAAGAAAGAGAGAGGATGACGTATGGGGAGAGTAATAAATATGAAATGAAAGAGACAATAATCGAAGAGAGATATTTTTACATAAAATTCATTATTTCAGTTACTTGTTTTAGTAAAATTATTTTCTAATAAATTATATTTCAATGCTTATTATTAGGAGTGTGTAGTTTTTGGTGTGAACCAAAAAATCGAATCAAGCCATTTTGGTTCAATCAATCTCGTTTTTTAGTTCAATCGGTGCGGTTCAATTTAAGTTTTTTAGAATATTTGATTTTCAATTTGATTTGACTTTTTATCGGTTTTAACCGATAAAACCGATTAATCGAATAGTAAAAATGGCCCATATAATTTTAGCCCAAGATGCATAAGTCTAAGGCTCAAGATACATAAGTCCAGCCCAAAAAACAAAAATTAACCTCTAGTCTTCAATAGAGAACCCTAACTTGTTAAATCCCTAAAACATTCACTCTTTAATTTTTCTTATGCCGTTGATTGTGAGTCTACGACTACCACTGTGCCCCGCCTCCCTTCCCAGTTCTCTCCTCTATTTTCTTTTCTTATTCCTCCCTAGTCTTTGCCTTGTGTTGCCATCCTTATCTGTTGCCATCATCATGAGTTGCTATTGTTCGTTAGAAGTCCATTCGATGCTAGCACCACCCTAGTAAGCCTCTCTTTCTTCTCTAGTATTCTCTTGAGTGTTTTCTCTTGTTTGAGCTTTAAATGTTGAGATTTGTAGTTACTGAAATGGGTATCATTTTGAACAGTTTGTGGAGTGTGGATTAAAGATTTTTGGCCTCTTTAAATCACCTTCACTTGCCTTCGAAAATTACCTATCTCATCACTATTTAGTAAGTAGCCATGGCCTACTGGATTATTGATATTTAGTTTTAATTTTTGGCTTTTTGATGAATTTAAATGATTATAAAAGTGTTTCATGTGTGCTGGATTTTTGAGTTTGTGTGAAATGCTTTATGTGTTTAATTATATGTAAAATTTATAATACTGTAAGTTTAATTGGTTAACTCTTTGTTTCTTAGCAACTATTTCTTTCTCAAAAATCATATAAAATTGGATATTTACATTCTCTTAAAATTTTGTTTGTCTTGTTTTTTTTTTAATTCTATTTTTCGAGTTAAAATATTATCTTGTCTCATCTTAACATTTCAGTTATTCATTCCCTTTATTAAACTCCACTGATGCTATTATAGAAGCTATCAACCATTTTTAGCATAAGTATTCATGCTGTCATGCATAATTTAACCCCATCTTTACCAATTGATAAACTATCAAATAAACAAGTATATAGGTCCAGTGAATTCTATTTTAACAAAAACCATAAGCCCCTACCTATACAATTCAGACTGCCTATTGGACCTACAATAGCAAAATCGAAAAACAAGTAAATACTAACCATCAATGAGGTGTTTGATTCTCTATTTGTTCTAGGACTTCTAGCTTCCCCTATCGAGACTTATATATAATAAAACTCAATTTGAGTTACTATTCTAATAATAATATTTTAAAATTTTATTAGGTATTTTATTTTACATATGAATTTACCATTCAGTGACTAGATTTTAATTTAATTCCTTTTTTACTCTGTTAACAGCTTCAAATGGATTCTTTTAGTGGGCAAGAATATCCAAAAACTAAAAGTACTGCTGATTCTAATCAAAGTGAAGTTGAGGCTGTAGATACATCTAATTAAAAATCAAAATCAAAAGAGGTTGTGAAGTGAAAGCCAGTTAGACCAAGGTCTCCAGTTTGGGATCACTTCACTAAGTTCACAAATACTAAGGGCGAAATTAAAGGCAAGTGTAATTATTTTAGCAAAGAATTTTGTTGTGATCTAAAGAAAAATGGAACAACTACACTTAGGAATCACATGAATGCATGCAAAAAACACCCATATGCCATTAAGACTAAGCAAACACAATTAGCTTTGCAACCAAATTCATTTGATGAAGTTTTAGGGGATGTAAGCACACTTTCTACTTGAAAATATGATGAAGATGCAATTAGGGAGGCTCTTGTTCAAATGATTATAATTGATGAATTGTCTTTTAGATTTATTGATGGTGAGGGATTTAGAAGATTCATGAGAGCTATATGTCCTAGGTTTAGGATTCCCTCCCGTTAGACTATTTCACAGGATTGTTATCAAATGTTTATTGAATAGAGGTCAAGATTGAAGTCTTTTTTCAAGAGAAATTGTCAAAGAGTGAGTCTTACTACAGTACATGGACATCATTGCAGCGAATAAATTATATGTGTATCACTGCTCACTTTATTGATAACGATTGGAAATTGCACAAGAGAATTATTAATTTTTATCCTATTTCTAGTCATAAAGGTGATGCCATTGGTAGGTCAATTGAAACTTGCTTGCTAGAGTGGGGTTTAGATAAGATATTCACTATTATAGTAGACAATGTAAGTTCAAATGATGTTGCAATCTCTTATTTGAAAAAGAAGCTTGCCAATTGGGGTGTTAATGTTGCTAATTCTACTTACCTTCATATGAGGTGTATGGCATGTCACACCTTACCCCTCTGTAAGGCATAATATGATCTCGTAGTATACTTAATGAATTATTAAACTTCGCCTACCGATAATCCATTAAATACACTATAAGGGATTTTAAAACAATTTCATCTCTTTTTGAAGGTGGCAAGCATTTTTAATAGGTATTACAAACGTTTGAGTGAAGTTTCAAAGTTAGGTAAAAATTTTGACCATTTTTATTTTTATGCAAATTTTGTAAAAATTTCGGCAGAGTGTCGGCTGTAATTGAGAAAAACCAAAATTTTGACCTGTAGAAAAGTACTTCCTATAATTCACTTCATCAAAATCAACCACCATCACAACTCAAATCAACACAATTTTTCTCAACTCCACAATTCAAGTCAATACTCAACTCAATTATTTTCAAAACTAATACTAAAGAATTTCATTCACATTCTATTAAAGAAAAATTGATTTACATTCATTGATCTAAATTTACATTAGAAAATTCAAAATAATATTATTACAAGTTCTGTACAACTGCTCAAGACCAATTTACAATATGTACATACAGTCATATACATTGAAATAAATATGTATAGTAAGGGTATAATGTTATACCCAACAAAATCTCAAAGGCAGTGTTGTAGTGTTCAGCAGCTCACTCAGCTGCTCTACTAGTCTCTCTACCTGCGATAGCAATAAAAAAGCCATCGCTGAGTACAATGACTCAGTGGTGCACAATATACTAAAAATACTAATTTATGCATAAATTAAATCACACTTATCCAAATATGGTACTGAAAATGGTACACAGATACAAAACACAATTTTAAATTTTAGTCAAATAATTTTTTTTCTTTCACCTCAGAAGTCACAAAACAAATTTTTATAAAAATACACAGTCATATCATGCCATTAATATATTGTTCATCTTAATAGCCAGAGGCTTATAAGGAATACCAAGGCCAGCTAGCTCAAATCTATGGGTACCCATTAAAATTTCTTCCTCTACTGGCACACATCTCAACACTTCAGCCAGAGAGGGAATACAAAACTAATTCCTCCCACTAGTCAAGCTAGTGAGGCATTCAGATATGTGGTCATGGTACTGTGGTTTCAAAACTATCTTAACAATTTTTTAAACATTACTTTGTAATTCAAACATACACAATTTATTTTTCCAACAGTTTAGATCAAAAGCATATTGTTCCTTTCAAATAATAATTTCAATACAAATAAGTCACAATTTAATATCACAATTCATTCAAAATAATTTGTAGAAGAAAATTTACAGAAATTTCTATGTTGTGCACAAACCTCGTACGAGTTGCCTCTAGGCTTTGACTCGATGTTTCAGGTTCCTTTCCTGTATTCTTTTCAACTGAAACACATAATTTGCGGTGTTTTAGTATCATAACTTATAATAAATCTAATAATAAATTTATGTCTACTTAATTCTAATATTAATATACTTAAAATCATATTCTTAAAAATTTGCATTTCGGGGTTACTATTTATGGTATTATTCAAGTTAAAATGTTGACTTTCTTATGCTTAATAGGTATGTGAATACCAATTACACCCATATACCACATTTTGAGTGTCAAATTTGTTGGTCTTGGTTACCATTTAAAATTTTAGGTCTCCTAATGATAATTTCAAATTTTCAGTTTTTGTGCCCTATTTTACACTGTTCCATTGGTCTAGTTGCTGTGGGAATTTGGCTAAGTATTCTTCACAAAAGTTATTTCTTATTGTCTTATCTTTAATTCTCTTTTTGAATCACTCCATTTGGAGTTTTGTAGCCTAAGATATGACTATTTTACTAAGGCTGGCCGGATTGGTGTTACCCAGATTTCTGGGCACTTTATTGGTTCTAGCAGTTTTGGACAACTAATTTTGAGTGGTAAAATGACTTGGTTATGGGCAGAATTTGGGTTAATATTCTTCATGAAAGTTGTAGTGCTATGTCATAGCTTTCCAATGCCACAAAAATCAAGTCATTTGGACTTGTCTAGACCAAGTTATGGCTAAATGAACAAATACTGTTCATTTGATTATTTTTGTATAGTGGCAGTACACATTACCCGGATTTGACCTAATTGTTCACTATCTTAATGTCATCTTCTGGGCATGGTTTCTAAATGAAAATTGTGTCTTTATGTGTCTAATTTCATTCTCAATTAGCCTCACACCAACTGAGTTGGTTAAATTTGAGGTTTGATCCCTGAAAGGGACCTAGGCAAACTGCTAGATTGGGGCCTCTAACCAATCCGAATTTTGCTTTGTTTCCACTCATTCCAACACATCACAATTGGTCCCAATTGACCATTTTTAACCTCAATTAGGGTCAACTGCATCAATTGACAATTTCCTATAATTTTTCCCCCAATTTCAACACTCAAGAACCCTAATTTCTAAATTTCATTCAACTAATGAAATTAAAGTGTATTTCCAACTTCTACACACCTAATTCAACTCAATTAACCCTTTAATTTCATCAAAGTCATGCCATTCTACCCCCCCTCTATTGCTGCCGAAATTTTCAATTTGTCCCCCATGATAGTTTTGTTTGCATTTTCACTTTAATTCTAAGTGTATGGAACCATAAACACATAAATCAAACTAAAAATTTTAATTTAAATCACTAACCTCTTCTTTGGAATTCAA
The DNA here is from genome assembly GCF_030052815.1 of Hevea brasiliensis. NCBI lineage: Eukaryota > Viridiplantae > Streptophyta > Magnoliopsida > Malpighiales > Euphorbiaceae > Hevea > Hevea brasiliensis. The sequence continues at coordinate 17,892,365 of NC_079502.1, read as the reverse complement.
TTCTCAATTTCCTTCACTTTTCTCCTTTCTTTCCTTCTTTAAATTCCTTCTCAAGTTGAGATAGCAAGATTTTATAGAGAATTTTGGGGGAAATTAGGGTTAAGTGCATAAGAATCAAGCTTGAGATCAAGCTTTAATGGAGGAAATGCATGGAAGGATAGAGTGAGGGAGTTTGGCCAAAGATGAGGGTGGAAAAGAGAGTGATTTTTCTTTTAATTTTTATGCCTTTTTATGTTTTATTAAGTCACATTTGACTTAGTAAAAATTTGGGTAATTTAAATTTTATTTATGATGTCATGGTGAGGTCACCAACATGGTGTAATAAGTCCCATTTTCATTTTTTTTCTTTTTTCTAAAATTTTTTAATAGTTTTTTAATTTAATTTCCCATTCTAAAATTTTCATTTCTTCAATTTTATTGGACAGTTAGGTCAGGAGTCACCTTCAGGTGTGAATTGACCAAATTGCCCCTCGCTGGTTTGACCCGATTCACAAGCAATTCAATATTTCTTTCGGATCTCTAACCTAATTATTTGACCTACTTATCAGCTCTTTTCTGTGATTTTCTCTTTTCCACTAGGTTTACAATAGTCCTTAGGACCGCGGTGTCACATTTCCCGGTTCAAAAGTAGGGTTAGGACTGACCTCGCAGTCACTTCCTAGTAAGGTTACCCATCGCTGTGACCCTTGGCTCATTTAACTTTTATGCTTTGTTTTTCTTACTTATACTTAACTATCTGGCAATCACTATTTATTTTCATTTAGGGCTTATCTAGGTGTCTTAAATGTAGTTCTAATCCCCTTAATTGTCCGGACCGACACCGATCACCGGAACAGTGAAATACACTAGGCTATGCAAATAGGGGTGTTACATGGCACATATTATTAATTTGATTGTCATGGATGGATTAAAAGATGTTAGTGAGTCGGTGATGAAGGTTAGGAATGTAGTAAGATACATTAGGAGTTCTCCAGCTAGGTTGAAAAAGTTTAAGGAGTGTGTTGAATATGAAAAAAATGAAGGCAATGCTTCTTTGTGTTTGGATGTGCCTACTAGGTGGAATTCAACTTACTTAATGTTGAATACAGCTCAAAAATATGAAAGGGCATTTGAGAGGTATCAGTCATAAGAACCTATGTTCAAGCTTAACATTGGAGAGAATGGGATGCCTGATTTTTATGATTGGCCTCAAGTTAAGAACATGGCTGATATGTTGTCTCATTTTTATAAGTTGACTTTACATATTTCGGGTTCCCGTTATGTCACATCCAACATGTTCTTTAGTGAGATAAGTGACCTAGCTTTTATATTGAACCAATGGATGGGTAGTAATGATATTGAGATGAAATCTATGGGGAAAAGAATGAGGGTCAAATTTGACAAGTACTAGGGAGATGTAGATAAAATGAATAAACTTATTTATTTTGCCATTATTCTTGACCCTCGTGATAAACTTGAGTATATGGAGTATTCATTTTGCCAAATGTATGGTAAGGAAAAGGGTGTAGAGTTATTCCAGAAGGTGAAAACATTAATGAATGAATTGTTTAATGAGTATAAGAGAATGTACCAATCTGATGTTGAACACTCAAATGATAATAGTTCACATATCTCAATTGGTGGTATAGGCTCTTCTATAAGTCTTAAGCTAAATTTTTTTTTGAAACATCACTGCAAGAAGCAAAAGTTGGAGGCTCTTGGTGGTGCATATTCAAAAACAGAGTTAGAAGTGTATCTAAGTGAGGCTATCCAAGAGGACAAAGAAGATTTTGATATCCTTAAATAGTGGAAGATTAATTCTAAGAGATTTCCTATCCTAGGAAAAATGGCAAGAGAAATATTGGCTGTACAGTTGCTTCAGAGAGTGCTTTCAGTACTGGTGGGAGAGTGCTTGATGCCTTTAGGAGTTCTTTGACTCCTAAAATTGTGGAGGGCTTGATATGTGCACAAGATTGGCTTCGTTCATCAAATAGACCAATAAGTGTTGAGGAAGATTTACAAGAACTTAAAAAGCTTGAAAAGTGTATGAAATTAATTCATTAAATATTTCAATTTTATTGTTTCATATTTTCATTTGGATATAGACTTTCCTTTTTGTCTAAAACACTTCAATTTTCAGTGTTGCCACTTGTTGGAATTACCCATGGTTTAGGAGGATCAAGTTCTACCCCTACTCCTAACTATTAAATGTAAGTTTAATTGTTGAATATTTAGTATTGCTTTATGCTTAGTTTTAGTTTATGCTTTTTAAATTTTTCCTTGGATGATGACTAGGTAATTTTTATCTACTTCATGCAAGTTTCAAATAGGCATAGAATTGTTGGACTGCTCTTGACCTCTTATGATTTTGTGTTTTACATGGATTTTAATTCATTATAAACTTTATTTTGCATTGGATTTTAATCTATTATGGACTGCACTTAACCTCTATGTAATGTGTGAACCTTGAATATAGAAATGTCAAACGTGCTATGTGTGTGGACTTTTATCACTTAATGAAGTGATGTTTACTATTTTTATGGACTTTATGTATTTTGGATTATAATTTGATGATACATTTTATGTAGTATGGATTTACAATTTTATGGACTTATGGATTTATATGATATGTACTTTTGAATGGATTTTTATATATTATTAATATTTATAAATAGGTTTAGGATTGCTATTAATAAATTATTGTTTATTAAATGTAAATAGTTTTTTTGTAAAATTTTAATATTTTCGATTTAATGCAACAGAACCGAACCGAACCGTTATTTTTCGATTCGGTTCGGTTTAGTTATCCTCAGGTAATCGGTTCGGTTCGAACAGAACCAACCGAATGCTCTCCCCTACTTATTATAAACTTCTTTTCTAAGATAGTAACTAGTTGGTTTGCTTCACGTTGTGTAAATTATTTGTTTTTTATTTTAATAATATAATTGAATATATATTTCTTTTTATTTTATATTTTGATAATCATATTATAAAATATTAATAATAAAACTCTTAATTAATTATAATTTTATTTCAAGTGTTATTAGATAAATAAATTGATTAATATATTATTTTTTATTATTTTTTACATATACTGATAAAAGAATAAAATTAGTAGAGAAAAAAAAAATTGCATATGTCACATGGTAATTTTTGAATATCATTATTAAAATTCTTAAATTTTAAATATAATAAGAAACTTTTTTAAAAATATTGTGTCTGCATATACACTTTTAGAAATGTAGTTCACTCTTTTTCTATTTTAATAAAAATTTAATTTAAAAAATGATTAATTTTTAGAGATATTATAATAAAAAGAAATCTAAAAATTTTAAAATTCTTACGAGATGTAATAAAAAGAACTTTTAATAGCTATTAATATTTTTATTGGAGATGAGTTTTTAATGGTTAAAATTTGAAAATATTTAGATAAAAGATAATATTTAATATGTTAAATTAAATTTTGACATAGTAAGATATAAAATTAAAAATAAAGAAGATTACTATATATTCAAAATAATAATTTAAATATTTATTAAATATTTTAAAAAATGATTCACTCTTTTTAATTTAGTAAAAATTTAATTAAAAAAATTAATTTTTAGAGATATTATGATTGTATAGGTGTTTGTTCGTCTACATTTGTATATGTCATTGTCTCTCTATGTCTATATCCATATTTATGTTTGTATCTGTCTGTTTACGCCTGTATATGTCTATGTCTATATTTATGTTTGTTTTTGTGTTCTTATTTGTCTATTTATATTTGTGTATGCTTATTTTTGTCCGAGTTTTTGTGTATGCTTATTTTTGTCCGAGTCTATGTCTACGACTGTCTATTTATTTGTGCATGCCTGCATTTGTGTTTATGTGTTTGTCCATATTCGTGTCTATGTCTATGTCTATTTGTGTTTATATATGTGTTTGCATCTATTCATGTTTGTGTCAATGTGCTTGTGTATATACATGTGTGTCTATCCTATAAACAAACTGAGAGAATATAAATGATAAGAGAAAATACAATCAAATGATATATAATAAAAAAGGATAATTTTGTTACTTAAAATATATATATAATTTTAAGTTTGAAATTAATTTGTAAATTCTATCAATTTTTATAGAATTTGGTTTAGTTATAATAAATTTAATGGAATTGATTATTAAGAGTTTAAATAAATTTTAATTTAAACTAAATATTTAAATTTTAGATTTATAAATGAATTTCACAAAATTTTATAGAATTCATTGATATCAAAATAGCTTAAAAATTCATTTGAAATGAATTCTAAATTTATAATTGAATAAAACCAAATATTATGTAAAGATTAATAAAATAAAAAGAGAATACTTAAATAGATTCGTTATGGAAATAAAAAGGAAATGAGAAAAGAATACCCAAATGGATTTATTAGGATTTGGATTAGAAGTCGCAAAAGTACCAAAAATTAGTCATTAAATGTAGCAGAACACAACATTGATTGACATTCATAAAATATACTAAAAAGAAGAAAGAGCCCAAAATTAAATGTAATTGAGAGTAAATAGATATCATAGCTTAATATTGAAAAGGAATGTACTAGTAAAAACAAGAGACTAAGCAATGAGAAAGACGAGGAAGAGATGTACACAATGTTACAAGTAGTGAGGGAAAGGATGGATCAAAGACAAAAGGTATAAGCTACACAGATAATACTTCAACTTACGAGTATGTATTAGTAAATTATATAAATTTAGGGTATGCAATTGGCTGATTCTATTATGAATTAAACTGAAAAAATAAAGTTAATATTTTGAAAACCAAAGTGAATCAAACCAATATTCATCGATTTCGGTTTCAACATTCAAAGAGCTTCCAAAATAAGATTAAGAAACTTAATATAACAACTAGAAGATGAGAAGATATAAATCAAGCAAACTAACAAAAGATAATAATCAATATTGCAAAAGAACTAATAGAAAGACAATCATTAAAATGATAAAGAGAAAACAAGATGCAACTAATTTAATTACATTAAAAGTGAGTTTCCATTGAATGGTAAATCAATTGAGAAACTTCAATTATAAATTAGCCCTTTCCTAATGGAAATGCTTCATTGACAGGTATAGGTTTTATGGTCTTTTTGCTCTTGCATTTTTTCTGTCCTTACCCTACCATTTTCTATTAGGTTCATTATGTCCTTGCTTTGTTTACTTGCTTGCCTTGCCTCCACTCCAAAACGACCTCATCTTTCTTTAACATCTACTTTGCTTTTTTTTTTTTCCTTTCTCGCCCTTTTTTTTTTCTTGTGTCACTTCTTGCTTTGAACCTCAAGTGTTTTTATTCATTGGTCATATTCCTTCAGCCCTTGCCTTCCCTTAACATCTTATCTATTTTTTTCCCTTTTTCTTGCCCTTTTTTGTTTTGCATCGCATCCTACTTTGAGCCTTAGGTGTGCTCATTCATTTTTTATACTCCTTCAGTTATTGGTACGTTAGATGCTATTGGTTTTTTTTATTGTATCAGTGCTCATTTTTTTTTATTTCTTTGTTCAGTGGGCATTTCTATAGCAGTTTTTTACAGTATTTTTGTTTTTTTTTCTCTTGAGTTTTCTTATCTTAAATGCATTTTTTTTTTGCTGCGTTGGTTTTATTTTTTCTTTTCTTCGATTGAAATCATTGTTGGTGATTTTTAAGGTGTGCTGGGCATTTTTATATCAATTCAAGTGTTTAGGTTTGAATAAGGGTTTGGTGCATTTTGTTGGGTTATTAAATTGTGTTAAGTTATACTATTACAGTATATTGCATGGTTTTTTTTGGTATTTCCATACTTTTTGGTCTTTTACATATTAATCATTGATTAGTTGCAATATAATCTTGCAAATCTACATAATTTCTTGCCAAATATCTGAAAACTAATTACAAATCCCTGCAAATTTTACTGACATGGGTTGTTTCACTGTTAAAGAGAAGCTTTTCTTCTTTCATATTATAGTAGATTGCATTTGTATTTTCATAATTTTTTTATTAATTAAAGTTATATACTCTTTCGTCTTTTTACTTATTAATCTCTGCTGAGCTATTAGTGTGATCCCTACAAATCAACTTAAATCTTCTGCCAAATCTCTAAAAAATCTTTCCGAATCCTTATAAGATTTACTGTCAGTCAGTTGGCTCTTGCTTTCTCACAGGGCTTTCGGTTGTCTCTTGGTAAACTGCTAGGGTTAATGGTTGCACTTAGCTAAGGCTGCTCAGTGTTATTTAGCTAAGTATATAAATAGCTCTTAATTCATTAGTTTCATTTATTGTTGGTTTCTTTCTTTAAATCAAGGTTACTTTGCATTCCTTTTTAAATAGGTTTATGTTGTTTCCTCTCTTTTCTTTCGTTCTATCCTTTTTTTTTTTTTTACCCTTCCTTTTGCTGATTATTATTGCCCTTTTATTTGGTACAGCTGCTACCGGAAGTCTGTGCTTAGAGGATTAAGCTTCATTTAATGTGTTTCTTTATTCACCTTTTATTCTTGTTGATGCTTTTCCTTGATTTTCACTCTTGCCTTTTGTGTTCTCACCTGGGCTTGCTTTCATTACCTTAAAAAAAATAATAATATATTCACAATTTTTATGCATTTTTATAGTTTGCGTATGCATTGGGATTATATCAGTTAGAATGTTGGGGATGTTTGTCTAGATGAGGATGTTTTAGTGTATGAATAGAGGATAAATGTGTATAGAATGCATTGTTATCAAGGCGAAAGGCGACACTAAGACGATAGAGCATCCTATGGCCTTAGGCGAGAGGCGAGAGGTGAGAGGCGGGGCGATGGCCTTTTTAAAGTAAGGCGCCATAACCTTAATTGCTTAAATTATACATATATGTGTACTTATAATATAAAAATTCATACTTTTAAATAGTTGATAAGTAAAAAAGTATATTAAAAAGAAAAAAAAAACATTATTTGCACTATATCTATATGTAATATAAGAGAAATTGAAAATAGTGCATACCTATATTTTCAGCTTAAGTATAAGATACAAGTGAGAGTGTGAGACTGTAAAATTAAAATATATAGCATGAGTAACAACACAAATAATAATAAGAGATGTTAGCAAAAGAAATAGTTCATATCTGCATTTTCAGCTTATGTATAAGATAAAAGTGATGCTATAAAATTATACATAATAAATTAAAAAATTAGAAATAAGTCATAAGTCATAGAATAGAAAATATAAATTATAGAAGTCTAGACTTTAATAAACAAAAAAAAATTATAAGTCATAATAAACAAAATGCAAGAAGCACATAAAAAACTTATTACTAAAACTACTCATCATCAAGATTTCCAAAATCATTTTCATTTTCAATAGTAGCCATCACAAATTCTTTCTTCCTCCTTTTCATCATCATCAACTTGCGAAGAGGATGCACCTCTCATTGGACAAAGCCTTCAAAATGATGGAGTTTCAACTGGTGTTGATTTTGCAGCCGATCTTTATTCATAACAAGATTTAGAAACTCCAATTGCTTTACTAACATCACCCTAGGTCAACACTTCATCCATGAAAATAAGAGAATCATCATCATCATCCCCATCGCCTTTTCCAAGCAATCACTCATTACTTTCATCAATATTTGCTAAATCAATAGGTATTGTGATATCCCCAAAAGTGTGCCAACATAGCAATGCTCTATTGTACTTCACATATACCAAATTGCCCAAGCGTTCTTGAAATAGCCAATTTATTTTCTTATTATGAAGTTGCAATTAATTTTACAGTAACAAATGAGTTAAACTTCAAACTCAAAAGGTTCAAAATAAAATAACAAAGTAATATATATATTACTTACATGCTCAAATACACTCTAATTTCTCTCACAACCACTTGCACTATATGTGAGACTCATAACCTTTACAACAAACTTTTGTATGTTTAGAGTTGAAGAACTATATGTTTTCCACCAAGCAGCTATTAAAATATAGAACCAGTGATTGTTAAATTCATAATATAAATTAATAAATGAGCAAAATGAAAAATTAATAAGAATTTAAATTAATAACCTGGAGATTTGGTTGTTCTTCCTCTAACAGCGGAAGGAAAACCAAAGGTCCCCGTAGTTGCCTTGTATCTCTCAATTTCATCAAGAATCATGTCAACTTTTACTGAATCTTTTTCTATTTTATGAATGCATGAAAGCAATCCTGTATTGACCTCTTCATTAGACTCAATTCTCATCTTATTTGGATAAAAAAATTCATGATTCAAAAAGTATTCAGTACCATGCAAAGGGACGATGCAATTGAAGTGACCATTTCGCATCAACATTCTCAAAAATGCTCTTGTATTTCTCTTCATTGCCATTAAGTGAGTTGGCAATGGCTTCTTTAGCCCTATCCATGGCTTCATAAATATATCCCATTGCTGACTTTTTTTTTCATTATAAACCAATTGAAGCACATGAACAAGAGGACTAGAAACCTTAAGAGCATAAACAATATGATTCCAGAAAGCAGGACTCAAAACCATCCTTTCACACTTTTTGCCTTTCACCTTTTAGCCCATTTGCTACTTGTCCAGCTTTCTGAAGTAAACATTTTTCTAATGTTGGCATTCTCAAAATGAATCCTTCCCAGTGTAATAAAAGCAATAACAAATCTAGTTTGCCCTGGCCTTAGCAATTCTACTCCATTAGTAAACTTCTGCAATACATTTAGAACTCCTGAAGAGCCATATATGAAACTAGTAAGCTCAACATCTTTACGGAATGTTTCTTTGAAAACATGGATCTTTAAAATATCCTCTAACATCAAATCTATATAATAAGCTGCATATGGAGTCCAGTATAGATGAGGAAAATTTGCTTCCAATTTTCTCCCTATCATAAATAAGTAGAAAAATTCATTTCATTAATAATAAAAATAAAATGATATTTTTTTTCAGTAATAAAAAAAATTAAATGAAAATTTTACCTGGTGTAATATTATTTGATGCATTATCTATAACCACTTGAACCTCTTTTTTAGGACCAATTTCCATCAATTATTTCTCAATCAAACTAGCCAACAATGTCGTTGTCTTTGATTCATCACTTGCATCAACTGATTTAATAAATACGCTTCCCTTTGGACATTAATCAAGGTTCTCCCTTTTTTATTCGTCCATCCATCACACATCAATGAACATCCATAATTTTCCCATTCTTCTTTATGAGACTCAAGAAGATCATTTATGGTTTGCACTTCCTTATTAAGTAACTGAACACTAACCTCATGAAAACTTAGAGGTGTCATTTCCCTCCCATAATTTCCAATTGCTTGAATCATTTCCTTGAAACTATCATAATTTACAGCATTAAAAGCTATTCCCATATCATATATCCATTGTGCTATGTCAACACAAGCACGCTCTCTTAACTTCTTCTTAACTGGACTATTTTTATCAATAGTAGTTTGCATCATATTTTTTTCCATAACAGCCGGTCTAGGGGGGAAAATAACAGTTAATAGGCCCTTTACTGCTTTGGGGCGGTAAAAGTTTTAGTTTTTTTGAAGCACCAGTACTAGTGTCACTAACATCAATTATTTGTTTTCGTTTTTCATTGCCAATTTCTTACATCAACTCTTCCTCTTCCTCATTTTCATAAACCCTAGTACTTCAACATCAGCAAATTTAGGTGGTCTTTCCATATTCATAACTGATTTCTGCTCTTTTTTTTTTAGTAATGAATTGTTGTATTTGATTTCTTACATCTTCTAGATATTTTGGACACTAAACTACATTTTTGTAGCCTCCAGTAAGGTATTGCTTGATTCTATTAACTCCCCCTTTATAAACTTTCATACAGTATATGCATTGAAGGTCAATGGTATTATTTTCACTAACTTGAATTGCATATGCCCATCCTGGGTCCATTCTTCTACTACTAGTAGAAGATCCAGTTGTATTACCCTTATTATCCATCTATAATCTAACAAAAAAATTAACAAGAATAAAAAATAAATTAAACAATTAATTAACAAGAATAAAAAGTAAAGTAATCAAATTTTACCATATAAAATAAATAACTAATTAACAACTAATGTCCAATTAACAAGAAAAAAAAGGTAAAACTAATCAAACTAACAACTAATTAAAAAGAATAATAAGTAAAAAGTAAATTAATTAACAACAAATTAACAATACCCATATAAATTAAACAATTAATTAACAAGAACAAAAAGTAAAACTAATCAAATTAACAAGAATAACAATTAAAAAAGTAAACTAATTACAAACAAATTAACAATGCCTATATAAATTAAACAATTAATTAACAAGAATAAAAAGTAAAGTAATCAAATTATACCCATATAAAATGAACAACTAACTAACAACTAATGTCTAATTAATAGGAAAAGAAAGTAAAACTAATCAAACTAACAACTAATTAACAAAAATAACAAGTAAAAAGTAAATTAATTACCAACAAATTAACAATGCCTAAATATTTTTAACAATTAGTTAACAAAAACAAAAAGTAAAATAATCAAATTAGCAATAAATTAATAATTCCTATATAAAACAAACAATTAACAAGACAAAGCAAAACTAATTAAATTAACAAGAATAACAATTAAAAAGTAAACTAATTACAAACAAATTAACAATACCCATATTATTTAAACAATTAATTAATAAGAACAAAAAGTAAAATAATCAAATTAACAATAAATTAATAATTACTATATAAAATAAACAACTAATAAGAACTAATGTCTAATTAACAAGACAAAAAGCAAAACTAATCAAATTAACAAGAATAATAAGTAAAAAGTAAAGTAATTACCATTAAATTAACAATACCCATATTAAATAATCAACTAATTAACAAGTAAAATAATTAATTTAACAACACTCATATTAAATAATCAACTAATTAACAAGTAAAATAATAAATTTGACAATACCCATAAAATTTAAACAATTAATTAATAAAAATAAAAAGTAAAATAATTAAATTAATAATAAATAAATAACTAATTAATAATACCCAACCACAGAGAAGGAGAAGAAAAAAAAAAGGAAAATTGCTGCTGTGCCATGAGGAGTGAGGTGTGAGGAAAGAAAAGAGTAGGAGAGGGAGAGAGATAGGATAGCAGAGTAAATAGAGGAAGAAGAAGAAGAAGATGAGAGAGAGAGAGAGAGAGAGAGAGACATACTTGGAGTTGCGACGCAGAGAGGAAGTAAGGCTACAACTCATTTTTGTCAGCAAGTAAGTGGTTTTAGGGTTTTATTATTTTTTATCTTAAAAAATTAAAAAAAAGGGCTACTGCTGCGTTGAAGAAGGTGACGCCTCTTGCCTGTGTCGTGCCTCACCTTGCCGACCTGAGGCGTCGCCTCTCAAACTACCAAGAGAGGCGTCCCAAGTGAGGCAGCAGAGAGGCACCTGGCCTTGCCTGGGCCTGTCCACGCCTTTGATAACACTAATAGAATGTAGATATTTGATTAACCCTTCCCATTTCTTTGCAGTGTTGACTTTCTGGGCATGTAATAACAACTCAAAGCTAGGTCCTTAAGCTCTTTCATATTAATCTGCATTAACATATAAAAAAAAATTATAAATGTGTATATAGATAAATGAGACAACTAGTGATATATAGAACTCTTGATTGTAGGTGATTCGCCTAAGCTGTTTTCTTGATGACTTTTTAAGGCAATGTAAGTTATTGTGATCCTCAACAAATAGAAGCATGGGTTTGAGGTTGATAAGGTAAAAGGTGGCATGACTAGTGGAAGCATCCTTTGGGTATATTTTCTTAATGGGTTTGCTTGACATTGTTGCCTCCACTTGTTGTTCTATTTCATTTTTAATTTTTATCAATTTTTTTTTCTACATTACATACATTTGTATTAGTTTATTTTGGCCTATGCTGTCATTACTATATTTAAGTTTGTAGCAAAATTGCTTGGTTGCACATGTTTTGCACAATCCTACATGTAAATGTTTTTTTCTATCCTTTTTAAGCATCATCATATAAGGAAGATTTTTGGAGCATTTATGGAAGTTCAATGTTTGTTTATAGACATTTGATAATGGAATGGATTTTGGTGGGCCATGAGAACCTTTGATTTACTTTATGAAGTCTAATATTTTTGTGGAGATGTTGCAGTGGTGCAGCCTGGGAATTTTAAACAGAGGATTTTAGAATGTGAATAAGTGTGGGAAGAGTTAGCTTTTTGGCTAAATCTAGAAAGATCTAATTGTAAAAATTATGAACTAATTCCACATAATTAGGCATGGAAGGAACTAAATTATTTCATTCTATTTTTGGAAGAAAAACTCATCTTTTTATTTAAGGGGTTTCATTCTTTACCCATATGATCAGTTGCAGATGATAGCAATATAATGATGTACTAGGAACAAGTTATTGAAGAATCCTACAATAATTAACTTACAGAAATGATGTTGAAACTAAAAATTTATTCTTTTTTATGTTGTAGATGATTGTGCCGATGTTGAAGATAGCTATGTATCTTTCTTTAATATGATCCTCTTTCATTAGTTTATAGCTTCTTTTTTGTCTCTATCTTTTTATATATTTTCCTATGTATTTCATGGTTTTGTTAATTACTAAAGTGACATTGATTTGCCAAAAATATGTGTTGTTGGCTTCAATAAGTGAATAATATTTCATGCTTTGAACACCTGTTGTGGTAGAATATATTGGAGGAAGAATTAAAAAAGTTGTTCAATTCATTTGATTGAAAGAATTTTCAAGTACAATAAGTGATAAGGTACTCTGCACTTGAGAGATTAGCAAGCAAACTCTTTAGTAAGTTAGCAATGGGAATGCAAAATTTTCTGTTTGTGAAATTGCTATCTATTAACTTCAGTTGAATTATCTCATTAACGTAGTCTGTTACTGATGAATATAACGTGTGATGGCTGTCGAATCCACCAGAAATTAAATTAACTGAAATTACCAATTATGAAATATTTTCTGCAGTAAGTGGTAAATCCAGGTTGAACCCTAGAGATTGAATTATTAAATTTTGTGCGCTTATGTAATGGAAAAAGAAACAAAGGTTTGGGGGGGGGTAATTGGCAATCCAAAGAAGAAATAAAAAATCAGAAATTAAGAACTAAAATTAAATATGAAGCTCTTAAATTAAACAAACTTCAGTCCAAGGTAATTCGCATTCCAATGTATTGATTCGATCATAGATAAAAGAAATACAATTATCTCTTATTGAATACTTAACATAAATTTTACCAAACAACGAGGTAAAATCCCTAACTTCTCTATACTCATCAATTCGAGCCCAACATTCTTGTTGACTTTAATTATTAACGGAATTGGTATTAAGCAATCCTCATCAAATTAATAACTGCTTTAGGAATAGGAAGTAATTAAACTGAACAACAATTTATGAAGCATAAATCATTTAATTACCCTATTGTTTCCTTAGGTTATTATCAAAAACTGGGATCATAATCAATAAAACCTAATTGCTACTCATGTTTAATCTTTCACAACAATTACGGATTATGAAGATGAACTAGCAATTGATCACATCAAATAATTAACTAATAGACCTTTTTAGCAAATCATTCAATAGATCAAAGACAATGAAATCAGAAAAAAATAGATATTCAAAAGACATAAATTAAATTAAGAACCTGATCTCACAAATCAAGCAAAAGAACTTGAATCCCTTGAACTGAATTAAAAACTTAGCCACTCATGTTCATGGCTTACAGAAAATTAAAGAAGAAAATTGAAGAAATCTAGAATGTGAATGGAGAACAAAAGTCTGATTCCCTCCCCCGGTCGAGAGGCTGCTGAATGGTTTGTGTCAACTGCTGCCTCTTCTATTTATAATAAATGGCCTAGGATTAGGTTTAAGAGTCTTTCTCTCTGTAAAAAACTGCAATTGGAGCAAAATCAGGAAACTGATAGTCAACGAATGGTCATGTAACTTACTGGAGCTGAATGGATATGTCTTGCATTGGCACAGAAGGTTACACGGGCCTTCAGGATTTACACGGGTCAAGTTACACTGCCGTGTACTTTGTTTCTTCCTTGGTTCTCTAGATTTCTTCTGGCAGAATGTTACACGGGTCTATGGTTGTGCTTACACGACTCGTGTACTTTGTATCAACAACGCTTCTCAATCCTTCGACCTTTTCAAGCTTCCTTCCACACACTTCTATGCTCTGGGACTTCACCAAAACCCTGCAAAATACAACAAGAGTCAAATTAATGCAAATGCTGAAAATTTCTCCATTTAACACAATTATTTCAACAACTCTCTAAACAAATGCCTAATAGATAATTATACTTTAATCAACTGAATTAGGCATAAAGATACCCTAGAAACATTAAATGTGATGGGAGTAAAATTAATAAATTATGCACATATCAACGTGTGAATTCTGTTCTTCTTTAAAATTTACTTTATGCATAGTCATTCAAATTTTCCTTTGTTTTGCCGGTCAGCAGAGGCCATTTAGCAGCAAGTCAACAGACTTGCGAAAGACATAGATGTCATCCAAGGTTTGTGTTTTAATTTTTTTTTTCTATGAATAATATTGGTGGGTGTAGAAAGCATTTTCTCCTTTGACACTTATTGTTGGTATCATTAATGTAAAATATTCAACTTTATTCTTTAAGAAGTGAAATAAGATTCAGCTGATGAGTTTTTGCTACACATGAGTATATATTATTCTTCCCCAGATTTAGTTAGAATTTAATATTTTTATAGGCTATTTTCTTCCTTTACAATTCCTGTTTTGGTGATATCTATAGAACGATACCATCAGATTTGAGTGAGGTACACATAGATATTGTGAGATTTGGGTAGAAAGTTTGTTTGAAAAACTTTTCATTTTTGTTGGAAAGAGAGTGAAGGAAGATGAAAGGGTGAGAGGATTGATATTTTATTATTCTAGTTTAGATTTAGATGAATTTGATATTGAGAAAAAGTCAAGAGTCCTTGATGAACTAAAGGCAAGGGATGAAAAAAGTGTTGAAGAAAAAATGTCGGTCAACATTACAAAAGAATTTGATAAATTCAAATTCCAACCAAGCTAAAGTCTGTTTGGACAGCCAGAATATTTGGAACCATACTTAAACTAGAGTGAGGAGTCATAATTAAATCAAATAAATATCAAGTAAGGTTGAAGAAAAATAAAAGAAGTGAAGAACCAATCGGTTAAATGAGCACAAGATTCTAGTGATGGGTAACCCTACGGGGAAGCGGCTGTGGACTCAGTCGCTACTCCAAACTCTTGCAGGACCTTGTAAGACCTGAGTTAAAGTTTAAATGAGATATTATTATGAACTAATAAGTCAAGAAAATGAAAAGAAATAAGCACAAATAAGTAAAGTAAAAGCTAGGGTGAAAAATGAAGTTAAAGACTTATCGGGTATTATGGAAAAGATGAACATAAACTTGGTAAAAGAAAAATTAGGTCAATTAAATTTAAAGATCTAACATTGACCTAAAATGAGAGTAATTAAGTTTATAAGGTAGGATTAATTTAATTAAATAGGATTATAAAAATTTAATATATAATTCTTTACTTAGTCAAATCCAATGATAATGAATGTTCTAATATTTATAACTTTGCCATTCTTATTATTTACAAAATTGCCATTATATAATTTAATTAATATAAATAATAAATAAAGAGATAAAAATCAATAAAAAAGTCATCTTCTTCCTCTAAGACAGTCTGCTACTCTCTCTCCCTTCTCTCTCACTTATTTCCACCATTAAAGCTTGCAACCAAGCTTGAATCCTTAATATCCTTCCATGTTTTCCTTAGGAAATTGAGAGAAAACACTAAAGTGAACCTTGAATTGAAGAAAACACACAAGAAATTCAAGGAAGTTGGAAGTTTTGGTGAAGAGGAAGTGTGATCAAATCAAGGTAAACCATGTTCTAAGCTTAGTTAATGGTGATTTCATGAATTCTAAGCTTGATTTTGTGATTTCCTTTTGAATTAATTGAAATCTTTGGATTGTAATGAAGGAGGGGAATTTTGATTGGGTGAGACTAGTTGGAAGAGCAAGTTTTTGGTTGATTGGAAGGTTGATTGAAGCTTGTGCACAAGGTTAGTGTTATAGAACTTCATGATTTTGAAGTATATGGTAAATTAAATTAGGGTTTTCATTGTTCGTGACCTATTTAATGCAATTGTGTCAATATTATGGCTATTGGATGTGTAAATATTAAGATATGATAATGAGATGGCAAAACAAATGGAAGAATGTGATGTTGTGTAATGAGACTGGTTATAGATAGCTTGAGTCTAGTGACTTCAATTATGCATAACTTGAGTTATACAACTCCAATTATTGTGAAACCTGTTAATAGTATGCCCTAGAGCATATCATTTAGTATGTATCTTGTACATATTTTTATTAATAAAAGGCATTTCCACTTTTCTGTTTACATAATATATTTATGTGTAATAGAAAAGGTCCATTGATATTTTGTTAGAAATTCTATTCTTAAGTTGTTAAGAATATGAGTGATAGTATTTCTAGTACAAAGTATCATAAATAGGTTCACAATCGAGGATACTTCACAATAAGGACATGACTTATCCTGAAAGATTGTATTCATGTTTGTTCCCAAGTTATTTATATGAGATATAAATAAGATGAAATGGTGAGTCTCATGCCATATAACAAACATGATAGGCACTTATATATGATAAGTAGGTTGAACCAGTGACACTTATGACAAGCACATGGAGTTTACTCTTGTCAATGTATTGTCATAAATCATATCAGTGCATATAATCTTTAGACCTGAAATAGCACAGTTATCTTGTATACAGGTGGTTTGAGTTTGATACTGCTTTCATACTTATATTATGTATGGGTATATGGGCATGTGTTGGCTCCTACTAGTTATATATGGAGGTAGGTGTTGATCAAGATGGAATCTGTTTCTCTAAGTAAATAGGGATAAAATCCTATGTTCATTTAATTGTTCTTGATGTTTCAAGTTCCTGGCCAGGACAGATAGATTTAATCAGAAAAGAGTTTTTGATGAGAAAATCTTTTTAATCAAGAACTGGAATTAAAAGAGAACATAATATTCATAGCAAATGGGGTTTAACATAAACCATGACTCCAGCTTGAGTTGGGATTTTGTAACAGAGAGATTCTAGTGCATGGTAACATATGATTATAGGTTCATTTAAGGTAAACCTTATTACTAATTGGGTGGCCATGGCATACTATGCTAGGTATTGATCATGGTCTATGAGATGCATAAAATGATTTAGAGATATCATTTATGGTAAGAAAGAGTTCTGATAATATTAAGAGTTGATATCATATCTCATTGCCAATTAGTGATGAGCCTAGTAAGTCACACACATACACAAGTAATCACCAAATTAAATATGATTTAATTAATTAATTAAAGAGTTTAATTGATTAATTAAATAGGTTTGGTTTGTAATTAGATTGCAAAGTCCCTAGCATGACTTGAAACCAAATCTAGATTATTGGATATATAGTATAAGTTAAATTTATATTTAAAGTGTTTAAATATGAATTTAATTAATGAGAAATTAATTAATAAAGATTAATAAATTGATTTATATTTGATATAAATTGATTAGAATGAGAGAAATAATTATTTTGGGTTGAGAACTCAAAATTAAGACACAGGGGCATTTTGGTCATTTCACAAGGTGACATGTGGCACCATGAGATGGTGACACATGGCATTACACATAAGCTTGCCAAATATCTTTTAATCATGTAAGATGATTAAAATTAAGATTAAATATAGGTTTGACACTTGTCACAATGTGATTGGGTCAATTAAACCTAGAGCCAATCAGAAGGTGACATGTGGCAAGGGTTTTAAGTGGTGACCTAGCTATATAAGGGAAAGGATGAAAAGAAAAATACCTAGCTGCTATTTGTTTCATTGGTGCCGCCCCAAAGCACCTCTCTCTTTCATCTTCTTCATTTCTCATCAATTCAAAGAGATTTCCCAACAATCTCTTCAATTAAGAATACTAAAAATCGTTTCTAGTGTCCTGTTTACATCTGTAATCTCTTAAAAGGCAAAACCTGATTTTCTACTTGATTGGAAAAGCTTTAGAAGCTGTTCAAGGGGCTGCCATTGGTGATCTCGGTGTGGAAAAACTAGAGGGACAACATCTAGTGTCCTAGGCGCATCCCAAAGGTGCCAAACACACTGCAGTGCATCAAACAGGTTAGTGCACTTATTCTTGATCTAATTTAGGGTTCTAATGAATTAATCTATTAATTCTAAAATCTTAAATAGTAAATATAGATTCAAAAATATATTAAAAGAGTTTTAATATGCTGTTTATCATTGAAATCAAATAGATAAAAATAAATCTTGCATGATGCATGTGACCCTAGAAGAAAAATTTTGAATTTCAATTATCTAAACTTGTGTTTTTCATGCTTCCGCTCCTTCAATTGGTATCAGAGCCACTATATTTGCCATTTAGATTATTCAATATGAGATTTGATTGTGTGATTTGATCAAAAGTTGATCAATTCATTGCTGGTTGGAATGAACAAGGTGGCGGCATGGTGGAGTGCACCATGGGTGCGCATGGTTTGGCTCCTCCCATGGTGTGCGCAAGGTTTGGCTTTTTAATTTGCAATTATTATATGATCTAAAAGTTCATCCTATGTCTAATTAAATTGTTTAATTAGAGTTTTAATCACACAATTAAATTTTGATTCAAATCAGAATTTTAAAAATTGTTTGAACATGATTCAAATTTGAATTTTAGAAGTTGTTTGAATGTGATTCAAATCTGAATTTTTAAAGTTGTTTGAATCATATTCAAATCTGAATTTTTAAAGTTGTTTGAATAATATTCAAATCTGAATTTTTAAAAATTGTTTGAATGTGATTCAAATATGATTTTTAAAAATTGTTTGAATGTGATTCAAATCTGAATTTTTAAGGTTGTTTGAATGTGATTCAAATCTGAATTTTTAAATTTGTTTGAATCATATTCAAATATGAATTTTTAAGTTGAATATGAGATATTCAATTTAATTTAAGTATGTATGTTTTATTTAATTGTTAAATAGTGATATGCATGATGGATGATCTTGAACTATAAAAGACTAATATGATTGGATTTATTTCTTTTATGTTTCTTTGGGATTGTAAATTAATTAATTAATTTTAATTTATTTTGGACATGTATTATTACGGTTGTAATAATTTTGGGTTGTAATTTCATTTATTTAAGTTCTTGTAATTTTGCCTTGGTATGCTAAGGATTACTATGTAATTGGATTGCAAGAAGATCAAGGAGGTCAAGAGCATTGGTGGGACTAGTGGGAGGAATTCAATATCAAGTGTTGATTATGTACTCCTTCAGCAACTCTAGTAATATGAATGAATGAAATGCACCTAAGAATGCCCTGATTCAATTCATGGTGGCTCAGAATTGAATCCCTTAGAAAGTTCATGATCATACCATATTTATTTATTGTCCATGAATGCATGAGATGTATGTGAATGTATGCAGTATATGATATATGCATGCTAAATGGATAATGTGCATAGTGAGACCTTAATAGTAATTAGGATGACCATAAAATCTTCCAAAGAAATGATTAAGTTGGAAATGCTATAATTAAAGTAATTATAACATGGGCCCTCCATTGGGGCAATTATTTTAAGAAATTTTAAATAGTTGCATAAGATGCAATTAATTTAAGAGATATTCTTAGGAATAATTGTTAAGCATGAGATGTTGTAAATATGTAAATGATTTGGTGGCCAATATTGGATGAACCTGAGGACATTAAAATTATTTGTATAATTACTGGCCCAATGGGATCAACTTAACTAATGCAAGATAAGTCAATAATGGATGTACCTGAGATTTTGAGCATTAGAGGCTAGGCAAAGAATTGAACCTCACATAAGATGTGATGGGCAAGGAGTTGCTCACTTATAGTTTATTGTAATTCCAATAATGGATGTACCTGAGGATGATCAATAAAATTATGAGAATTTAATCACCCACTAGAAATCCATCCAACTAGGATTTCCATTTTCTACTTTGGAAGTGTAGGATTCGTTAAGTTAGTGGGAGGACCAATTTGATTAAAAGACCATAATCATTTTAAATAACTACATGATACATTTACTAATTAATCTAGTTATTTTTTGCAGTTAATTTTCTAATAATAATGAGCACAGAACAACCACCACCATCCAATATCCTTGCAAGCATACTTGATCGCAATAGGTTGACAGGACCTAATCTGTCTGATTGGCTAAGAAATTTGAAACTTGTCCTGAACCTTGAACATATAGGATATGTTCTAGACTCAAATGTTCCTGGTCCTTTACCTCTAGAGGCCACTCAAGAGGAACATGAAACTTTGGACAAGTGGAAGGACCATGATATGAGAGCTAAGTGTTACATGCTTGCTTCCATGAGTAATGAGTTACAGAAGCAGCATGAGAACATGCAGAGTGCGAGTGAGATCCTCCTTCACCTACAAGAGTTGTATGGTGAGCACAACAGGAATGCTAAGTATGAGATATCTAGACAACTATTCCGCATGAGGATGTCTGAGGGACAGAATATTGGGGATCATGTCCACAAGATGATTCGGCTAATTGAGCAGTTGGAACATCTTGACTTTAACATGGATTTCCAATTATAGACGGATTTGATCCTTCAGTCCCTTCCTGAGTCTTTTGGGAATTTTGTGACAAATTTCCATATGACTAAGTAGGAATGCACCTTAGCCAGTTTACTCAACATGCTGGTTATTGCCCAAAAGAATATACCAAGCAATTAAGGAAAAGAGGTAGCTTTGATTGCATCTTCTTCTACTGGAAAGTCCAACAAGAAGAAGGGCAATAAGAAAAAGAAATCTCAGATTCCTGGTCCTTCCAAGAAAATAGCTAAACAGAAAGGGAAGACTAAAGCTGATGGAAGCAAAGGAAAGTGTTTCCATTGCCAGAAGGATGGGCACTGGAAAAGGAACTGCCCAGAGTATCTTGCTTCTCTGAAGGACAAGAAGGATAGACCTTCGGAAAGTATGTCTATATCTTGTTATTTAGATTCTGATGATACTCATAGTTCATCTACAACTTGGGTTTTAGATACTGGTGTCAGTTCTCACATTTCTCATGATATGCAGGAACTAGTAAATAGTAGCAGCTTGTGTTCTCAAGATGTTAGAGTTCGGATTGGCAATGTCTCAACTGTTGAAGCTTTAGCAATAGGATCTAAATCTTTTTACATGTTTGAACATGTTTTGTGTTTGGATAATATTTTATATGTATCTGATGCTTTAAAGAACATCATTTCTATATCTAGTTTGACTAGAAATGGCTATGAATTTCAGTTCACAGATGATGTTTGCAATATTTATTTTGGAAATAAATATGTTGGTTCGGGTTATATGAATGATCGTCTTTATTATTTAAATAATAATGACAAACACAAAATGAATGCAAGTGATCTAAATGAATGCCATGCCATGGTGAAAACCAACTCAAGTTCAAAATATATTTGGCACTTAAGGTTATGTCATGTTGCAAAAGATAGGATTGCAAAATTAGAGAAAATGAGAATTCTATCCTCATTGGGCTCTGTGCCTACTCCAACTTGTGAATCTTGCCTTCAGAGCAAAATGACTAGATCACCCTTTATTGGACAAGGGCTAAGGGCTGAAAATATTTTGGAGCTAATACATAGTGATGTATGTAGTCCATTTAAGGAAATGGCTAGAGGCGGTTTTCATTACTTTATTACCTTTACTGATGATAAATCAAGGTTTGGGTACTTGTATTTGATGAAATACAAACATGAATCCTTTGAAAAGTTCAAAAAATTTAAATCTGAAGTAGAAAATCAAACAGGAAAGAGTATTAAAGCTCTTCGATCAGATCATGGAGGTGAATATTTGAGTACTGAATTTGATGAATAATTGAGAGAGCATAGCATTGTTTCCCAGCTGACTCCTACAGGAGCACTACAGTTGAATGGTATATCTGAAAGGAGAAATCGTACCCTATTGGATATGGTACGTAGTATGATGAGCTATGCTAATATGCCAATCTCCTTTTGGGGATTTGCATTAGAATCAGCTTTGTATATTCTGAATAGGATTCCATCAAAATCAGTTTCTTCCACACCTTATGAGATATGGCATGGAAGAAAACCAAGTCTTAAGCATGTTAAGATTTGGGGTTGTCCAGCTTATATAAAAAAGCTGAACACTAATAAACTGGAAACCAGATCAGAAAAGGGTCGATTTGCTGGATATCCAAAAGATAGTTTTGGATATTATTTTTATTTGCCTACTTCACAAAAGGTTGTGATAAGTAGAGATGCCACATTTCCTGAATAATAGTTTATTCAAGAAGGAGGCAAAGGAAGGCAAATAGAGTTAGAATTAGAGAATTCTGACCAACCAACATATCAGATGGATATAGATCCATCTAGTCAACCTACAACCATTAATGAAACATCTACAGCTGTTCCTCGTAGAACAACTAGGGTATCTCACCCACCAGTGAGATATGGTTTCCTTCATGAAGAAGAACAAGAGTTGTCTACTCATGAAGAAGTAGATCATGGAGATGATCTACTTACTTATGAAGAAGCTATATCAGATATAGACTCTTCAAAATGGATTGATGCTATGAAATCTGAGATTGATTCCATGTATAAGAATCAAGTTTGGGATCTTGTTAACCCACCTGAAGGTATTGTACCTATAGGGAACAAATGGGTTTTCAAGAAGAAAATTGATTCTGATGGAAAGGTAGAGACCTATAAGGCAAGGCTAGTAGCAAAAGGGTTTCGCCAAAGGTAAGGAATCGACTATGAGGAGATTTTCTCGCCTGTTGCCATGCTTAAATCAATTAGGATTCTATTAGCAATAGCTGCATACTATGATTATGAGATTTGGCAGATGGATGTCAAAATAGCTTTTCTCAATGGATACATGGAAGAAAACATTTTCATGGAACAACCTAGGGGTTTTGAATCCCAAGATGGTTCCCATGTATGCAAGGTAAAGCGATCCATTTATGGGTTGAAATAAGCTTCGAGGAGCTGGAACATCCATTTTGATGAAGCCATTAAGTCATTTGGTTTTATCAAAAATGAGGATGAGCCATGTGTATATATAAGAAGGTTAGTGACAGTGCTATCACTTTCCTTGTCTTATACGTGAATGACATACTGTTGATGGGTAATGACACAAGTATATTGACAACTGTAAAGGTATGGTTGTCAAATACATTCTCCATGAAAGACTTAAGGAAGGCAACCTATATTCTTGGGATTCGCATCTATAGAGATAGAGCGAAAAGAATAATTGGTTTATCCCAAAGTCTATACTTGGAAAAGGTGTTAAAAAGGTTTAACATGCTTAATTCTAAGAGAGGATTGTTACCAGTAAGACATGGTATGCACCTTTCTAAAGAGATGTCTCTAAAGACACCTGAAGAAAGAGATAAAATGGCCAGGATTCCATATGCTTCGGCTATTGGAAGTTTAATGTATGCAATGTTGTGTACTAGGCCGGATATCGCATATGCTGTTAGTTTGACTAGCAGGTATCAATCCAATCCAGGTTTGAAACACTGGATAGCTGTCAAGAATATCCTTAAGTACTTGAGAAGAACTAAGGATTTATTCTTGATCTATGGAGGTGGAGACTTGCAATTGGATGGTTCTACTGATTTTGATTTTCAACCAGATATCGATGATAGAAAGTCTACCTCTGGGTATGTGTTGATTTGTAATGGAGGTGCAGTCAGTTGGAAGAGTTCCAAACAGAGCACGACTGTAAATTCCACTACCAAGGCTGAGTATATTGCTACATTAGATGCTGCAAAGGCAGCTGTTTGGATAAAGAAGTTTGGGACAGAACTTACAGTAGTTCCTTCCATTAAGTCAGTAGTTCCACTACACTGTGACAACAATGGAGCAGTCATACAGGCTAAGGAACCCCGGTCTCACCAGAAATCCAAACACATAGAAAGGCGCTACCACATTATCAGAGAAATAGTTGGACGAGGCGATGTAGCCATACAGAAAAAAGCATCAGCTGAAAATCTAGCTAATCCATTCACTAAGCCTATGTCACAGACTCAGCTAGACCGACATCTTGAGAAGATGGGTCTAAGATATTGTAATGAATGGCTCTAGTGCTAGTGGGAGATTGTTAGTAGTATTCCCTAGAGTATATCATTTAATATGTATCTTGTATATGTTTTTATTAATAAAAGGCATTTCCACTTTTCCGTTTACATAATATATTTATGTGTAATAGAAAAGGTCCATTGATATTTTGTTAGAAATTCTATTCTTAAGTTGTTAATAATATGAGTGACAGTATTTCTAGTATAAAGTATCATAAATAGGTTCACAATTGAGGATACTTCACAATAAGGACATGACTTATGCAGAAAGATTGTATTCATATTTGTTCCCAAGTTATTTATATGAGATATAAATAAGATGGAATGGTGAGTCTCATGTCATATGACAAACATGATAGGCACTTATACATGATAAATAGGTCGGACCAGTGACACTTATGACAAGCACATGGAGTTTACTCTTGTTAATGTATTGTCATAAATCATATCAGTGCATATAATCTTTAGACCTGAGATAGCATAGTTATCTTGTATACAGGTGGTTTGAGTTTGATACTGCTTTCATACTTATACTATGTATGGGTATATGGGCATGTGTTGGCTCCTACTAGTTATATATGGAGGCAGGTGTTGATCAAGATGGAATCTGTTTCTCTAAGTAAATAGGGATAAAATTCTATGTTCATTTAATTGTTCTTGATGTTTCAAGTTCTTGGCCAGGACAGATAGATTTAATCAGAAAAGAGTTTCTGATGAGAAAATCTTTTTAATCAAGAACTGGAATTAAAAGAGAACATAATATTCATAGCAAATGGCGTTTGACATATACCATGACTCCAGCTTGAGTTGGGATTTTGTAACAGAGAGACTCTAGTGCATGGTAACATATGATTATAGGTTCATTTAAGGTAAACCTTATTACTAATTGGGTGGCCATGGCGTGCTATGCTAGGTGTTAACCATGGTCTATGAGGCGCATAAAATGATTTAGAGATATCATTTATGGTAAGAAAGAGTTCTGATGATATTAAGAGTTGATATCATATCTCATTGCCAATTAGTGATGAGCCTAGTAAGTCACACACATACACAAGTAATCACCAAATTAAATATGATTTAATTAATTAATTGAAGGGTTTAATTAATTAATTAAATAGGTTTGGTTTGCAATTAGATTGCAAAGTTCCTAGCATGACTTGAAACCAAATCTAGATTATTGGATGTATAGTATAAGTTAAATTTATATTTAAAGTATTTAAATATGAATTTAATTAATGAGAAATTAATTAATAAAGATTAATTAATTGATTTATATTTAATATAAATTGATTAGAAGAAGAGAAATAATTATTTTGGGTTGAGAACTCAAAATTAAGACACAAGGGCATTTTGGTCATTTCACAGGGTGATATGTGGCACCATGAGATGGTGACACATGGCATTACACATAAGCTTGCCAAATGTCTTTTAATCATGTAAGATGATTAAAATTAAGATTAAATATAGGTTTGACACTTGCCACAATGTGATTGGGTCAATTAAACCTAGAGCCAATCAGAAGGTGACATGTGGTGAGGGTTTTAAGTGGTGACCTAACTATATAAGGGAAATGATGAAAAAAAAAAAAACCTAGCTGCTATTTGTTTCATTGGTGCTGCCCTAAAGCACCTCTCTCTTTCATCTTCTTCATCTCTCATCAATTCAAAGAGATTTCCCAACAATCTCTTGAATTAAAAATACTAGAAATCGTTTCTAGTGTCCTGTTTACATCTGTAATCTCTCAAAAGGTAAAACCTGCTTTTGTAATTGATTGGAAAATCTTTAGAAGTTGTTCAAGAGGCTGCCATTGGTGATCTTGGTGTGGACAAGCTAGAGGGACAACATCTGGTGTCCTAGGCGCATCCCAAAGGTGCCAAACACACTGCAGTGCATCAAACAGGTTAGTGCACTTGTTCTTGATCTAATCTAGGGTTCTAATGAATTAATCTATTAATTCTAAAATCTTAAATGGCAAATGTAGATCCAAAAATATATAAAAAAAGTTTTAATATGCTGTTTATCATTGAAATCAAATAGATAAAAATAAATCTTGCATAATACATATGACCCTAGAAGAAAAATTTTGAATTTCAATGATCTAAACTTGTGTTTTTCATGCTTCTGCTCCTTCAGAATGCAAGCCAAATTAAAGTTGAAACCCATACCTACAATTTTTGTGTTTTGACCCATACCAAATTCCTAGGGTAACTTGGTCAAATTGCTAAAGAAATTTAGAATTGCTAAATCTGGAATTTCCTACTATTCCAATAATTTGCCCTGTGACCCTCGTGTAGTAAACATGGCATATCCCCCATTGTATAAATCCAATTGAGGTGATTCAAGATGATCTGGAAACCTAAGCATAGGCCTACAACTTTGTTTCCGATACTTTGTCTAAATTTTGGATGTAAGACACTTGAATGTTGAGTGCAAAATTGACCTGAAAACCTGGAGAACTGGAAATCATAGGATACAGCATCCGTGAGTGAGGGTTGGAAATTTAGCCATAACTCACTCTAGAAAATCCCAAATTGAATGACTCTTGAACCTGTGTAATTTTAAGACACAGGGGAACAACTCATGTGAAGAACACAAAGTTAAATTATGACTACAACCTATTCAAAATAGCTTGACAAAATGGGTCTCGAATCTGCCTGAATTCTGGAATACCCTGAAATTGGAAATTGGTCTCTTGACCAGTTTTGGTAAAATGGCTATAACTTGAGCTACATATATGCAAATTGCATGATTCAAAAACCAAAATAAACCTAAAACATAGATCTACAAATCTCATGAAGAAGGTATGGCCTAATTCCTACTATACCTTAGTCAAAATTGTTAAAGAATTTGAAGCATTAAATCTGGAATTTATGAAATGTCAACATAATGGTATAGAATATGAAAGGTAATGAATGCCAATGGCATGAAAAACATGAAGAACATGTGAAATTGAATTTTGGGACTTATGTTCCCATAATGAATGAATGATGAAATAATGAGAATGTTGACTTACTAATAATGATAGTTAGCCCGAATATGCCTAGATAGTAGTGTAAGGGTTGAATAGATTGACATGCCAAGAAGGGATGAGATTAGCGGTACTGCATTTGGCTTTTATGCCTAGATACCATTGGCAGGCACCGAGTGTTTGATGTGGTTATCCTTTGTTCATATTACTTTGATGGCTTTTATGCCTAATTACATAACATACTCGATAGGCACCGATGTGTCCAACGGTATGACAGCCTGAGGCACTGAGTGTCCAGTGCCAATATAACCCACATATCTACTACAAATAGTCTAATTAAAGGTTACTTGGGCTCTGAAATAAATTGAAGAAATTGAATATCAAGATTAATGAAAGGGAAGATCCCAAAAACATAAATGCTTTCAAAGATCATAAAATGTGTAAACATGAGGGAATAAGAAGAACATTGTAAATAGTGTTTAAAAACATCATATGAATAAATAATAAAATGACTACAACAATTTGATATCACTAATTCTATATTTCTTTTAAGTGATTCATAATTAATTAAATTACAAATTTACCTTAGATTTCCACAGGCACTGAATTTATTATTTTTGTTTGTATATTGTACTTTATTATTATTGCACCACTAAGCAGAAATGCTTAGTGCGATGGGTTTTTTCCTCGCATGGGTAGTGGTAATAAAGTCCAATAGATATTTGGATAGGAAGTTTTGTGCTGATCTATAGTAGAAGTCAGTGTCACCTCCATACTTCATTTTGGTATATATATAAATCCTTGGCCCACAGAATTGTTATATATGAGTTTTGTAATTAAATGTAAAGTTTATAATGATAATTTTGAGTTGTATAACAATTATGTACATTTTTGTAAATAAATGAAATGAAAGAAATTCATGTATGGAATGGATATGAATGAATATGGAAAAATGTTTGGAGATATTAAATAGTTATAAAATTTGAGATTACCTTATTGAGAATATGTGAACAGGTAAATGAATTAACAGGTCAAATATTAAAAATACAGGGAAACTCTTGCAGTTTTTCTATTTAAAACAATTTCTTAAAATTCAGTTACGATGGAATACAAATTAACCAAATAAAAGATAAGATAAGATTAGGTGCTTGACACAGAATGTGGCATTCCTTTGCTCAGCTATACTGTAGACTGGGTAAGGGGGTGTTACAATTTGTACCTAATTTCTCCAAGATAGTTGCTCCTATGACTAGGTTGACTTAAATGAATAAAAAGTTAGAATGGAAAAACTAGTGTGAAGGTAGTTTTAGAAGCTCAAGGTATGTTTGGTAATAACACCGGTTCTAACTTTACCTTCGGGCAATGAAGATTTCACATTGCATTGTGATGCCTCTAGAGTCAGCCTCTAAAGTGGTTTTAAGGTGTGTTCTCATATAGAATGGTAAGGTAATAATTATGCTTCGAGGCAGTTGAAGAAGCATGAAGCTAACTATCTCACCCAAGATATATAAATGGCAACTATAGTTTTTACCCTAAAGATGTGGAGACACTATCTTTATAGGGCTAAGTTAAAATCTTCACTAACCATAAGAGTCTCAGTACATCTTTAATCAAAAGGAGTTGAACCTTAGGCAAAGAAGGTGGGTGGAATTGCTAAGTGATTATGATTGTACTTTCCAATACCATCTGGGTAAGGCAAATGTCATTGTAGATGCCCTCAGTCAAAAATCATTTGGCAATTTGGCTTACATATCAGTTGAAAAGCAACCCATCTTAAAAGAGTTACATTAATGGATAGGAGAGGGTTACAGTTGGAGTTATCAGCAAAAGGTACCTGGATAGCACAAATGAAAGTGGCATCAGTGTACTTGAGACAATTAGCAAAGAAATGACATGAAGATCTAGAATTAGTAAAGATAGCTGAAGTAGTATAGAAGGGTAAGAACTGTGAGCTTCAATTTGATGAGAAAAGAGTTTTGAGATATGACTGTAAAGTTTATATAATAGATGATATTGGACTTAAGGGAGACATTATGAGAGAAGCTCATAATGCGATGTACAATGTACATCCTAGAGCCACCAAAATGTTTCAAAATCTGAAGAAGGTGTATTAGTGGCCTTATATGAAGAAAGAGATTGCATAGTTCATGTCTACTTATAAGGTGTCACTACAAGAAAATTAATATTTAACGAGAGAAAAAATCATCGTTAAAAGTTAAAAAGTGGTCGTTAATAATAATTAACAACCACAAAAGTTGGTCGTTAAGTCGTCGTTATAGGCTCCGTCGTTAAAAAGTTTAACGAGGACTTTATATAACTCATCGTTGATACTAATAACGATGACACAATAAGCGATCATTAAAATTATAGTATTAACGACTATTTTAGCCGTCGTGAATGTTATTAACGACGGAGAAAATGGTCATCAAATTTAAATTAAAAGATCGTTATTTTACAATGTAACGGCCTCTTAAAACTATTAAAGATGAAAAAATTAGTCGTTAAAAAATACTAACAACAGCAAATAATGCTTGTTAATGGTTATTAACAATTAAAAAAAATGTCGTTAAAAAGGATTAACGAGAGCAAATGATGATCGTTAAAAACTACTAACGATAGTAAAAACTAGTCGTTGAAAATAATTGAGGATGAACATTAAAAATTAATAACAACGATGCAAAATGGTCATTAAAAATGATTAACAACTATAAAAATAATTGTAAAAACATATTAACAATAACAAAAAAAGGTGATTAACAATCAATATGAATACAAAAATCATCATTAATGATGATGATTTAATTGTGTTAACTTTTAAAACTCTAAAAAATTTAATAAGCAATTAATAATAATAAATAATATGCTTCATAAATAAAAAAACATTCATACATCAATATGAAAAATGTCATAACCGTCTCAAATGTCGGTTTAATATTAATTATTTACACTTAATTTGTTTATGTCAATAAGGAAACTATAAATACGTGAAGGCGCAATAAAATTCAACAATATCCTCCAAGTTACTTTTGAACACCTTCACCCAAAAAAGTTACTTCAATGCTTTCACTATTTGCCTAATCACATCTGCACCAAAATATAAAAATATAATTAGATTGCAACAACTATGAAATCCACTAATAGCTTGAAATGAGTTTCACATTTAACTTAAAATTTGTTAATATTTTATTTCTAAATAGTTTAAGTATAAACATCAAATAAAAAATTTGACAAAATTCCATTTGTATTTTGAACATTTTCAAAATTTCAAATAAATAATTCAAATTTACAACTTGCATAAAACATAAATTCAAAAATATTCATCAACTTCCAATCCAATTTCCGTGCTCTTTAATTAAATTATATGCATTTATCTTCAATAAATATATAATAGTGAATATTATATTTCCATTTATAAATGTACAACTTAAAATATGACCTATATTAAAAACAATATAAAGAATATAGTAGATGAAAAAGAAGATAATTTACCTTATCACAATCATGTAGATTGATCTGTAGATAGCGGAGTTCTAGATGGAGCATTAGAGTATTGGCTCAATAATAAGTCCTCCAGGTGTTTCATCCTAGTTTCTACTTCAGACAAACGATCCTTAAGCAATCGATTCTCCTCTTGAAGGCCAACATTGGAACGAGATTTCTTAACTTCTTTTGCCTTTATTCCACCCCCATAACCAATAACTTGATCACGATGTCGTGTTTCAAAACATTGTTCTACTACCTCCATATGAGACAAAGAAGGGTTGGATTGGATGACATCACGTATTTGATCCTATAATAATTATGATTAATCAATGACGCAAATATAATAATTTATAAAAAGAAACAGATTTGCAATAAAAGTAATATAACATACATATTTCTCTTGAATATTAGAGTCAACCAAATTTGCACCCTTCTTATGAGTTTCGAAGAATATAGTTCCAATATCTGGTGGATTGCCATCCTTGCCTCCCTTTATAAAATACAATATTGTTACACAATAGCATAATATATTTAATCTCCAAAATGCAAAAACATGAAAAAATTTCACTAATATTACCAAATCATAGATAATTTGTCTGTAAGGTTTGCTACAAGTACGATGAAGCATAGTTAAATTTTTCCTATTTTCAGAGTTTCGAACACTTGTTTTCTACATTAAAAAAAGTATTTAAAAACAATATGTTAACCCTTTTAAAAAATAATAAAACTGAAGATAAAAATACTTATATTTAATTTACATAATTTTTAATATTAGTAAAATAAAATGTCATACCTTAAATTTTCTGGTGCAAAAATGGTTCTTAACTAACCACTCCCAATCTTCTTGATGCATCCCTTGAGGAACATTTTTCAACATCTCTGGAAAAGAACCACAAGGCTTTATATTGTGGCGTTTCAAATCCCCTCTCCAATTATTCCACAAATGATTCATATGCTCTAAAGTCTTTTCTCGATATAGCTCAATGTCAAAATTTCTAAATTTCTCCTATAAAAAAAAGAATGAATAAATAAATGCAAATTAAATTAATCTAATGTTTTATTAAAAGTAAAGGTACCTTGACTGAATCCCACATATGATCTTTTGCATCTTCTCCAATTTGCTTCCATGAGTGCACTCTTATTGGACAAATGTTTGGGTCACGCACTATTTTGCCCAAATGTCTTGACCATTCTGCATGATTTTCTACAACAACTCGATTATTATAAAAAACCACATCCAGTTTCTCTCCATCCTTAAGTGCTGCAATCTTTTTACCCTTATTCATTCCTCTTGTTTTTCTCTTTTTTTGTATAGTGGAAATACCTAAATAAAAAAGTCTCTAGAACTTCATTAATAATATAGAAATAATGCATCAACAATAAATATAAATTATTAATAATACATATGACAATAATTATTTGAACCTTCTTGTGTTTCTTCCTGAGCTGGATTGTTATTACTTTGATATTGCCTTGTTGTATTACATTGCATAGTATCAAAATCTATCAATATTAAAAATAAAAAGTAAATTATTAATGTAAACTAAATTCATAATGCTGAATGAAATAGAAAAATAGGAGTTGAACCTTCATGCACTTGTTCAGGTATTTGTTCTTGTATTCCACCATCTTCTTCCCTATGATCAACATCTTGAACAAGAGAGATGTCATTATGTGGCTCTAACGAACAACGTGCAATTGATGCAGTTTGACTTTGTGTAGATGTCATAGGTAAAAATGATCTTGATCGATGTCCATGTCCCCTTGCCCTTCTTAATGCACCCGGTGGTATAAATGAACTCTTCACTATATTTGTCCTAGGTCCTTTCCTTTTTTGTGACCCCATTTCTAGCGTCATTTACCTGGAATATTAGCACATCAAATATATGTGAATTTTTTTTCAAACCAACAAAATATATCATGACATAAATAAATATGGGGAACAACATAAATAAAATATGGAAAAAAGACAAAATGAAATGTAAACTACATTGAATAACTAAATTACACATAAACATCCAAAACAAATTATGTATATATTATAGAGTTTATTTTGAAAAGAAACATTATACAGTAGCATTCAAACAATAATAATTAAATAAACTTCAAGATCCATGTTTTCTTTTCTTCTGTGTTGAAGATATATCAATTATTTGTGGCTCTATATCCATCCTCTTCCAACTAATTTGGTCATTTGCATCAACTGTAGTTGTTTCTCCAGATTCAAGATTGATAGATTCATCAGCTTGATACGCTTCACCGAATTGATTCAAATCAACGGGGTCAATGTCTTCTTCTAATGGGATGTCATAGGAATCTCGAGGATGTGCCTTTATCACACAATGCCAGCCTTTGTGAATATTGTCTGGAACATAAAAGACTTGTGATGCTTGGTTAGCTAAAATGAAAGGTTCATTTGTTTTCAAAGTTCGTTTACAGTTAACACTAACCACCCATATTCATCAATCTTAACCCCCCTCACTCGATCATAAACATCCCACCAATTACAACGAAATAACACCACACGTCTTCCTCCAAGATATTGCAATTGAATAATCTCAGTTAAGACACCGTAGTAATCTATGTTGTTAACTTCATCACCAATATCTCCAATTACAACAACTCCACTATTTTGTGTCCTCAAACCTTGGTCATGATATTCAGTATGAAACCTATATCCATTGACAATATAACCATAAAAAGATATCACATATAGAGCAAGACCGCGTGATAATGAGAGTAGGGCTCCCATCATTGGACTTGAGTCATTTTTATGCAACCATGCAACCTATAAAAAAAATTTGTTTGAAAAAGTGAAAAAATCAATTCCTAATGGTTACAAACAATTGAAATAATTAATTACTCAAAATACATACAAAACTTAAAGTGTACTTACTTTCGTCTTAAACCATCTAACAAAATTTTTATTCCATTGACCTTCTGACATACCTACTAAATTGGTTGCTGGCAATTGTGAATACTCTCTAAGGGGCAAAAAAAAAAAAAAAAGAGGATTATAGGCGATTGTGATAAATTAAAAAAAAAAGAGTAAATACAATATGAATAAACAAAAAAAAATATCATACTCGATGTATGGCTGGACTTCATCACAATTCTTTAATACATAAATATGAGCTTGCTCCCACTCCTGTGTATCAAGATCACGAGTTTTACTAGCACCTAATCCTCGTCCTACTTTGGAGAAAATTGATAAGCCTCCTTTATTTTTATTACTGCCACCATCATAGTTGCGCTCCATTCGATTGAACTTTGTCTCAATGCCATGCAAGTACCTTGAGCAAAGAGTCATGCACTCATTTGCAATGTATGCCTCTGCAATTGAACCCTCTACACAAGCTCTATTACGAATACATGACTTAAATGAATATAATGCTCGTTCTATTGGGTACATCCAACGATATTGTACTGGTCCACCAATTTTAGCTTCATTAGCCAAATGCATGGGCAAATGCACCATAATGTCAAAGAATGAAGGTGGAAAGATCATTTCTAGCTTGCAAAGAGTTATAGGAATTTGCTTTTCTAATTGCTCCAATACATCTACCTTTAATGACTTTGCTCCTAAATGAGTGAAGAACAATGATAGCTCAACAAGTGGTTCATATACTACTTTTGGAAGTAAACCACGTATTGCAAGAGGAAGTATATGTAATAGAAGAACATGACAATCATGACTCTTTAATCCTGAGATTTTACTCTCTTTCATGTTTACACAAAGAGAAATATTGGATGAAAATCCATCTGGAACTTTTAACTGCTTCAAGAATTGGCAAAGCCTATATTTTTCTGTAGTAGATAAACTGTACAATGCTGGAGGTATCACAACTTTATTCCCCTGCTGTACTGGGTGTAACTCTGGTCTTATATTTAATGCTTGCAAGTCAAAGCGAGTTTTGATGCTATCTTTAGTTTTTCCCTTTATGTTCATGATTGTCCCTAGTATATTATCGCATATATTCTTTTCAATGTGCATGACATCTAAGTTGTGGCGTAGTAATAAGGTCCTCCAATATGGAAGGTCAAAGAATATACTCTTTTTATTCCAATTGTCCCCCCTGCCATCATGTGAGATTGCTTTCTTCATATGAGGAGCCTTAGTTAATATGACCCCTTCAAGATTTTTCACTTGATCAAGTATATCATCTCCTGAAAGTGGCTTGGGTGGTAACCCTCGCTCCCTTGTGCCATCAAAAGATTTGTTATCATTTCTCCATTTGTGATTAAGAGGAAGATATCGTCGATGACCCATATAACATTGCTTGCCTCCATTGGCCAACCTCATCCAACAGGTGTCCTTATTACAACAAGGACAAGCCAACTTTCCCTTAGTACTCCAACCTGATAAGTTCCCATATGCAGGGAAATCATTGATAGTCCATAGTAAAACTGCATGTAACTTGAAATTCTGTTGTGCATATGCATCAAATGTATCAATGCCAGTTTCCCATAACTCTCTTAGTTCTTCTACTAAAGGTTGAAGATAGATATCAATTGCATCTCCGGGACCCTCAGGACCTGGAATAAGCATTGATAAAATAAAATTTGATTGTTTCATGCACATCCAAGGTGGCAAATTGTATGGAATGAGTAAAACTGGCCAAACACTATATGGCATTTTTGAATTGGCAAAAGGTTGAAATCCATCACTAGCAAGGCCTAGTCTCACATTGCGAGAGTCTGAGGCAAAATTTGGATGTAGTTTGTCAAAAGAAATCCATGCCATTGAATCAGCAGGATGTCTCATCACTCCATCATCTACCCTCTTATCTTTATGCCATCTCATCAAAGACGCTGTCTTTGTGGACATAAACAATCTTTGAAGTCTTGGCTTTAGTGGAAAGTAACGCAAAATTTTTTTTGGTATTCTCTTCCCATTGGTTTTAACCTTGTCTTCCCCATTATATTTATCAGTCTTCCATCTAGAATAGCCACAAATCTTACAAAAATCTAGCCTCTCATCCTCTTTCCAATATAACATGCAATTATTTACACATGCATCAATTTTTTTGTATGAGAGACCAAGATCTTGAATTACTTTCTTTGCATCATAATACGATTGTGGCAAATTAGATCCTTGAGGTAATAATTCATCTTTCAATAATTGCAACAACATAGTAAATGACACATTACTCCATCGACCAAGGCTCTTGATATGGAGCAATTTGACTAACCAAGATAACTTTGAGCTCTTAGAACCTTGGTATAATGGTTGCTCAAAATCTCTTAGTAACCTATAGAATTTATTTGCTTCCTCATTCGGTTCCTCTTTATGAATATCACAAGCGAAGATATCCGTATCCATATCATTTGTATCTTGACCACAAAACTCCGGATACAAATCCCTTAAAATGTCATGCATCTCATTGCTAGGCTCATCTTCACTTTGTTGAACACTTTCTAAATTAGATTCAGATTCACCTACCCTTTCTCCATGGTGATACCAAAATGTATAATTACTTATTATTCCATACACCTTAAGGTGTGTCCCTACCACTTCTCGTGTGGCGGAATACGTGTTACTACACTTGACACATGGACAACGTATTTCCCCACGTCTCCCAGTTTTCTTAAAAGCATAGTCTAAAAATTCCTCAACCCCACGCAAATATACATCATTAAGACGATCACCAACAAGATCCATCCATCCTTTGCTAGGAGCCATTATCTAATAAATTGATAGTTAGAAATATAACCTATAAAAATAAGCAAACATATTTGACAAGAAAAAAATTTAGTTTAAAATTTAGGTTACATTATTAAATAAATAAATATTAAAAAAATTAAATAACATTGATCACAAAAAGGATGGTGCCAAAATATTATATGAAGTGGAAATTTAAAAGTAGGGTCAGAATGGAGGAATTTGAAAGACAAAGAACTATAAAAGTGAATTTTCTAAATACAGAAGGACTTATTGAATAATTATGCATTGATCAAAGAAAGGGAGACACTTGGTAATAAAAGCCACTCTTTTTCGTTTCTAAATCAACCAGCTGCACTCTCAATCTCCCTCAATTTTTCATTTTCCTTCATTCTCTATTTTTCGTTTATTCTTCTCTTCATTTTTATTAATTAACATTACCCTTTTTTATTTTAAATTATTGGCATTAAACTTTTTTTAAATTTAAATTTAATATCTCATAATATTAAAATTAATTCTAATATGGTTGAGTTTTCAAACTTATTTGAAAATTTTATGATTAAAGGCTTATTCGGTAACATTAGTCGTTTCTAATAGCGGTTAGTTATTTTAGTAGCTGTCAGTTGTTTACTAATTATTAGCTATTAAAATTAATAATATATATTTATTTTATAAATGTATTAGTATTTTCATATTTTAATAAGATTATTAAAATTTAAAAAAATATTTTTTTAAAAGAAATGAAAGTCATTATCCTTAAATATGGCTTAATTAAAATTTTATTTTTAAGTTTAAAAAATATAAAAATTATGAATTGATATTTTAAATATTTTTTCTACTTATCTTTAATTTAAAGAGAAAATCAAAATAATTCCATTTTTTTCTCTCATTTTCTTTTAATCTAAAGTAAATATTAACGACTGATAATAAATAATAGCTAGTTACAATATAAAATTTTGATTTCTAGTTCTCAGCTTACCTAAAATCTCACATTCCTTACTTTTGAAACTTATTAATAACAACCTTCAATCTTAAGAACTAATTTGGGCATGAGAACATTGGTTATGGGCTAGGCTAGTGGACTCATCCATACTCCATAGGCCTATTCTTCAATTTTCTCTAACTATGGGCTAATCTCTCTTAGTTTGAGCTTTTCTCATAAATTTGGCTCCATAGATAGTTCTTAATTTTCATTGGATTACTAGTGTTTTATTATGAGGTAAAAGCTTCCAGTACTGTTAATGGTAGCTATAATGAGATTTCTACTTATTATCAATCTCATTATTCATTTCTACAACATATTATTTAGCTTTATTAATTCTCAATCTAGAATATATTGCTGATATCCAGTTGGTTAAATTCCTTTTGACTAGTTTTTAATTGAATCAAAGCAACTGAGCTAGTCTAGTGGCCATGAATTGAGATTTATTGCTTAATTTAATTAGTCACTAATGCTATTTAATAATCCTCTCAGTGGCCATGTTTTTGGCAATGAATAAGTGCGGCTAATGTCTAAACATAACTAAAAGTTCTCTCTAATACATAACTAAAACACATTCGAAAAAAAATGCAAGCAGTAAGGAAAAGAGAAGCCAGAATGAAGTTAAAATACGAAACTATGTAATTCATAATTACTAGTTTAAAATTCGAAAAAAAAAAAATAGTTACTGGTTTAAAAGATCTCTCAAGTACCTTTGGGGTACTGCTATGATGTTAAAATATAGAATTAAAAATACCCAATGATTTAGGCCTGCAAAACAAAGAACAATATTATTACAAGGTAAATAAAATATTGAAACTAGGTCATTCATAGTTACTGGTTTACACAAAAATATAAGGTCCAGTTCATAGTAGATTTCACATGTTCATCAAGTATGTGTGCAACAATAACAAGGAAAATTTCACATGAAAAAGAGGGCATTATAGAAAACAATTTTATCTATCTTTTTAGGACAATTTCACATTATATTTATATAATCAAATTTTCTCTCTATGCACTCAAAGATTGTTAATTTTACTCCCTTAAAGACCACTAGTTTACTAGTAGCAAATCATATTCCAATTTTATAAGTTCATCCATTGGAGGAAGATGGCTTTTTTGTAGAACTACCTTAGGATAAAGTCATGGCATTATTTAAATTGGTCAAGAATATTCAATCTTGTTCAGCCACTTATAGCAATTCCAGTCACCTTCGAGTACTTTGTTACATATTATAGTAAAAGGAGAAGGAATGTTAGGAAAGTAGTGTAACTGCTTTTGGAGGGAAATTCCTAAAATAGTTCAGGTTTGATAGAGTTAGTTTTGGATGTCTGAATCTGTTAGAGAGCAGTTACTGCTGTGTGTATAAAGGGTCAGCTCATACCTGTATGGATTCATTCAAGATTCAATTCAATAATATGCTCTCTTCTCTTCTTTAAACCTCTGTTCTCTTCTCTTCTCATCTCATTTCTCTATTCTCTTCCCATCTCATTCTTTTTTTCTTCTCATCTAATTTCTTATTCTAGACCCTACCAAAGTGATTTCAGATCTAATATCCTTTCATCTTCAGTACCTATTACCTATAAACCTAATCAACCTACTCAGAATTATCCTTATGCTCCTAAACCCCCTATAACAGACTAGAATGCCAATTTAAAACAACCAAATTAAATGCGAGAAAACCTTACCTACCACTAGTCGTCTTACGTCACAACCAACCTACAACTAAATTTACTTCCACCGATTACACTAATTCAAATACCATTAGACAACCCAGACCTTGTTTTACGTGTGGAGAGAAATTCTTTCCTGGCCATCAATGTAAACAGAAAACTCTCATGGCCCTGCAATTGCAAGAGAATGATGCCTCAGTATTTCAGATGCAAAAACAAGGAATAGATGAGGGGGAAGAGGAATGGCATGATGTTATAGAAGGAGAAGTACCTGCTGTATCTGAAAAAGTTGCTCTGTCGATTGCATGCTATGGAAGGCGATCATGGGGTTCATACTATAAGGATAATTGGGCAGCATAAGAACAGGAATTGTTGATATTAATAGATAGTGGTAGTACCAACAGTTTCTTGGGTGCAAGAGTGGCAAAAGAGCTGAAGTTACCTATTATTGAAGGGCACTGCAATTCTTTGTGACAATAGCGATGTGAGAAAATTTCTAGCAAAGACATGTGTCCTAACTTTAGATGGGGAATGCAGCAACACTCTTTTGTATTTGACTTTAAGCTATTAGACATGTGGAGTTTTGATATTATATTGGGAGTTGACTGGTTGAGGACATCTAACTCCATTTTATTTGATTTTCAGCAATCAAGAATTACTTTCTAGCATGCGAGGCGGTGGTTACATTGCAAGGAATCAATGATTTGGGCACTCAATCTAAATTGCTGCCTTTGCAGTTCTCAATGTAAATTGTTGCATGGGAAGGGAATGTTCAGCGATAGTTCAGTCATACTTTTCTTTGCATCAAGGATTTACGAGGATAATTTGCAAATTCTTTAGGGCCTTATTAAGTGGGATAATTTCCAGTGGAAGAAGCTACATGGGGGTTCAAATCATTCGTCCTAGCTCAATTTCTTAAGTTCTCTTCTTCTTGAGGACAAGA
The DNA here is from genome assembly GCF_030052815.1 of Hevea brasiliensis. Lineage (NCBI taxonomy): Eukaryota > Viridiplantae > Streptophyta > Magnoliopsida > Malpighiales > Euphorbiaceae > Hevea > Hevea brasiliensis. Next base: position 17,852,510 of record NC_079502.1, on the reverse strand, counting down.
AGATTTTCTGGCGGAGGGTATTGTTACATATTATAGTAAAAGGAGAAGGAATGTTAGGAAAGTAGTGTAACTACTTTTGGAGGGAAATTCCTAAAATAGTTCAGGTTTGATAGAGTTAGTTTTGGATGTCCGATCATTGAGAGCGATTCTTCTGTGTGTATAAAGGGTCAGCTCATACCTGTATGGATTCATTCAAGATTCAATTCAATAATATGCTCTCTTCTCTTCTTTAAACCTCTGTTCTCTTCTCTTCTCATCTCATTTCTCTATTCTCTTCCCATCTCATTCTTTTTTCTTCTCATTTAATTCTTTTCTCTTCTCATCTAATTCTTTTCTCTTCTCATCTCATCTTTCTTCTCTGTTCTGAGTTCCAATCTCTGTTATCAGATCTGATCCTTAACATACTTATATCTTGTTTAGCAGTCGGACTGCTAGTTTTGGTCATTTCTGATGGTTGGTTATTATTCGCGAAGCTAAGACTGAAGAATCTTGATCATCCATTGAAGCAGAGTTCTTAGGATATGAAATCATTTAGAGTACTAAGTTTTAGTGAAAGAGACATCACCGATGCTATTAAATTGGAGAATTTGATCGGTAAAGGAGGATCAGGAAATGTGTACAAAGTTGTCCTTGGTAATGGCAATGAACTAGCTGTGAAACACATTTGGACATCCAATAGCAGTACTGATCAGAAAATTTTACGGAGCAGCTCAGCCATGCTTAAAATAGGCTTAGATTAGGATTTAAATGAGAATGGTAGTTCAAATGCTGGAAGAGGCTGAACCACATAAACTTACAGATGTCGTTGTGGTCAAGAAAGAAGGTAGAGCTGGTACGGATGAGAAATTGAAGGTTACCAGCATATTTGATCTCAACACTTGAAATTTTCTTTTGAAGCTTATTCACTTGCAGTAATGAGCATGTAATTTTTAGTTTACAAGTTTACTGATATTATAGAACTCAGCATGTGAAAATTGCAGCAGAATTTTAGATTTCTAGGTAAGAGAAAAAGGTTAAGCATCTAAAAGAACAAGGATATGTATTATTTGAACTGATTTACACAAAGAACAATATTATTACAAGGTAAATACTAGTCCTTGCCCAAAATGCAAAACCAGATTTATCCCTTATTGGCACTGCCAAAATCTCTAGTATCATTGGGATTAAAACCACATGCCCTTAATGCTAAAAAGAGCAGTTAATAATGCAGAGCACAAATGAAACCAGAAGCTACAGGTACACAGTGTGGAATCCTAGTGTTGATCCTGCAGTAAATAATTAATATAATTCTCATATGAAGTTACCTTGCTGCTACCAAATAAATTTAAAATGTTTAATTCAATCATCCAATATTACTCAATTTAATTTCTAACTCTCCCTCTCCTTCTCAGTCTCTCTCTTTATCTTCCCCTTCTTCTTCACTTTCTCCCCTTTTTTCAAATTCTCCTCCTTTTCCTCTTAACAACCCCATATACCCTTCCTAAGAATTGACGTGCTAGGTGATCATAGCCTAAATCTTTACATACAACCAAGAACCAAGACTTAACATCTAGGAGCAATCCTTATCAAACATCAAATGAACAATTCCAACCAATCAAGATAGAAATTTTACAGCAAACAGATGAAGAAACTAACACGTAAATCAGCAAGATCCAACAGTCCAACAAAACCCAACAACCAAGAAGAGCATAAAAAGCCTCCAAGAATCTCCATATCACCTAAATCACAACAGGAAATAATTAAAGTGTCTAGCTGAATGGATGAAAGAACACCACAAAATAAAATCAAGTTCTTCCATTAGAACACGCAAGAGAAATTTTTCCCTCAAAAATAGAATCAATTATATGGTCTGAATCAAAACTTGCTAAACAAATTTAGCATCAAAATTAAAGGAACTCAACAATTGGAATGGGAATTGTAAATGTAAAACATACCTATTGAAGACACACCCACACAACAATCCTTCCAAATCCACGCTTTGCAACAGGTGAAAGCTTTCAAATCTAGGTTGCGAGAATCTGGAACACGCAATTTTGAATGGAACCCTAAGGACCTATTAACTCTACTCTTATACAACCCTATGAAAGACGTATGTTAAGGCTGCAACATTAGGGAGAAATCAGTTTTGTGTGGAAGTTACTAATTGGAAGGAATTAGGAAACCTTAGAGACAAAAGAAAAATCCCGCTGGAGGGAAATCAAATCCTAAAAGGAAAATATATAATTAATCAACAAGGGCAATATTTTTCCTCGTAAAAGACTTTCAAAAATTGAGAAAATAAATCAATAAAAAAAGTCTATATATAACTACTAAATTTTATTGTTTAACAAGGGAATTTTATAATGGTTGTTAAAATTTTACATAATTACAACCAATTATAGTATTGGTCGTTATTCATATATTATTAACGAGGAAATAATAATTCGGTTGTTAAAATTGGTCGTTAAAAGTAACAATTCTTGTAGTATGTGTCAAAGAGTGAAGTTGAAGCATCGAAAGCCGATAGGAATGCTTAATCCACTACCCATTCCATAATAGAAATGGGAAAATGTGGCTATGGACTTTGTTATGGGGTTACCTATAGCCTGCAATAGACATGACTCTATATAGGTAATAGTGGACAAGTTGACCAAGACTACTCACTTCATTCCTGTAAGATCTAACTATTCTGTAAATTGGCTCAAGTATATGCGGCAGAGATAGTAAGGTTGCATGGACCTCCAGTGACAATAGTTTCTAATAAGGGACCACAGTTCACCTCCAGGTTTTAGCATTATCTTCTAAATGAGATGGGCACTAGATTGGATTTTAGCACGGCTTTCCATCTTAAGATTGATAGGCAGTCAGAAAGAAACTATACTAACTTTAGAGGATAAGCTAAGAATGTGTGTGCTCGACTTTGGAGGATCATCAAAGAAGTATCTTCCACTAGTAGATTTTAAATACAATAACAACTATCACTCTAGTATTGGATTGGCTCCATATGAAGCTTTATATGGGAGGAAATGCAGGTCTCTTATGTGCTAGGAAGAAGTTAGTGAGAGAGCTTTGGTAAGTATTGAGTTGGTGGAAATCACCAATTAAATGATGCCTTTAATCAAGGGAAGGTTAAAGACAATAATTAGTAGAAAGAAAAGTTATACAAATCTCTGCAAAAAGGAAGTGGTTTTTCAGGTAAGGGACATGATGCTTCTCAAAGTATCTCCAATAAAGGGTGTTATCTAATTTAGAAAGAAAGGTAAACTAGCTCCAAGGTATATTGGACCCTGTGAGGTGCTACAAAAGGTCGGGATTGTATTTTACAAGCTAGCTTTACTGCCATAAATGGAAAGGATCCATCCGATTTTTGTGTCGAATCCAAATAAGGTAATTAGTGAACCTGACATGAAAATTTTAGAGGATCTTTCTTATGTCAAATAGCCTATTGGGATCATGGACATATAGATCATGAGATTGAAAAATAAGGAGATACCTTTGGTTAAAGTTTTGTGGAATCATAATAACATGAAAGAATGCACGTGGGAGACTCATGATTCCATGTTACAGTAATATCCTCACTTGTTTTAGGTATGTCATGCTATGTTTGTTATAAATGTTTATGTTTGATGCTTGTATGTTCGTTTTAACATTTAAGGATGAATATTCTTGGAGGGGTGAGGGGGGGAGGGGAGAGTGTAACACACACCACTTTCCAATGTCAAAATTTTTGTCATTGATGGGAGGGTTTCATGGACCAAGGAAATAGTGGCAGGTTTTATATATGTGCTATGATGTGTTAAAGATATATATAAGAATGAATATGTGTTAGGTTTGTTATGGGCAAGTAAGAGTTTAAGAGTTTAACTGTTATTTTGGGCAGAGGGAACTTCTACAGTCGAAGGTTGGAATTTCAATAGCCAAAGTCCTTTTTACTATTGAAATTTCCTTTTGGATAAAATAGACTCGAGTAGCTTTCGGCAGCCAAAAGTCCCCTCGACAATAAGGGTATAAATGGCCCATTTTTGTTTGAATTTCAACAAAAATTCATTTTTTAGTCTCTCTCAGTTACTGTTACATGCAAAGGAATTTTGATTAAAGTTTTCTTTGATAACTGATGTTTTAAGAGCTTGAAAGCTTAGTTTTGTTAGGAAACTCAAAGAATTCAAGAATTGTTAAAGTTTTCTCTAACCTCTCTCTCAATATTGGTTTCAAGAGAGAAATTTATTTTCTTTTATTATTATTTTCTTTTATTCAATTTTTTGTTCGATATGGTTTTAAGTATGTGTACATGGATAGTAGTGTGCAGCTTGGATTGCATGTAGAATTTGAGTAGTTTTTAGGCCCTTTAAGTTTGGAAGGGTTATTGCATGTATGAGGTATAATGGTATGTTTTGTTATGAGATTCTTGATAAGTCTAGGGAGTTTATAAGCATGAATTGGTTAGATTTTAAAGAAGATTATGTTAATTGAGTTCAATTGATGTTTTGTATCCTTAATGTTTTAAGTGTAAGTTGAGAGAAAAACTTGAATTTTGGTTCTTTATTGGATACATGTGATATCCTTTTTAGTTTTTAAGTTAATAGAGATTCTAGGTATGTGTTTTTGAGTTTGGATCATGTTTTGGAGCTTTGAAATGTGTTTTTGGGTGTTTTGGCAGTGAGGTTTTGCAGATTTTTTAGCTACTAAAAACTATTATTTCAGCAGTCGGAGTGGCAATAGTTTTTATGGAGATTTCCAAGTTTGGCTACCAAAATCCAAGACTTTGGCACATATAGTTGTTTTTGCCCAAATAGGGCATTTAAGGTTCATGTAACACCCCTATATGCATAGGTTTGTGTATTTTACTGTTCCGGTGACCGGCGTCGGTCCGGATAATTAAGAGGATTATAACCATATTTAAGTCACCTAGAAAAGCCCTAAATAAAAATTAATAGTGATTATCAGAACATTAAATACAGATTAGAAAAATAAAAATATAAAAGGTTAAATGAGCCGGGGGTCACAGCGATGGGTGATCGCATCGAGAAGTGACTACGAGATCAGTCAAAACCCTAATTTCGTATGGGGCATTGTGACACCGCAGTCCTAGGAAAAATTGTGAAGCTAGGGGAAGTGTGAAAATCACAGAAAAAGGTAGAGAATCAAATCAAATAATTAGGTTAGTGTTCTGAATGAAATATTGAATTATTGGCAAACCGGATTAGACCGGTGAAGGGCAAATTGGTCAATTCACCCTTAGAGGTAACTCATGGCCTAACTGTCTAATAAAATCTGAGAAATTAAAATTTTGAAATATAGAATTGAATTAAAGAAGTATGGAAAAAGAAAAGAAAAATAAGATTTATGACATCATGTGTGTGACATAAGCAGTGACCTCATAAATAAATTCTAATTAAGGTAATTTTTGACTAAGTCAAATATGGGAATAAAAATAACAAAATTAAAAAGCAAATTAGTCATCTTCTACACTCCATGGCCGGTACCCCTTCCCTCTCCCTTTCTCTCACTACATATCTCCATTAAAGCATGAAATCAAGCTTCTAAAACCCCAAAATTTTCATAAATTCCCCAAATTCTCTACTTAAACCCTGCTCTTGCAACTTGGAAAGAAGGTTGAAGAAGAAAAGGAAGGAGGAAAAAAATCATGCACATCTACACTTATTGGAATTTTGGCCAACACTAGAAGGATTAGGGTTTGAGTGAGTTTGATGCCATTGAAGGTGTAATTAAGTGTGTAGAAGATGATTATAAACTTTAATTGCATCAATTGAATAAGTTACAAAATTAGGGTTCTTGAGCCAATGAATTTGAGGAAAAATTTAGACAAAATTGGTAATTGATGTAATGGGAACTAATTGAAACTTGAAATGGTTAATTGGGGTCAAATGGAGTGTGTTGGAGTGATGAGAATTGAAATCAAACTTTTATGAAGAACACAAACTCAAATTCTGATTATAACCCATCCAAAAAGTGAGTCGATCGGCACACCAAAAGCGCGAGCAATTGGTACGAGTGCACTGGTAGCTACCAATCCAGTCAGCCTTAGAAAAATAAGCATAACTTGGGCTAAAAAACTCCAAATGGAGTGATTCAAAAAGGGAAATTAAAGCTAAGACAATAAGGAATAACTTTGATGAAGAATACTTAGCCAAATTCTCATCGTAACCAGACCAATAGAATAGTACAAACCAGTGAACCAAAACTAAAAAATTGCAATTTCTCTTAGAAGACTTAGAAATTGAAATGGCAACCAATGCCAACCAATTAGACACTCAAAATGTGGTATGTGGGTGTAATTGGAATTTACATACCTATTAAGAATGAAAAAGTCAACGTTTTGACTTGAACAGTGTAATAAATAGTAACCCTAAAATACAAAGTCCAAAGAATGCTATTTTAAGCAATTTTGGGGGTGAAATTAAGTAGGCATGAAATTATTGTTGGATTAATTATGTGACTTGATACTGAAATACTAAAAATTGTGTGTTTCAGATGGGAAAGACACTGGAAAGGAGAAAGAAATACTGAGTCAAGGCCAAGAGGTGACTCATAAGAGGTTTGTGCACAACATATAATTTCTCTTTGAAATTTCTTTGGAAATTGTGTTGAATGAATTGTAAGAATTTATTTATGACTTCCATTGAATTAAATATTTAATTGAAAAGAAATATGTGCTATTGACCCATGTTTTTGGGAAGTTAAACTATATGTGAATTGATGGCCATTTTAAATGTTTAGAAAATTGTTAAAATAGTTTGAAACCACAGTGTCATGACCAGATGTTTGAATTCCTCACTAGCTTGCCTAGTGGGAAGAAATAGTTTTGTATTCCCTCTCTGGCTGAAGTATTGAGATGTGTGCCAGTAGAGGAGGAAATTGAATGGGTACCCATAGATTTGAGCTAGCTAACCTTGGTATTCATTATAAGCCTTTGGCTATTGGGATGAAAAGTATATTGGTGTCATGATATGACTGTCCAATTTTATGAAAAGCTATTCTTGAATTATGAAGTGAGAATTTCTTTAACTTAAATTTTAAATTGTGTTTTGTATTTGTTTAATAATTTAAGTACTTTATTTGGAATAATTATGATTTAATATGGCATAAACTAGTTTTTTTTTTTTTTTTTTTTTTATTGTGCACCACTGGGTATTTTTACTCAGCGATAGCTTTACGTTACTGTCGCAGGTAAGAGACTAGTGAAGCAGCAGAATAGGCTGCTAGTGACTACAAGAAACTGCACACTTAGATTTCTGTCGGGTATTTGAATTATACCCTTATATAAATTTTTATTTTAATGTATATGACTGTATGTATGTATTGTGGTTGGTCTTGAGCAGTTGTACAGTAATGTTGTAAATTATTTGATTTTGTAAAATGGTTGTAATATAAACCTTGTGTTTTAATTTATGAAATGCTCAATTATGTTCTTCATTTTGAGATTTGTTTTTATGAATTGAATTTGGAATTGAGATTGTGTAATTGAGTTGTGTTGAGATATTGGAAGTTGGGGTTGTCAATTGAATTATTAGAAGTGCTTTTTTATAGGTGTTGAAAATTTGGTTTTTTTCCAATTACAGACGGCACTTTGTCAAAATTTTTATAAAATTTGAGGAAAAATAAAATTTAACAAAATTTTTACCTAATATTTTAACTGCAAATAAAAGTTTTTAATACCTATTAAAAGTGCTCACCACCTTCAAAAAATATAAAATTGTTTTTAAAATCCTTTGTAGTGTATTTAATGGGTTATCGGTAGGCGAAATTCGGTGATTCATTAAGTATACTACGGGATCATGTTATGCCTTACAGAGGGGTAAGGTGTGACAGTTCAAGACTTCGGTAGCCAAAGTTGGTTCTGCCAGCCTTATTTTCCTTTTTATTTTAAGGCTCCAAAACTTGTTTTATGATCCAAAAGGACCTAGAGTAAGATATTTAGCTTATGTATAGAGTTTTTGAGCTTCGAATAACTCTTTAGGGTCCAATGTTCATAGGATCAAACTTGAGGAACTCAGGAAGCTAAGGATCCACGGATAGCTACTGCTCGGGTCAGGTGGTTAATAGGCTACAAGAGGTGAGTAACACTAACCTAATGAATGAAAACTTATTTAATTGAAATCATAATCATTCACATGCATCATTTCATTGCTTATTAGGATGTATGTATCTAGAACATGAATATACTTCATTTTTGCATAAATACTTTAATGCCTGATGGATATTGGATGACCCATAGATTTTCCCCATGACACAGTTATCATATATATTTATGATCATGCATGATATGATATGAGGTGATAAGTCTAGGAGAGACTTAAAAAGCCCCTGTCTCACTGATATGAAAGAGGAAGACCCAAGGAGCTTTTTTATAAGTTAGGCACATTGGATATGTTATGTATTTAAGCAAAAGTCTTGAGGAGCCTATGTATGAGCCAAGCATGTTGGATATGGGAAATTACTAGTGATAAGTCCATGTTTTTATGATATAAAAAACTTATGTGATTGATGCATTGCATATGTATAAAATGAGTAATATGAATAATTTGGTATGTGGCTAGTTTGCTCGCTAAGCTTTTTGAAGCTTACCCCATTCCTTTAACCCCATGATCATAAGTATCTTCTAGGATAGCTATCATTAGGGGCAACTTTAGATTTCCTTATGTATGATTGATGTTTTAAAATTGGACGTGTAAAATTTTAAATGGATAGACACTGTGCATGGTTTTAAGGAATTGTAATAAGTTTTGTCTAAGCTAAGTTTGTAAGGATGTTACCTTAAATTTAAGCATACTCTTTGTATTCAATATATGCTTATACAAGTCGCACTTTAACTATTTTAAAAAGTTATGAAAAGGTTCATTTTCTGAACCTTTTTAAAAGAAAATGTATTATGTTTCAATATAAAGGTTAAAGTGCGCTTGATATGTGTTGCTTAAATTTTAGTTTTTATGAAAAGAGCTTTATGTTAAATAGGTTTATAGGCTTGCTATAGGTTTCGGCAGCCTTAAGCTAACGCGATCTTTAGCACCGGTAACAACTCCTTACTGGGTCGTTTATTTTGGTATTAGATCTGTAAGACAAGAAAGAACATCGGGTGTGTTGGTTAATCAATACTCCGATGCTTAAGTTAGTAATAAGAAGTAGATTGTGAATGAATAAGGTTAATTAGATTTGCTTACATACCTGATGGCCCTATAGAGGCTTTGGTGTGGGTTCTTGATAGGATTAGGATTTTGTGATTGAGTGAGACTAGGAGTCTACTTTGTTTGAAAGTCCTCATGGAGATGGGATTCTGTCTATGGTGATTATCTCGAGATCCTTATCTTTCAATGTGATCCGAACATTCAGGGATATGCTTGGGCGAGTAACTCTTTTCTCGAGTGTCCAAGTATCCTATCTGAGTATGTCATGGTTACTTGGATCAGCTTGGGGCTTGGATACCTGTTACTTGATTATCCATTGCTTGTCTTTGAGTATTATTTTGGTGGTTATAATATCAAAAATTACTTTGTAAAATGATATAAATTTATTTTTTACATTTTATATTTGGATATATAGATTGTTGGGCTTGATTCAAAAGATAATTACGTTAATTTCAATTAATAAAAGAATTTTTAGTATAAAAATTCAATTAAAAACAAATATAAAATATATTTTCTTTTAAATATAAAGCTTAATCAATGAATTTAAAATACCAAACATTTACATTAAATCACGATTATATTCAAAACTTTTATTTATTAATCAAATAAAACTTCAAGTGTTATATTGTAATTTACTATTAACTTTTCAAATTCAATTTTACCTTTTGCAACAAAACTTAAAGGTTTAGATATTTTACACAAAATTAAAAAATTTAGATATAATCATGATTTGACTTAATCATTTGGCACCCTTTATCTAGTAGGCCATTTAAGAATAATCAAATGCATCATACAACATTTGACTTTTATTTGAAAAGTCACTTGATACTCCGACCCATAGTTGCATCCTATTTGATACTTGAATTTTGATAAAAGTATAAATATTTAACCCTGAACATGTATAAATTTAATTATTAAGCCACTAAATTTTATAAAAGTGTTAAGAAAAGTCAAACTGTGCGTAAGTTATATCCGCACGTACACTAATAACATGAGTTAAATAGTTACACATTTATAAAGTTTTACTGTCAAATAAGATGCAACTAAAGATAAAAGTACTAAATAATTTTTAAAATAAAAAATTAAAGGTCAAAACATACTTGCCGCCTTTAATAATTATATTGAAATCGTTTGTAAAATTATTAGCTTGTGAGTTCAAACCCCTAATCAAAATTCAATCAATAAAAAAAATAATACCTTCAAAACTATTGAAATTTGACTTAATAATTATATTAAAATCAGTTGTAGAACACTACTCTTCTCAATCAAGGAAAAAAAATAATTTGTAAGACTAACTTTGAATTAATTTAGTATGTTTATTTAATTATTTATTTTGACAATGGTTTACAATGGGATATATTAGTAATCTATAATCTATATATATCTATATAATATATAAATGTGTGAAGGAGGGGAACATTAAAATTTTTTAAAAATACCTATAATAATTTGATGTTATAACCATGAAGTGCCAAATTTAATTGATTATTAAAATTAAAATTAATTTTCAAATGGATAGATTCTCTTTGTGATATTAAAAAATTTTAAAAATTTAATTAAACTATACAATCATTAAAAAAAAAAAAAAGAGTACATGTTTTATTAAAATTCTATTTTAAGTTTATAAGTATAATATATAGAAAAAAAGTAAAAAAAGAAAAAATCTTGTAGTTTCATACTTTGAAACTTAAAGGACTATAATTTAATTTTTATTAAAATGATTTCCTGAGATTGTTTCCGTTAGTATAATTGGTCCAAATTATTCTAACAACATTAAATTGTTATCGTGTCAATTTAAAATAATATTTTTTATACGTAATGGGTTTCATAAATAAATAATGATTAAAAATAAAATTAAATAATCAAGTTTGTGGATCCTACAAATAAATAAAAAAAATAAAATTATAATTTCAATCAAAAATTAAATCCAAAAAGGGGAAGAACACTTTCGTCGAGAAACGAAGAACTTGTTTCTCGTTCTTCCTATTGTTCCCAAACTTAAAATTTCAAAAGATAAATTGAACTTCCAAACTTACTATGCTGAAAAAGAATGGAGAAAGCATAAATCAATAATCCAATTCAACCATCCTCCAAAAGTATTAAACACGTTTTGCAGTTTGCACTTTGCAAAATCTGGAAAAACAAAAAAGCCAAACCCAAGAAAATAATAATTCTTTTAAATCTAATTCTTCTAGGTCGATTTATGTAAAATAAAGAGTCATATAATGGTGGGAAGATGTTTGTTTGCTTGTGAGTGTGAATTCTTTCACTGAAGATAATTTCTTGATTATACTATGTTGTTTATTGTTTCTTTCTCAAGAAACAAACAGAAAATATGTGAATTTTTATATTTTTAATAATCAAAATTTAATATTATAAATATAAATTCTATTAATTTTTTATTTGTAGACCCACTATATTTAAAAATTAAATTATTTATTTTTAATTATTATTTATTTGTTGGTCCATTACTAGGGGTGAGCAGATTTCGGTTCAAATCGAAAAATCTAACCGAATCGAATCAATTCGATTCAATTAGTTAGGTTTTAAAATTCAATCGGTTCGTTTCGATTTTATATTTTAAAATTTCGGTTATTTCGGTTTGGTTCGGTTTTGAAGAGAAAAAAATCAGTTAAACAGAACCGAACTGAATAGTAATTTTATATATTCAAATCGAACCGAATTGATTTTTGAATTAATTTATTTTTATAGGGAATTTATGAATTATATTTAATTATATATATATATATATATATATATATATATATATATATATATAAATTGTTTGATTTCATTGATTAATGGTTATGAGGTTTAAACCAAAGTCAAAATTAGATCAAATAATTTGAAAATCAAACCTAAATTAAAAAATTAATTAAAAATCAAAACCGATAGATTTGAACCGAACGGAACTGAAATATAGAAGTTCGGTTTGATTCAATTTTTCATCTATTTTAGTTCGGTTCGGTTTCCAAAATATATAATTCTATTTTCATAATTTTATTCGATTCGATTCAGTTAAGTTCGGTTTGAACCAAATGCTCACTCCTATCCATTACATTAAAAACTATTGTTTTAAATTGCCGCGTTAATAATTTAACGCTGTTCGAATAATTTGGACTAACTGTACTAATGAAGACAATTTCAGAATATCATTTTAATAAAAATTAAACTACAGTACTTTATACGTTAGAGGGCCATATCACAACATAATTTCTTTTTTATGTACTTTTCTCTAAGTATATATTCAAAGAATATATATATATATATTCAATAAAATAAAAATATTATAGAATAATAATAATAATAATAATAATAATAATAATAATAATAATAATAATAATAATAATAATAATAATAATAATAATAATAGTTTTAGTTTTGTTACGTTTAAGAAAAATTCTTAAAATTAGTACTGTTTTTAATTTATTAGATAGGAATAATTTTTTAATAAATAATAATTTTATTAATAACATTTTTAAATTAATTTATAATATTATAAATTACAATATTATAAATTAATTTAAATACTTTTATATATATATTTTTTGAAAAGATAATAAATTATAGATAAAAAGTAAATTTATGAAAGAAACTAATATATTGATAAATCTCACCTTATATAATGGAGTATATTATGTAATATTTTCATGATCTATATATAAATTATCTATCTATCTATAATGTCTTATTATAATTTATATATAATCTATAATAAATATAAAAATACAAAGGAGGGGAACAATTGAATTGACTGAATTGTCCCTATCATTTTAATTTTCCTTATAGCATCCTCTAATTTGATTGGTTAAAAGAAAATGAATAATAAGTTTGATTAGTTTAAATTTAATAGAAACCTATTAGAAATCAAATATAAAGAATAAATTAATTTGGTTGGTTGGTTCAGATAAAATAAGAAACCATTAATTTTGAGTAATTAGGATTCTACTCAATTTAGGATTATAATTATACAAGCAACAACTTTTGTATTTAGATTATGCTAGCTAATCTTTTAAATGAAAATATATATCCAAAAAATTTGAAATAATCTATAATCTTTACTATATATAAATGTATAAAGAGGGAATATTGAATTCGACAAAAATACCATTTATTATTTATATTATTTATAATTATATTATGTTTTATTATTTAAATTAATTTTAAAATTTATATAAATTTTAAAATCTTAATATTTAACTTCTTAAAAAATTAAAATTTTCATTCTTTATTATTAAACTTATGCATTTATACATGTAGATGTAGGAATATGTGTTTCGGTGGTAGAGCTGGACTTAAATTAATTCACAATTTCTCTTGGATTCTCATCAACTTGACTCCTCTCCTTGTGGTTGTTGAGATTGGATTATGCATGATCTCTGTGGAGTTGCTCATGGCACAAGCATCTTGATATAGTTTTTTTTTAGCCTTGTTTTGTGTTTTTTGGGATTAAAAAATATCCTAATGTGGATATTTTTTTTATGACTATTTGTGATGTTATTAAGTATGCTCATAAACTATTACAAGGTTCAGCAAATAATTCTTTTGTCAACTTTATTAACAGATAATATAGTTGTGAATATCACAAATATCATATTTAGATTTTTTTTTTTTTTTTATCTTCTTTTTGTTGCAATCCAAATTTTATCCTCAAGATTGACCCTCTTTCTTTTTAGGCTCATGACCAGAGCTACTCCTCACTGGAAGCATTATGAATATAGATATGTATTGCCTTTTCCTGTATCTTAAAGACAAGGATGTAGAGGTTATATGGGGGTGGCTAACTAGCTATAGGATGGATGGCTCAGCTTATGGGGCTTTTCAAAAGTTAGGACCATGAATTGAATATTTTTCATACATTGCTCCTATAAAGCATGTAAGGCGATTCTTCTTTTGAAGCAATTCAAGTGATTTTTTTTTCTACAACTCTTTCTCTCTTTTTTTTTTTAATTAAATTTTGCATTGATTTGCAATTTTATTGTATGTTTATCTTGTATTCTATGAAACAAGAGTTGTTATAGAATACATTTTGTAATTTTTGAAAGCATTGACCTTCAATTTCTTTTATTGAATATCAATTTTGACATTCTGGACTACTGATGGATATTAGCTATTCTAATGATGTGCTTCTTCATAGTTGTAGACCCTTAACTTTTGATCCTTACAGATCGTACACATCTGAGGTAATGAGTAGCCTAATGATGAAAGTTTCAAATGGCTTCAAGAATGCTAAAAGCAATAGAGAATGTTTATGTCACACCCCGGCTTAGGGGGCCCCAGCTCAAGCCCCTCTAGTGAGCCTTCTTGCCGTGCCCTTCTAGGCGGGCACAACTCAAATCGATCTTGTCGCTTTGGTGGAATTAAATCCCTTAAGCAGAGCTAGGATTCGAACCCTTATCACTCACGGTTTGCTTAGACTCTCACCAATTGGTGCGGCTCAATTGGTGAGAGGCGCAAAACCGTGAGTGATAAGGGTTCAATCCTAGCAGGCGGCGATTTAATTCCACAAAGCGACAAGACTGTGAGTCGCAGTCGGCCTCTAGAAGGGCACGGCAAGAAGGCCACCCATAGAGGGCTTGAGCCGGGCCCTAAGTGTGACAATAAAGCGCCTTTTTATTGTCACACCCGGCTTGGGGCCTCAAGCCCCTCTAGTGAGCCTTCTTGCCGTGCCCTTCTAGAGGCGGACTGCGACTCACAAGGTCTTGTCGCTTTGTGGAATTAAATCCCTTGCCTGCAGCTAGATTGAACCCTTATCACTCACGGGTTTGTAGCCTCTCACCAATTGGTGCGGCTCAATTGGTGAGAGGCGAAGCAAACCCGTGAGTGATAAGGGTTCGAATCCTAGCTCTGCAGAAGCGAAGGGATTTAATTCCACAAAGCGGACAGTACCTTGTGAGTCGCAGGTCCGGCCTCTAGAAGGGTACGCTGGCAGCTCAATTGGTGAGAGGCGAAGCAAACCCGTGAGTGATAAGGGTTCGAATCCTAGCTCTGCAGGGCGAAGGGATTTAATTCCACAAAGCGGACAGTACCTTGTGAGTCGCAGGTCCGGCCTCTAGAAGGGTACGCTGGCAAGAAGGCTCACTAGAGGGGCTTGAGCTGGGGCCCCCTAAGCCGGGGTGTGACAGTTTATGAGATATTCTACATGTCAAAAATAAAAACTAAATAGGTATATAAGAAAAAAAAAATAACAAAGTAGGATAGAAAGAGAATAGTAGGCATAAAAGGTAAGGCATGGACTTTATGTGCTTTAGTTAGGCCTAACTTAAAGCTACACTGGATTGGACTATACCAAAGTGAGCTCCAGGAAGAGCTAACTAAAGCAAGGCCTAATAGGACCTTGCCAAGGCCCATATTCGGCCAACATGGAGGGCAAAGGAGTGAACCTAATCTTGCTTTTGCACTTGCGAAGGAATCTAACCAAAATATGAAGAAAATAGGAGAAGATAAATAAAATAAAATAATTAAATATGGGTAGCCAATCTTCTCCAAGCCTACTTTGGGATAGAGAATAGGAAGGTGATCTTGCATGTAACACCCTCCCGGTAACCACTCCGTACATCCTACTGTTCCGGTGACCGGTGTCGGTCCGGACAGCTAGAACGTCCGGAAAAATATTTAAACTAAAGTCAGGAACCAAAATTAACTCAAATATTAATAAGAAAAATTTAGTAAAAATTTTAGAAATAAAATACAACCCAGTCAAACGCAGTAGGTGCCCAAGCGAGGGTAACAGGAGGAAGTTGCGGTTCTCGCAACGAGGAGCCCTAGACCTGGGGGAAAAATTATAAAATAATTTTTGGGACTCCAGAGAAGGGTTATTAAGGTTTCCATGGCATTAGAATGCCAAGAAAATACCTAGAAAAATTTTTCAATCGGTACAGACAATTTTGACCCGTTAAGCCAAACGGAGGGCATTTTGGTCATTTCGCCTTCAGAGGTGATTTTTGGCCGACTTGTCCAGTTAAGTAAATAATTATTATGACCCAAAATATGAATAAATATTGCTAAAAATTAAATTGAAATGTGGTAGAAAAGAAAAGGAAAGACAAATGACATAAAAATCAAATTTTGACATAATGTGATGTGATTAACATACCCCAACCAATCAAAATTTGACAAGCCTTCTTAAACCACTTAAAAGAGTCAAAATGAAGACCAAAATCACTAAAATTTCCAGCAGCCCTCACCTTCACAAATGCTCACCCGTAGCTCTCAAATCCCATAGCCAAACTTCCATTGATTTTCAACCAAAGCTCACTTTCTCTCTTCTTTTCACCATAAACCCTAAACCCCTTTCATTAAAAGTTGTCCACTCATCTTAGGGAAGTGTTTGGCAGCCTAGAAAGTGAAGGAAAGTGAAGTTTTGAGTGGGGAAAAATATGCCCTAATCAAGGTTAGTGCATATATGAAGTTTAAAACTCATTAGTTCCATGATCTATGCTTGTAATGAATGAAAAATTGTGAAATAATGAAACAAATCCATGTGTAGCTCTACCAAAGAATTTAGGCAGCCCTATGGGAGATTGAGGTTGATTGTTTGATAAGCTTAGAATGGTTGGAAATCATGGTTATGATATTAATATGCATTGAGACTTAAGTAAGTATGTTAATCAAAGTGTATGAGTAATGAGTTTGGACATTAGGGTTTGTGTAGGTGAAATTGTGACTTAGCTTAGGAAATGGTTAGGGAACTTTTTAATGGTCAATTAATGACCATTTTAGGTAGGTTGACCCTAATTAGAACTGAAAAATTGGATGGCAAACTCAAGGTGAAAACTGCCCTATGGACAGCAGCATAGGGACTGAAATTTCAGTCCCTTTGCACTGCCATAACTTGGGCAGTGGTAGTCCAATTGGTGTTTGGCCATTTGGACATGAAACTAGGCTTATAATGGCACATTTTTGCTGAAGAAAGCATGCCCAAAAGACCAAAGCAAAAGGGTCAAAACCCAGCCACAATCCGGAACCCTGAAACTGAATTCTGCAGAATTTGCCAAATGAACAGTAACTGTTCATTTGGCCATAAGTCACTGTAGATTTGGTCAATTGGTCTGAAATTTTTACAGCAACAAGTTAAGAAATAGACAAACAACTTTCATGAAGGAACCTACCCCAAATTATGGCCAGAACCCATTCAACCAAGTGACTCAAGTCACTGTTCATGCACTGTAGATATGGTAAAATTCTGCAGACTGCATATCCGGGCAGCTTGGGTTTTTGAGCCATATCTGGAGCTACAAAACTCCAAATGGAGTGATTCAAAAAGGAAATTCAACTAGACAAAATAAGGAACAACTTTCATGTTTTACATTTCTTCAAATTCCAACAGTAACAGTGTCCAATGGAACAGTGAAGTTAGGGCACCAAAACTAAAATTTTCTGCTAGTGTGGGTTACACTTTGAAATTGCAAAAACACTTAATGCCAACAAGTTTTAAACACCAAATGTGGTATGTTGGGAGTGCCAAAGTTGATGTACACATTTTTATGCTAAAAGTCAACATTTTTGTTGACCAATAATGAATAGTAACACCAAAAAAGTTGAAATTCACAAATTGACGGAGTTAAGAGTTTCAAATGCCCTAGTATACCTAACAAGATTGGTTTGGATAGTTTGGCATGCCAATAGGGTTCAGTTAGCAGTACTGCACATGGCAAAAATGCCATTCTGTGATTTCATGGCTTTTAGCCATTCTGACTTTGCATTGAGACTTGGCCTTGTGCCTGATATCATTTACAGCTTGTTAGCCGCTGCACACGGAGATGCATATGTGACCGATGGTGTGACGGCCCGAGGTACTAGGTACCCAGTGCCAGTTTACCCGTTATCCAGTCCAGTCGTCTAGTGTAGGTTACTTGGGGCAACCAAATGAATAAAAGTGAACAAAGTTAATGAATTAATGAATATACCAAGATCAAACAAAGAAAGCATACACATTGTATACACATTTATTTTCTTGCTATTTTCTTCTATTATATTATTGCACCACTAAGCATTATTGCTTAGCGCGTTGCTTTTGCCACGCGTAGGTACTGGAGACCCCGATCGTGAGCCCAGTAGACCACAGACTGGGTGAGGCCATCCGACAGTTCTGCTCAGTGTCCGTGTCACCTCACTACCTGCAGTCAATCGGTAGGGCACTAGATGCCATTTTGTCATCTTGTAATTAACTTTTTATTTTCTCATATGTATTTAGGATTTATGTAATGTATTTTGAGGTTCATGTAAATAATAAAGATTTATGGTTATGTATGGTATTAATTTGAGTATTTAATGGTTGTTTATATATGAGAACCCTGAGAAAGGGATGTTTTGAAAACTGAAAAGGTTGTTGAGACCTGAAATTGACAAATTACCGAGATATTGATATTGAGTTTTATTGATGATATTGGAGTTTGAGATGATGAAATAAAAATATTGGAAGTGTTTTTAACAGGTTCCGAAGAACGGTTTTCTCCATTTTTAGCCGGTACTCCGCCGGATTTTCTTAAAAATTTTCGGAACCTCAAATGAAATAATACTTTTGATAAATGGTTAAAATAAATCATATTTCATAAATTAATTTCAAAAGCATGACACAAATTAAGTAAGGTATATTAGAGTGTGCCAGTACACCGTGTGGCATTACTTATTCGGGTATACTGTACACGAGTAAGGGGTGTCACATTGCACGTTTAGCTAAATAGGAAGAAAGGAGCACAAAATCAACATCTTTCCTAATTTAGCCAGAGTTAGAATTTTTCTAATAGTGAGATGCCTATATATACACCCTTAAACCTCCTAAACAGGCATTTAGAGACACTCATTGTCACTTATTCAGACCTATTGATAGCCACTTAAAGACACTCTTCCAACCCTAGATGCCACATTCTCTCTCTCTTTCTCTCCCACACGCCAAGCCTCACTCTCATTCTACCTTTTTTTTGTATTTTTTGTTTTTTTTTTGGTTTTAAGTTCTAAAGGTAAGAACATGATAAGAACATAATATAAACATGTAGCACATCTTTTCACATCTCTTTCTTATGTGCTTTTAGTCTCTTTTAGTCATACATGTCGTAGAACATTTTTTGAGGGCACTTGCAAACTCTGTGTATGATTTAGGGACATTTAGCTACTGCCCGACTAATAAGTTACAGCTAGGCAAGCTTTTGGGTACCAAAAATGTTTTGCCCAAATTCTTCATGAAAAATCATGCAACTTTCATGTATGACTCAAATTGATTTTTTATTTTTAAGATTTTAAGATATGATTTTTTTAAAAAGTTTTGTAACTGATTTTGCATGTTTCTACATGATCTAGAATTTTGAAAGGACATAACTAAGTGATGACTTCACCTTTTATGTCATTCTTAAGCCCAAATTACAGTTCAAAATGAATGTCCTTTAAAACTTTCATGTTTTGAGTTTTCTCTAATTTTTTATAGATTTGTATGCACTTATTTTAAAAAGATTGGATAGAATCTAAGAACATATAAAAAGCAGTGTCTTACAATTCGAATTTAATTTTTCTCTTATTCATTTTTGTTACTTCTTTTTTCTAAATTCTTAATTGATATGTTAGGCACATCTCCCTAAAATTTCATGCATTTCTATGCATTTTTCTATTTTTTATGCATTTTTCATTGTTGTTGTACCAGATATAGATAAGGTAAAATTTGTCATTTTTATTTTATCCCATTGTTTAATCCAATACTAATACTTTTGTTTGTTTTTTGGTGTTTTTGGGATCTTAAGATCATAACTTAGACCAAAGGAGTTGGTGGCTAAGGTCGAATCATAACCCTAGCTGTAACACCTCCATACTAAGTAGTCTAAACATTCTATTGCTCCAGTGACTAGTGTCCGTCCAGACAGTCGGGATGTTTAGAACTATATTTAAGTCATATAGAGAAGTCATAATTAAAAATTAATAGAAATCACATGAAGGTGAAATGGAAGTAAGAAAAATAAAGCATAATCAGTTAAATGAGTCGAGATCCCAGTGATGGGTGATTGACCAGGGAAGTGACTGTGAGCTCAGTTGCTACCCTAAATTCGTGTGGGACTCTATGACACCCCAGGCCAAGGGATAATTGCGAAACTAATGATAACGTGAAAACCACAGAAAGAATAGAGAACAAGTTTAAATAATTGAATCGGTATTCAAAGAGCTACCAAACACTATTAGAAAAATGGATTGAACAGGCGAGGGGCATTTTGGTCAATTCACCCATAGAGGTGATTTTTGACCTAAATTTTCATTAAAGTGTATAACAATAAAATATTGAAAAATAGATCAAAAGTGAAGAGGTATAGTGGAAGAAAGGAAAAAGAAAAGAATAAATTCAAAATTAAAGTGCTTTATGACATCATCATGAAGTGAGCATAATCTAATTAATTTATAATTTTAATTTATGAATATTTGGGGATAATTATACATATATAAAGACAAAATTAAAAAGAAAAAAAATCAATTTCTTCTTCTTCTTCTATTTCCAGCCGTCCCTCTCTCTCACCATTTCTCTCAAAAATCCTCCATTGATGAATTATTTTGAGCTCTTAAAACCCTAATTCATCCCATAAATTCCTTATAAAAATTATAGGAACTCTCAAATTAAACTCCAGAAAGAAGATTGGGAGAAAGAAACTTAAAGAAATTTGAAGAGAATTGGAGTTTGCAATAGTTCACCTAGAGGTAAGTTGCTTCCCTAACTTAAATAAGTATGTATGCATGAAATTAAACTTGGATATGGGAATTTAACATAAGAAAGCAAGAAAATCATGCATATATGGGAACCCTAGAATTCGGCTAGCCATGGTATTGTAACACCCTAGGCAAATCCCACATCGACAAAACACGGGAGAGATGCTGGGTTTATAAGATGGAGGTTCCTAACCCCTATTGACACGTTTTAAAACTGTGAGGGTTTCGGCCCAGAGCGGACAATATCACTAGTGGGCCGGGCCGTTACATTTGTGGTATCAGAGCGGCTCCGCGTGCAACCTTGAACGATGGTGGGGCAAACCTCAACGAGGACGCTGAGTCCCATAAGGGGGATGGATTGTAACACCCTAGGCAAATCCCACATCGACAAAACACGGGAGAGATGCTGGGTTTATAAGATGGAGGTTCCTAACCCCTATTGACGCGTTTTAAAACCGTGAGGGTTTCGGCCCAGAGCGAACAATATCACTAGTGGGCCGGGCCGTTACAGGTATAATGAGGTTTTAATGTGCTCTAATCCAATTAAACATGTATTTAAGCTTAAATGATTAAGTATATGTGATTAGTATACTTGAATGACATGATTTTGCATGAATTATGAAAAAAGAGAATTAAGGTTTTGGGTGGAAATTAGGGTTTTGATGAAATGTTGATCAATTGGTGTTATTATGCCTAATTGTAGTCATTTGGTGTATTTTGAGTTGAGAATTAACATGAATTGATGAATGGAATTGAGAGAAGTAACGGTTGTTGAGTTGTTGAATTCTGAACCAATGAGTCCAGCAAGGTTAAATGGCCATAAGTAGAGCTGTGTTACTCTAATTGGTGTGAGGCTAATTGGAGATGAAATTAGGGTCATAATACCACATTTTTCATGAAGGAACCTTGCCCAAAAACTGACCACAAGTTGGTCTAAAATTGGCTTGAATCTAGAATTGGTGTTCTAATTTTGGACAGAAATGACCAAATGAACAGTAAATGTTCAAATGGCCATAACTCACTCTAAGAAGGTTAGAATGACCTGATTCTTGAACCATTGGAAAGGTAGGTGCACATTTTTCATGAAGATCATGAGCCAAAATTCTGACTCTAATCCAGCCAATTTGCTAGAATAATTTAGGTCAATAAATCTAACTAGAACCAAAACTGACTTGAAATCCTAGACAAATGGCCATCCGACCAGTTTTGGAAAAAATGCCATAAGTTGGTCCACAAAACTGAAAATGCAGTAAAACCAAAGCCAAAATTTCTATAAGACCTAGAACTACAACTTTTATGTTTTGACCAGAACCTAAAACCAAATGCAACTTAGAGAAATTGCTATCACAAATTAGGGATTCCAATTCTAGAAATTCCAGCACCTAGTCAGATTGACCACTCGATACCCGAATGGTAAATTGACCATAACTAGAGCTACACAACTCCAAATTAAGTGATTCAAATTGTAAACAAAACTTAACACATAAAGGAACAACTTTCATTGAGATCATATCATCAAATGAGGACTAGAACTAGGTTGAAATGGGGTTTTAAAATTAGGGCATAAATCTGTCTATGACCCAAACTCCTTGAAATTGCTTAAGTAACTTAGGTATACATTACCTATTTAATTAATTAGCTATTAGTGGTAATTGAATTAAGTATTAAGACATCTCCATTGTTTATTTTTAGTCGAGAAAGAAATATCAAAGGACAAGGATAAGTTGAACTAAGTAAGAAGAAGATAACGAGGTTTGTGCACAATAACCATTTTCTTTTTGATTTTGAAATTGAATTTTTTTTTTAAATGAATTGTATGGATTATGACTTTTGTTACATTAAAAATCATTAATTGAGAAATTATGTATTGTTAGCCCATTTTCGGGTAATTGTTTGAATGGAATATGATTTTGAGTGACAAATACATTTGATGAATGGAAAATTGTTGAAATGATTTGAAACCACAGTTGACATGACTATGTATTTCGTATTCCTCATTAGCTTGTCTAGTGGGACGAATTGGATTTATATTCCCTCTCTGGCTGAAGTGTTGAGGTGTGTGTCAGTTGAGGACAAATTAAATGAGTACTCATATATATACTAGCTAGCCCTTGCATTCCCCAGTAGCCTTTGGTTATTGGGATGAATTGAATAATTGTGTCATATTCTAAACTGTGTAGTTTTTCAGAAAATTTATGTTTTATGGATGTTTGAAATAAAAATTTGCTTTTATTAACCATTCCTTTTGTTTTAAAAATATTATGAAATTTTATATGTGTCTGATATTATAATTAATTTAGTTTTGACCAATTATTACTTATATTGTGGTTTAAAATTTTTAAGTTGTGCACCATTGAGTTTTTACTTAGCGATAGCTTATTTATGTTATTGTAGGTAAGGAAACAGATAAAGCAGCAGAGTGAGCTACTTGTGGCATAGTGGGAGCATTATTTTGGATTTGTTCTTGTGGTGTAGTGGGAGCATTATTTTGGATTTGTTACCGGGTATATTGATCATACCCTATGTAAAATTTCTTTTGATGTATATGTATCTGTATGTATGTATGTAAAGGACTTGAGCAGTTGTATAAAAAGTTTGAAATTTTATTTTTCGTTCATGTAAATTTTTGTAATGTAAACTTGCTTATTCCTATTAATGCCATATTTAAGTTTCTTTTTGAATTTTACAAATAATGAATTGTTACCCTCTTGCCTAAGGTTGTTGAGGTTGAGATGTGTTGATTTTAATGGAGTTATGGATAATACAATTATTAAAAGTGTTTTTAACAGGTTTTGAATATCTTTTTTTAAAAAAATTTTAGATGGTACTCTGCTAAAATTTTTATAAAATTTTGAAAATTCTGAATTAATTAAAAGTACGATTTATGATATAAATATCATTTAAAAGCTCTTTAATAATTATTTATCATTTCTTTACACTTTAAAATGAATTAAAATTGTTTAAAATCCCTTATAATATATTTAATGAGTTATCGCTAGGCGAAGTTTAGTAATTCATTAGATATGTTATGGGATCATGTCATGCCTTATGTAGGGATAAGGTGTGACACTAGCCGAATGGCAGTTGAGTGTTAGGTCTTCTTTCCCTATTTCATTCTTTCCTTATTTTTATTCTTTGTTAACTTAATTGCTTCTTTTTTTTTTTGAGGTAAGTATACATATGGCTAGTTTTGCAAATATAGTAAGTGGACAAATAAGGCAAGTACCTAAATAAGGAAGTAGATCTTCTCAAATAAGGCTAGTGGACCCAAAACCAAGAAGGAAACCCTAAGGAAAACTCTAAGACCCTTGTATAGGGAAATTGGCCAATGGGCTATGTAGTATATTAAGCTTTTAAAATATTTTAGGCTTATAATCTTTTCTCCTCCCTCATTTCTTTTAGTTATAGGCAAAAGGAATTGTAATCTTTTGTAACGCCCTCACTTTAGGTAGTCCGTTCATTCTACTATTTCGATGACTAACATCTGTTCAGACAGCCTGAATGTCTGGAACTACAGTTAAACTAGGGTGAGAAGACATAAAATGATGGAATAGAGGCTAAGAAAAATTAAAGAAAAACATAAGAAATGAAATGTTAATGAGTTAAAGGAGCCAGAGTCAAGGCGATGGGTGACTGTACTGGAAAGTGACTGTGAAGACAGTTGTCGACCCCAGACTCGCGAGGAACCATATGAAATAAATTTTTAGGACTAAATTAAAGGTTTACTGAGGTATAAATGAAATTAAAAAAAATGTCAAAGAAAATTCAAAAAATTTATTAATCGGTACAAACAAAATAACCCGACAAGCTTAATGAAGGGCATTTTGGTCATTTCAACCCCAGAGTTGGATTTTGACCTAAATGTCAAAAAGAATGAGAGAGATTAAAACATATAAAATAAATTAAATTGTGAAATTATTTATAGAAATGGGAAAAGAAAAGAAAAGAAAAAGGAAATGAATTATGATGTAAGCATGATTTCTTGCTCACCTCATGCTAACCTAAGCATGATGTAAATATTACATCATAAAATTTTAATACATTAATCATAGGATATATATAACATAAGATGACAAACTTCAATTTATTTAAAAGCATTTTCTCCTTCATCTTCTTCCTCCTTGCCATCCACCATAGCCAAAGAACTCCCTTCCATTTTCAAGCTTTTGAGCTTGATTTCCTCCCCTTTCTCACCATATTTTTCATAAATTCCTTCATTAAAAATCATCCCAACACCTTGGAGAAGCTAGTAGTAGTAACGATAAGGGAAGAAATTGAAGTTTTGGTAACTTGAAGAAGTGTCCATTAAAGGATAGTGCCTAATTTCTCTCTTTTCTTTTATTAAACATTGAATTGGTGTTGAGATGAGTATCAATTGCAAGGAAACAAAAGATATTAATAAATTTAAGAAGAAGTGAATTTCGACAGCCTTAATGAGAATGGGAACTTTGATGACTTTAATTGATATAAATTGAATTAGTGATGTTGAGTGATGAAGTTAAATGTATTAGAAATTAAAGTGCATTGAGTATGTTTGAGATTGAAACTTTGAGTTAGGGTTTTGGCCTAATTATTGGGGCTTTTGTGATATTGCTTGAGATTGACCTTGTTGGGATTGATTGTTGCTTATTAGAAGTGCTATGAATGCCATGTGTAGTTTGGGAGATTGGAGGAAATTGAATTGGGATTGTACTCTTCATGCAGGTTGTGGGACTCTTTGAGTCCAGTATTGTTTTTGACCTAAAACTTTATTTGTGTTGCTTCAATTGGAATGAGGCCAATTGGAGATGAAACTAGGGCCAAAATACTCTATTTTTTTGTGAAGAAACCATGCCTAAATTCTGCTCACAAATTGACCTAATTACTGCTTGAATCCGACTTACCAAATCCTGAACCCAGAAAAATGACCAAATGAACAGTACATGTTCATTTAGCCATAACTCCCTATAGAAAGGTCAGAATGACCTTATTTTTATACCATTAGAAACGTTAGACATAGGAGCACAACTTTCATGAAGAACACAAAACCCAGAATTGCCTCTAAACAAACCAATTTGCTAGCATAATTTAGGTCACAAAACTGTCCAGAACCAAACTGCCCAGAATTTTCTGGACATAGGCCTATCCGACCAATTTTGGCTAAAAGGCCATAACTTGGTCTACAAAAATAAAATGCAGTGAAACCAGTGGAAAAAATTTTGTAAGACAGATCTACAATATTGGTGTTTTGACCAAAACCTAGAAACCAAGGGAACTAGGTAAATTGATTAGGTGATGTCAGCATGTAAATTCTGGAAATTGCCTAAGTGACCACTTGACCCCAGAACAGTTTTTAGAGCATATCTCCCACTAGGAAACTTCAATTAGAATGAGCCAAACTGTTCTGAAAACCTAAGAAACAGGTATCCAACTTTTATTTAGAAACTTTCCTCATATTATGAGTGTAAGGATCCTAAAATAGGAGTTAAATCTACTGACCTGAACCTGAACCCTGATGGTACAGGGTATATGAGTTTAGGCTAGTAAATTGGCCATATCTCAGTCCATACAACTCAAAAAATTGTAATTCAAAAATTTGAGTGATCATAAGACAGAGGGTAACAACTCCTATGATGAACATTAGGCCTAAAAATGGCTGTAATATGGCCAATTAATTAGACAAAAATGGACTCCAGAATCTGCCTGAATCTAGACTTGAAAGAGACCATGAACCAGTTGTAGTTATTTAACCATAAATTGAGTTCTAAAATTTCAAATGATATGATTCAAAAAGCAAAACAAAGACAAGACATAGAGGGACAACTTCCATGAAGGAAGTGTGGTCAAATAGTGGCCACATCTCGACCAATTTGCTAGGTAAAGACAGTACACCAAATTTGAACCTAAAGAAATGTTCAAGAAATTATTTAATACCTAATATGTAAATTACCTACTTGAATTACTAAATGCATAAATTACATGGCAATATATGTGGGACCTACTTCCCACTACAAATGGACATAAATTTTATGTAAAGTAATTAATAATATTAATTTGCCCAAAGTATACCTAGACTCATATATATAGCTTGGATACCAATTAGGGACTACCGATTGCAGTACTGCTCACATGAATGATCATTGACAAACAATAAATGCCTGAAATGGTTGTTCTACTGGCTTTATAGCTGCTCGTTAACCATAGTACCTATTATCATTTCTAGCTTTATGCCTGTTCGCTGGCCTTGTGTCGAACATGACCGATGTATACTTGATAGACATATGGATGTCTAACTAGTATATTCCTTGGTATCCAGTCTTTATAATCTGTTATAAGTTACTTAGGCACTGATATGAATTTAATTAGACAGAAATCTAGAGGAATAAATATAAAAGATCCCAATAAATTTAATTGTTTCCAAAGATCAATAAATATGTAAAAGACTCAAATTTTATGAAATCATACATAGACAAAATATTTTAGAATATTTTGTTACTTTTATTTTAATTTATGCACCACTAAGCAATTCGCTTAGCGCATTGGTTTTCCATGGCGTAGGTACTGGAGACCAGTCATAGCCGCACCAGCAGCCGCAGTAGTAGTGCACTGACAGCGTTTAACCAGATCTGCCATTGTCTGCTAGTCACCTCAGCAGTTTGTATTTTATTGGTAGGGTCCATGTATTAGATTCTGTATTTTTGGATTATTGTACATAAACAAAATGTAATTATATTTTGGGTTGTAAATAAAATTATAAATTATTGTGTATGACTTTTTATATGAATGAAATATGTATCATTTTCTTGAAATTACATGAATAATTATGGATAACATGATACATAAGAAAGTGAATGGAATCTGAATTATGTTAACAGATGAATAGTGAAACCCGCCAGATGCTAATAAAGCAGACGAGGCACTGTCTGTGTTTCCAGTGAAATAAGTTGTGATATAAAAAAAAAAAAATTTCCATACATGGATAACTTGAATAAATGAACTTTAAAATTTATTATGGACATGAAAAGATAAGAGAGGGTGCTCGGCACCAAATGTGACACGCTTTGCTCGGTTATACCGTAGACGGGCATGGGGCGTCATATTTAGTAGTATCAGAGCAGAGGTTTAGGCGGTCCTAGACCTAGATAGATAGTGTACATAACATGCGTGGGCCTTTAATTAGGAGTCGAGGTGACACTAATGCAAATATGTTTTTTGTCTGTTTTATAGGATCGATGGCATCTGATCCTTCAGAGCACGAGTCCCCTAGACCGGTAAAGGAGGAGGTAGAGTCTCATGCACCCGCACCTGCGCCTAGTCAGGAGCAAAGTAGTAGAGCAGAGTCATCCCGTGGTGCTGTGGATAGAGCACAGTAGGCCTTCTTGGAACAGATGACTCAGCTACTCCGTCAGGTCACCGGAGCCATACCTCAGTCACAGCCACCTCCACCTCCACAGCGACAGCCACCGCCACCATCACCTGTATAGCCACAGCCACCACCACCGCCTCCATAGCCACAGTCAGTGCAAAGGTCCCCATTAGAGAGACTGCGAAAATATGGGGTAGTTGATTTCAAGGGTAAGAAGGAGGATGATCCAGCTGCCACAGAGTATTGGATGGAGAGGATAGAGAGGGTATTGCAGCAGCTACACTGCACCCCAGAGCAGCAGTTGGAGTGTGCTCTGTCACTATTTCAGGAGGATGCGTACCGGTGGTGGTTGATAGTATCGAGAGTGGTATAGCCTACACAGATCACTTGGGATTTCTTTTTGGCGAAGTTCAGGAAGAAATATATTAGCCATGTATACTTAAAGGCCAGAAGGAGAGAATTCCTGGCACTGAGATAGAGGCAGCTTACAGTCTTTGAATATGAGTGGGAATTCATGAGACTTAGCAGATATGCATTGGAGATAATGCCCACAGAGGTTGATAAATGCCGAACGTTTGAGGACGGATTGAATGACAGCATCAGACTGATAGTTACATCTCACCACTTCACCGACTTCTCTTTGTTAGTAGCATCAGCTCTTGATGTGGAGAGAGTCAGAGATGAGGAACAGTATAGGAGGAACAGATAGCGTAAAAGGGGTTCTAGATCTGGCCAGTCCAGTTCAACAGCCACTGGTAGTAAGAAGCCCAAGGAGTCTCAGGGTCAAACTCAAGGTCAAGGTAAGAGGTAGAAATCTCGGTTTGCTCTAAGGAGAGGAGGACAGTTTGGTGCATCAGTAGGTAGTTCTCCGGGTGCAGCTATACGGGGATCAGCCCCGATACCAGCTTGTACACACTGCGAGAGGAGCCACTAAGGAGAGTGTAGACTATTGACTGCGGGATGCTTCAGATGTGGGTCTACGGATCACTTCTTAAAGGATTGTCCATAGAGGAGTGCTAGTGCTCCCACTGCTCCACCCCAGATAGAGAGGTCTACCTAAGAAGCATAGAGGAGTAGAAGACCTGTGAGGCCTGATACAACTAGTCCATCATAGAGGCCTACTATAGAGACTGCTGAGAAGCAGGAGGTCAGGGTAGCACCTCATGCTTATGCTATGAGAGCTTGGGAGGAGCCAAAGCCAGCTGATGTCATAAGGGGTACCTTCTTACTTCATGATTTATCTGTGTGTGCTTTAATTGATCCTGGTTCCACGCACTCTTATGTGTGCATAACACCACCGGTTAGTAGAGAGGTATAGATAGAGGAGTTAAAGGAGGACATATTGGTTACTAACCCTTTAGGCCATAGCCTATAGTGAAGAAGGTCTATAAGGGTTATCCTCTGAGGATACAGGGTCATGAGTTTCCAGCTGACTTGATTGAGCTACCATTCCATGAGTTTGATGTGATACTGGGAATTGATTGGTTATCACGTCATCAAGCGATGGTAGATTATCAG
Organism: Hevea brasiliensis; assembly: GCF_030052815.1. Lineage (NCBI taxonomy): Eukaryota > Viridiplantae > Streptophyta > Magnoliopsida > Malpighiales > Euphorbiaceae > Hevea > Hevea brasiliensis. The sequence continues at coordinate 17,822,843 of NC_079502.1, read as the reverse complement.
CTGAAGAGGATTTCATTACAGACAGCAGATGGGGATGAGATTACAACTGTGGGTGAAGGAATGGGTTGTCTTTTTACTATCATATTAGCCACAGCAGCTAGAAGATTGATGAGGAAGGGTTGTGAGGCTTTCTTAGCACATGTGGTTGACACTAGGAAGACTAGCCCGAGCTTACTAGACATCCCCATTATATGTGATTTTTTGGATGTATTTCTGGAAGAGTTGTTGGGTTTGCCGCCAAAGAGAGAGGTGGAGTTTGCTATAGAGGTTATGACAGGTACTACACCAATTTCCATTGCTCCATATAGGATAGCACCTACTGAACTGAGAGAGTTGAAAGTTCAGTTACAGGAGCTACTAGATAAGGGTTTCATATGCCCTAGTGTGTCACCATAGAGAGCGCCGGTGCTGTTTGTGAAGAAGAAAGACCGTACACTATGGCTTTGTATAGACTACCGACAACTGAATAAGGTGACTGTGAAAAATAAATATCCTTTACCACGGATAGATGATATGTTTGATCAACTAAAGGGAGCCGGTGTATTCTCCAAGATAGATCTCAAATCAGGCTATCACCAGCTGAGAGTAAAGGAGACAGATGTGCCTTAAATTGCTTTCAGGACCCGGTATGGATACTATGAGTTTCTAGTGATGCCATTTGGGCTGACGAATGCACCAGCGGCGTTTATGGACCTAATGAACCGTATCTTTCATCCCTACTTGGATCAATTCATAGTGGTCTTCATAAATGATATTCTAGTGTATTTTAAGAACCAGGAGGAGCATGATGAACACTTGAGAGTAATATTACAGACACTACGGGAAAAGCAGCTATATGCTAAGCTATCCAAGTGTGACTTCTGGTTAGATGAGATATCTTTCCTTGGTCACATTGTATTAGCAGATGGGATCAAAGTAGATCCAAAGAAGATTGAAGCAATAGTTGAATGGAAACCTCCTAAAAATGTAACAGAGGTCAAAAGCTTCTTGAGGTTAGCTGGTTACTACAGAAGATTTGTGAAGGGATTCTCCCTTATAGCTGCTCCACTGACCAAGTTACTACATTAGAATGCTAAGTTTAACTGGAATGATAAATGTCAAGCTAGTTTTGAGAAGCTAAAGGCTATGCTTACAGAGGCTCCAGTGTTGACACAGCCAGAGTCAGGAAAAGACTATATGATCTACAGTGATGCCTCTCACAGTGGGCTTGGGTGTGTTCTAATATAAGAAGGTAAAGTGGTTGCTTATGCTTCAAGACAGCTAAGGCCACATGAAAAGAACTACCCAACTCATAATCTGGAATTGGCGGTAATAATATTTGCATTGAAGATATGGAGGCATAACCTATATGGTGAGAAGTGCTACATATATACGGATCACAAGAGTCTGAAGTATTTGCCAACTCAGAAGGAACTCAATCTGAGACAGAGGAGATGGATTGAATTTCTTAAAGATTATGATTGTGTAATCGACTACCATCCTGAAAAGGCAACTGTAGTGGCTGATGCACTGAGGAGGAAGTCTATAATGGTTTTAAGAGTATTGAATGTTCACTTGTCCTTAGCTCCAGATGGGACTATTTTGGCTGAGTTGTATGTAAAGCCAAGCTTACTACAGTAAATATAGGAAGCACAGATAAGGGATGAAAAGCTGATGACAATTATGGGCAGAGTTAAGGAGGGAAAGGAGACTGATTATGAGCTGAAAGAAGATGGATGCCTACATTACAAAGGCAGAATATGTGTACCAGGAGATGAACAACTGAAGAAGAATATCCTGACAGAGGCACATAGTAGCTTCCATGCTATGCACCTAAGAAGTACCAAGATGTATCATGACCTGAAGACACATTATTGGTGGCTTGGAATGAAGAAAGAGATTGGTGATTTTGTGACCAGATGTTTGATATGCCAGCAGGTTAAGGCTGAGCATCAGGTTCCATCAGGGCTGTTGCAACCCATATCTATACCAGAGTGGAAATGGGACAGCATCACTACGAATTTTATCATTGGGCTACCATTGACACAAAACAAGCATGATACTATATGGGTGATTGTAGATAGATTGACCAAGTCAGCTCACTTTCTACCAGTTAGAGCTGACTACTCACTGGAGAGGTTAGCAGAAATCTACATAGCTGAGATAGTCCGACTACATGGAGTGCCGACATCGATCATATCTGACCGAGACCCGAGGTTTACTTTGAGATTTTAGAAGAAGCTACAGGAGTCATTGGGCACTCAACTGCACTTCAATACGACTTTTCATCCTCAGACGGATGGACAGTCCGAAAGGGTGATTCAAATAACCCTTAGAACTTAGTAAATTGCTATAATTGTTAAAGGAATGATAATAATGACATGACATGAATGATATGATAGGTATTGGAGGATATGCTTCAGAGCTGCATTATGGACTTTGAAGGAAGTTAGGAGAAGTACCTTCCTTTGTTAGAGTTTGCATACAATAATAGTTACCAAGCTAGTATAAAAATGGCTCCATACGAAGCATTGTATGGGAGGAGATGCAGGACTCCCTTATGTTAGACAAAATTGGGTGAGGAGAAAATAGTGGGCCCAGACTTAGTGAGACAGACTGAGAAAAAAGTGAAGCTCATCAGAGATAACTTGAAAGCCACTTCAGATAAACAGAAGTCTTATGCTGATCTGAAGAGGAAAGACATAGAGTATGAGGTTGGCAATAAGGTGTTTCTCAAGGTGTCGCCTTGGAAGAAAGTGCTAAGGTTCGGCAAGAATGGTAAGTTAAGCCCCAGGTTTATTGGTCCATACGAGGTCATTGAATGTGTGGGTCCAGCAGCCTATAGGTTAGCCTTACCACCTGAGCTAGACAAGATTCATAACGTGTTCCATGTGTCGATGCTCAGGAGATACAGGTCAGATCCTTCACATGAAATTTCAGTAGAGGAGATAATTGTGCAACCTAATTTGACATATGAAGAAGAACTAATTAGAATCTTGGCACAGGAAGTAAAAGACATCAGAAACAAGAGAATTCCACTAGTGAAAGTCTTATGGAGATACCATAACACGGAAGAAGCGACATGGGAGAGCGAGGAGAAGATGAGGTAGTAGTTCCCTCAGCTCTTCACATCAGGTAAATTTCGAGGATGAAATTTTATTTAGAGGGTAAGAATTGTAATGCCCTCACTTTAGGTAGTCCATACATTCTACTATTCTAATGACTAACTTCTGTTCGGAGAGCCAAAATGTCTGGAACTACAGTTAAATTAGGGTGAGGAGACATAAAATGATAGAATAGAGGCTAAGAAAAATTAAAGAAAAGCATAAGAAATGAAATGTTAATGAGTTAAAAGAGCCAGAGTCATAGCGATGGGTGACCGTACCGAGAAGCGACTGCGAAGACAGTTGTTGACCCCAGACCCGCGAGGAACCCTATGAAATAAATTTTTAGGACTAAATTAAAGGTTTACTGAGGTATAAATGATATTAAGAAAAATGTCAAAGAAAATTCAAAAAATTTATTAATCGGTGCAGACAAAATAACCCGACAAGCTTAACGAAGGGCATTTTGATCATTTCAACCCCAGAGTTGGATTTTGACCTAAATGTCACATAGAATGAGAGAGATTAAAACACATAAAATAAATTAAATTGTGAAATTATGTATAGAAATGTTAAAAGAAAAGAAAAGAAAAAGGAAATGAATTATGATGTAAGCATGATTTCATGCTCACCTCATGCTAACCTAAGCATGATGTAACTATTACATCATAAAAATTTAATACATTAATCATAGGATATATATATAACATAAGATGACAAACTTCAATTTATTTAAAAGCATTTTCTCCTTCATCTTCTTCCTCCTTGCCATCCACCATAGCCAAAGAACTCCCTTCCATTTTCAAGCTTTTGAGCTTGATTATCTCCCCTTTCTCACCATATTTTCCATAAATCCCTTCATTAAAAATCATCCCCACATCTTGGAGAAGCTAGTAGTAGTAACAAAAAGGGAAGGAATTGAAGTTTTGATAACTTGAAGAAGTGTCCATTAAAGGTTAATAACTAATTCCTCTCATTTCTTTTATTAAACATTGAATTGGTGTTGAGATGATTAGAAATTGCAAGGAAACAAAAGAAATTAATAAGTTTATGAAGAAGTGAATTTCAGCAGCCTCAATGAGAATGGGGACTTGATGACTTTAATTGATATAAATTGAGTTAGTGATGTTGAGTGATGAAGTTAAATGTATTAGAAATTGAAGTGCATGGAGTATGTTTGAGATTGAAACTTTGAATTAGGGTTTTGACCTAATTATTGGGGCTTTTGTGATATTGCTTGAGATTGACCTTATTGGGATTGATTGTTGCTTATTAGAAGTGCTATGAATGCCATGTGTAGTTTGGGAGATTGGAGGAAATTGAATTGGGAGTGTACTCTTCATGCAGGTTGTGGGACTCTTTGAGTCTAGTGTTGTTTTTTACCTATAACTTGACTTGTGCTGCTCCAATTAGTATAAGGCCAATTGGCAATGAAACTAGAGCCAAAATACTCTATTTTTTATGAAGAAATTATGAATAAATTCTGCTCACAAATTGACCTAATTACTACTTGAATCTGGCTTACCAAATCCTGAACCCAGAAAAATGACCAAATGAACAGTACATGTTCATTTGGCCATAACTCCCTCTAGAAAGGTCAGAATGACCTGATTTTTATACCATTGGAAAGGTTCGACATAGGAGCACAACTTTCATGAAGAACATAGAACCTAGAATTGCCTCTAACCAAACCAATTTGTTAGCACAAATTAGGTCACAAAACTTTCTAGAACCAAACTGCCCAGAATTTTCTAGACATAGGCCTATCCGACCAATTTTAGCTAAAAGGCCAAAACTTGGTCTAAAAAAATCCAAATGTAGTGAAACTAGTGGAAAAAGTTTTATAAGACATAGATCTACAATATTGGTGTTTTGACCAAAACCCAGAAGCCAAGGAAACTAGGTCAATTGATTAGGTGATGTTAGCATGTAAATTCTAGAAATTGCCTAAGTGACCACTTGACCCCAGAACAGTTTTTAGAGCATATCTCCCACTAGGAAACTTCAATTGGAATGAGCCAAACATTTCTGAAAACCTAATAAATAGGGCTCCAACTTTGATTTAGAAACTTTTCTCAGATTGTGAGTGTAAGGATCCTAAAATTGGAGTTAAAGCTACTGACCTGAACCTGAACACTGATGGTACAGGGTAAATGAGTTCAGGCCAGTATATTGGCCATATCTCAGTCTATACAATACAAAAAATTATAATTCAAAAATTTCAGTGATCATAAGACATAGGGTAACAACTCCTATGAAGAACATTAGGCCTAAAAATGGCTGTAACATGTCCAATTAATTAGACAAATATGGACTCCAGAATCTGTCTGAATCTGGACCCAGAAAGAGACCATGAACCAGTTGTGGTTATTTGACCATAACTTGAGTTCTAAAACTTCAAATGACATGATTCAAAAAGGGAAACAAAGTCAAGATATAGAGGGAAAACTTCCATGGGGGAAGTGTGTCAAATAGTGGCCACTTCTTGACCAATTTGCTAGGTAAAAATAGTACACCAAATCTAGACCTAAAGAAAGGTTCAAGAAATTATTTAATACCTAATATGTAAATTACCTACTTGAATTACTAAATGCATAAATTACAGGGAAATATATGTGGGACCTTTTTCCCACTACAAATGGACATATATTTTATGTAAAGTAATTGATAATATTAATTTGCTCAAAGTATACCTAGACTCATATATATAGCTTGGATACCACTTAGGGACTACCGATTGCAGTACTGCTCACATGAATGATCATTGATAGACAACAAATACATGAGATGGTTGTTCTACTGGCTTTATGCTTGCCCCTTGGCCATAGTGCCTATTATCATTTCTGGCTTTATGCTTGCCCGCTGGTCTTGTGCCAAACATGACTGATGTATACTTGATAGACATATGGATGTCTAACTAGTATATTCTCTGGTATCCAGTCTTTACAATCTATTATAGGTTACTTAGGCACTGATATGAATTTAATTAGATAGAAACCCAGAGAAATAAATATAAAAGATCCCGATAAATTTAATTGTTTCCAAAGATCAATAAATATGTAAAAGACTCAAATTTTATGAAATCATACATATACAAAATATTTTAGAATATTTTGTTACTTTTATTTTAATTTATGCACCACTAAGCAATTCACTTAGCTTGTTGGTTTTCCATCGCATAAGTACTGGAGGCCAATCACAACTGCAGCAGGAGCGGCAGTAGTGCTCTGACAGCGTTTGACCAGATCTGCCATTGTCTGCTAGTTACCTCAGTAGTTTGTATATTGTTGGTAGGGCTCATATATTAGATTTTGTATTTTTGGATTATTGTACATAAACAGAATGTAATTATATTTTAGATTGTAAATAAAATTGTAAATTATTGTGTATGACTTTTTATATGAATGAAATATATATCATTTTTCTTGAAATTACATGAATAATTATGGATAACATGATACATAAGAAAGTGAATGGAGTATGAATTATGTTAATAGGTGAATAGTGAAACCTGTTAGATGCTAATAAAATAGAGGAAGCACTGTTCGGGTTTCCAATAATATAAATTGTGATATAAAAAAAAATTTCCACACATGGATAACCTGAATAAGTGAACTTTAAAATTTACAATGGACATGATAAGATAAGATAGGGTGCTCTGACACCAAATGTGGCACGCTTTGCTCGGCTCTACTGTAGACGGGTAAGGGGCATCACATCTTTTCTCCTCCCTCCTTTCTTTGAATGTTTTATTTTACTGCAATATAACCAATGCATGTAATCAACTTTGTAAACTAACTTAGGAAAATTGGGTAAAACTAAAATAAAGTGATGCATGATAGAAACATGGGATGCATGCTTAGAGGTTGTTTACTTTCTTATTTATTTCCAATATGTGCAAATTAATCCCAAGGCATGAAAAGAATATAGAAACATGTTAATAGGGTAATAAGGTAAAACATGATAACAATCTTGAAAATAGAAACTAAGCATGTTTAGGGCTACAATATGTGCATGTGAATGTGTGTAATGTGTTTGAATGAGGTAATGTGTTCGAATGTACAAAGTGTAATGTGTTTGAATGTACAAAGTGTGCGTGTTTAATTTATACTTGATTGAATGAACAAGAACTTTAATAAAGAAATACTAAGACAGGCTATAAGAAACACAAGTAGGGGGTTGTCTCTTGTTCTAATATAAGTTCAGGTGGAAAGAGTATATAACACCTTCCTTCTTCTATACCTATTATCCCAAACCTAGGTTATTGGACTCATAGTAAGAGAATGGTATTAGACCTCTACAATGGGTAGAGTCATCATCTACATCCCTTTTGAAGTTTTTATACTGGTTATCATCTGAGTGGTGACTCCAATCAATTCTCCACCTTTTGAGACGTTTGTATCTTAGCACCATGATAATGATGGAGTTAAACTATGTTATAACAAGCATGTAAATATAAAGCACACACACAAATTGCACAATCACACAGTATTAAAAAGAGAAAAAGAATAACACAGGATCTAACATGGTTCAACCATAAGGTCTACGTCCACAGGCAAGATAAGAGAAAAAGTTTCACTATGATAAAAAGAGCAAGATACAATCAATCAGAACTCTCAAACCCTAACCCCAGTGTGTTTTTCGAATATCTCATAACTCTACCTCAAAGGGTAGAATATTACAATATTTATACTAGTCCATACCCTATCGGCCCGTGCCCTCTGCTACCACCACAGATCTCACTTTTTATCCCAATCGAGTCGCAGCGCGAAACTTTCAGGTCGAGTCACAATTTGGTTCCATGAAAAAACATATCCCAAAATTCAAAGCCTCAAAAATAACAATTCTTCCCCTTGGCTTGAATTTCCTCTATCATCAACAAAAAAAAAAACCACAAAAAACTCTGTCTTCCCATATGCCTTCGTATGGGCATTACTGAGCACTACAAACACCTACCAAGTCTAGGCAATACCTAAACTTACTGACTGGGACTCCCTTAGTCATCATATCTGCTGGATTATCATGTGTAGAGACTTGTTGCACAACTACAGTCCCCTGAGATACAATGTCCAGAATGAAGTGATATCTGACATCAATGTGCTTAGTTCGCTCATGGTACATCTGATTCTTTGTGAGATGTATTGCACTCTAGCTGTCACAAAACACTATTGCCTTATTCTGTATCAACCCAAGATCACCCACCAAATCTTGTAACCATAAAACTTCCTTTACTGCCTCTACTAAGGCCATATATTCAGCCTTTATGGCAGACAAAGCAACTGTAGCTTGCAAAGTTGCCTTCCAAATGATTAGCACTTTTAGAAAGAGTAAACAAATAACCTGTCAAAGATCTCTTCTTCTCTAAGTCCCCTGCAAAATCTGAATCCACATAGCCAACAACTGAATCACTCATCTTGGCCCTGTCAAATGTTAAACCAACATCTGTAGTAGCCTTTAAATACCTCAAAGTCCATTTCACTGCCTGCCAATGCTCTTTCCCAGGACACGCCATGTATCTACTCACAACACTAACTGCATGTGAAATGTCAGGTCAAGTGCATACCATAGCATACATGATGCTGCCAACAGCACTCGAATAGGGAACACTAGACATGTGCTCCATCTCCTCATCTGTTTTTGATAACATGTCTGCAGATAACTTACAATGGGCAGCAAATAGAACAGTCACAGGCTTAGCATTATTCATGTTGAAACGCTTAAGCACTTTCTCAACATAGGCCTATTGAGACAAGAAAAGCTTCCCAATACTTCTATCCCTGGTAATTTTCATTCCCAATATCTTCTTTGCAGCACCCAAATCCTTATCTCAAACTCATCACTCAACTGCTTTTTTAGAATGTTAATTTGTGACATGCTTTTAGCAGCAATAAGCATGTCACCCGCATACAACAGTAAATAAACAAAGGAATCATCTAAAAGCTTCTTATGATACACACAACTGTCATATGAACTACGATTAAAGCCATTACGAACCATGAATGTATTAAATCTTTTGTACCACTGCCTAGGAGACTATTTCAGACTATACAAAGATTTCTTAAGCAAGCAAACACGATTTCCCATACCTGGAATGACAAATTCCTCAGGCTGATTCATATAAATTTGCTCCTCCAACTCACCATGCAAAAATGTTACCTTTACATCTAGTTGCTCAAGCTCTAGATCATGAAGAGTAACCATAGCAAGCAAGATTCTGATAGAACTGTGCTTCATAACTGGAGAAAACACTTCATTAAAGTCAATCCCCTCCCTCTGAGTAAAGCCTTTTGCTACCAACCATGCCTTATATTGAGGTGCTTTAACCCCTAGAGTGCCTTCCTTTTTCTTGAACACCCATTTGCAACCTACCACTTTTTGTCCCTTAGGCAATGTTACAAGCTCCCAAGTCTGATTCTTGTGAAGAGATTCAATTTATTCACTCATAGCACCAACCCACTGATCTGCATCTAAATAAGAAATAGCTTCTCTATAATTGCTGGGTTCATGCACATCAACTATTTCAATAACTGATAAAGCAAATGCAACTAGATCTACATATGCATATCTTTGAGGTGGTCTAATCTGTCTTCTCTCTGTACCAGTTGCAATGCTATATGGTTCCTGTTACTATTGCTCAGTTGCATCCTCTTGTTGATCAGGATCTTGCACCTCATCTTCTAAATCACTTAACTGAACTGCAGAAGTATCAATATCAAGCTCCACCTATTCTTTGACACCGTGATCTGATTCTGTTATTGACTTCTCCTTTTGACTATCCAATGAAGCATACTCATTAAATGTCACATCCCTACTGATAATTAATCTTGGAGACTTTGGATCATTGCACCACAACCTATAGCCTTTCACTCCAAATGCATACCCTAGAAATATGCATTTTCTTGCCCTCGGCTCAAGCTTACCATCTCTTACTTGAGAATAAATAGGGCAACCAAATACTCTCAGCTGAGAGTATTCAGCAAGTGAACCAGACCAAATCTCAAAAGGAGTTTTTCACTCAATAGCTATAGATGGAGATCTATTAAATAAGAAAAAGGTTATATTAATTGCTTTAACCCAGAAATCCTTTCCCAATCCTGAATGTGAGACCATGCTTCGTGCTTTGTCATAAAGCATTCTGTTCATGCATTTTGCATACCATTCAGTTATGGTGTCCCTGTACAAATGCTATGTCTCACTATACCTTCATTACTGCAAAATGCATCGAATTCACGATTGCAAAATTCCAACCCGTTATCAGTTCTAAGATGCTTGACCTTCTTTTCTGTCTGCTTCTCAATCATTGTCTTCCACTTTACAAAGGTTGAAAATGCCTCATCTGTTGTTTTTAGAAAAGACACCCACACCATCTGAGAGTAATCATCAATCAAAGTCATGAAGTACCTGGCACCGTTATTGGAAGGGATTCTGTTAGGACCCCATAGATTTGAGTGGATATAATCCACCGTTCCTCTGGTCTTGTGCACTGTTTTTTTATCGAACTTCACCCTAGTCTGTTTGCCAAACACACAGTGTTCACAAAAGCCCATAGATTTTGTTTTCTACCCGTCCAACAAATCCCACTTGCTTAACATAGATAATCCTCTTTCACTCATATGACCAAGATGCATATGCCACAATTGAGTTTGATTCTGATTATTACTTTCGAATGCTACTGTAGCATCCCCTGAAACTGTACTGCCCTGAAGAAAATACAATCCTGAAACCAAACTGCTCTTCATGAGTACCATAGAGCCCTTGCACACTTTGAGAACTCCACTTTCTGTATGGTATCTAAATCTATGAGAGTCAAGTGTCCCAAGAGAAATCAGGTTCCTCTTTAGTCCTGGAACATGCCAACACTCAGTAGTTCTCACAACGCCATAAAAAATCCTCAGTCTAATGTTATCAATTCCTTCAACAGATAATGCACGATCATTACAAGAAACATGTCACACCCTACTCCCCTGTAAGATGTAACATGATCCCATAGTACACCTAATGAATTACCGTACTTCGCCTACCGATAACCCATTAGATATACTACAAGGGATTTTAAAATAATTTTCGTGAAATTCAAATCATCGATTAAAATCTGGTGTTATAAAATTTTTTCAAAATTTCGGCAAAGTGCCGGCTGTATTTTGAGAAAACAGTTCTTCAATCCTGCAAGAGAAAATGCTCCCAATATGTTTTCTCAAATACAACTTCAATAACTTCATTTCAATTCACAATTCAATTCTCAATAAACAATCAATTCATTTTCAAACTAATCTCATTATAAAGAAACATTTCATTGTTTACAAAACTCAAAATTTGTAATACAAAACTATTTAGATAAATGAAATCCCAAACTTACATTTACAATAATTTACATTTAATTACATACCAAAATATTTTACAAGAGTTTTTATACAACTGCTCAAATAATTTACATACATATTATTACCTGCATACATCAAAACCTGTGTACATGGGTATACCTATGATATACCTGGAGCTGATCTGAATGTGTCTTCAAAGAAACTTACTCACTGCTCTATGCTCTTCTTACCTGCGATAGCATACAAAGCTATCACTGAGTGGTGAACTCAGTGGTGCACAACTACAATTTTAAACATAGTACAATATACATTGACAAAATTTACGGTAATTAATTTGGAAATCTGAATACTCATCAAATTCCAAAACTCATAATATTCATTGCCAATAATGTAAATCATTTGTATAAAATGACTTTGATCACGAAATTCAATTTATCAAATCATGACTAACCATTTAAGGTAGTTCCAACAAAATCAATTATACATAAATCATAACTGAAATCATAATTCTTTACTGTTTAACAACATTCTGTGTCACAAAAACCATGTTGTATCTCAAAAACCATGCTGTATCTCAAAAATCATTCTTTATCTCACTAACTATGCAAGACTAATCCGCAAGGGCCATATTCGATGTGATTCTAACTCCCTATGGTTGGGGAGGTCGAATCAGATTCTAACTCCCTATGGTCGGGGAGGTCGAATCATCGTGCACAGTACACACCACAATAATGAATCTTCCTTAAGGGCCATAACGATGAAAAAAGAAACTTAGATCTAACCTCAAATCAGAGGAAAATCTAAGCCTGTGCACGTACCATGGTAATTAAAACACAACTAACTCCATTGTCTTCTCAACAAATGAGAGAGACGGGTAATAACCTAGTCAAGTGTCTATATTGAGATATAAAACAATATCACAATCCTTTTAGTGAGCATAAATCACAATATAATTCGATTCAAAGTCAATTCCAATATCCAATAATTTTTATGCTCATCACAATTCAAATCATAAATTTGCATTTTTCCATGAAAATTACCATCACAATTCAAAACATGTTCTATCACAATTTTCCAAAACATAATTTATTCAATCCATAATAATGCTTAATACTTGTGGAAATACCATTTCACAAAGCTAAATTCATACATACTATAACAATTTCAATAATCATTGAATTAAATCCAATGCTTGTTAAACATAATACATAAGAAAAATATGTCATTTAATCATATGAAATATTCAAAACAAAATCAGTTAAAAACTAGTCGTGCACAAACCTCTGATAACTATCTCTTGACTCTGACTCAGTGTTTCCTTTCCCTTCCCTGAGTCTTTGCTAACTGAAACACACAATTTAAAGTGTTTCAGTAGTCATTTAAACTGTCTCTAACGATAATGCTTGATAATTAATTCGCTGAATTCTATTATTTGCTTAGTCAACCTAATATGTTGACCCTCAATGCGTTCTAGGTAAATTAGGTTTTAATGTTACTAATATATCACATTCAATAGTCTTTTAGGGTTGGTACATGTTACCAAATTCATTTCCATGTACATTGCTTTTTCTTGCAATTTGCTGAATTCCGGGATACTAGTTTTACCTAGCCGGACGACCTAGTTCCCTCGGTTTTCGGGTTTCGTCAAAACTAAAAACTTGTAGATCTATGTCTTATTGCAAGCGGGGCAAAATTTCAGGTCATTCTGAGTTATGTAGACCAAGTAATGGTCATTTTACTATTGCTGGTCAAAATGCATCAAAATTGGTCACTTTAGGTCATTTTAGGTCAATTTTGGTTCGGCCAGTTTTTGGACCTGAACTTGTGCAAGCTGTTTGACTTGCTTATGGTCATTTTTGGGATTTGGTGTCTTCATAATACTTGTAGATATAGGTCTTAACTATTCATGGCCAAAATTTTAGGTCAATTGGACCTGTTTTGAGTGAGTTATGGCCAAAACACTAACTGCTGCTCAAATGGTAAATTTTCAGGCCTTAATTGCACTAATCCGGATTTGGTCACTTTTCAAGTTACCTTACAAGCAGAATTTTGGTAAGCTTCCTTCATGAAAGTTGGCACATTTTGTGCGTAGTTTCACCTCCAATTGGTCTCATACCAATTGGAGCCACACACTTAAAGTTCTAGGCCAAAATGCACACTGCCCTATTGCACATTATCCATCACTCATCAAGGATACATTTAACACCTACCAAATTATAGATTCATGCCCATTCTGGTTTGTACCATAACCTAAACATAATTCACAACATATTGTTTGTCATTTTGGCAGCTTATAATCACACTCAACATATACCATATAGTACAGAATTTGTCAAACTCAATTACAACAATTGAATCACCTAATCATGCTCATTTACATGTCCAACCTCACACCATTATACATATACCCAAGCTGCCATAACCACTACTACAATTCAACATTAATATTCCATAAACCAAACATGAAATAATATCCTTTTGGTTCACCAAACCAAACTGCCGATTCATGCATTTACATTCCATTAATTTCCAAGCTTCCAATTTCAAATACACATTCACATATACTAAGTATACATCACCCAAATTAATTCCTACACACATAAACATTTAATCAACCTTTTAATCTACCATTTACAAGCAAGAATAAACTGTTTTCAAGGAGTTTCCATGGCTGCCAAAAATAAACATCTCCCTTAGAACATCAAACTCCAAATTCTTTCCACAATTCAAGTACCCATAACCTCCTCACAAACTTTAATGAAGCAATAACCAAAAATACAAACTTACCACTTTGGAAACTCTTCAAAACCTTGACTAAACTTGATCTTCTTGCTGCCTATCTACTACCCAAGTGGTGTAGCACAGTTTTTGTGAAGGAAGCTAGTGGAAAAATGGCTTGGATCATGGTTGCATGGAGCTTGGCCATGGATGGCCATGGAGGATTCTTCTCTCTTCCATTTTCTTTGGTTTCGGCCAGAATTTTGAGAGGTTGAGGAAGGTGAATTCTGTTGTCCAAAATGAAGAGTAAGTGGTCCACTTTAGGTGTGAGTGGAGCACTAAGTGATATTTAATGATTGTTTATTCATAACTTTCCTTATTCCCACATTAAGCTCCCAATTTTTGCTATTTAAACTATGTACCACTAATTTAATTTTTCATGACATTTTTCAAGTGTAATATTATTTATTTTTAATGGACATTTAGGTCAAAAGACAACTCGGAGTGTCAAATGACCACAATGCCCCTGTTCGGGTTGCATTCCCGATTTTTCGGTAACACCGGGTTTTGTCCGTTTTTCGATTTCTCACTTTTCTTTGTACTAATTAATTAATTTTTCTTTGATATTTTTAATGATATTTATACTTAAATTGATGTCTCTTTAAGTCTTAAAAATATTTTCCAGGGTTCCCTGCGGTCCAGGGCTAGTCAACGGTCCACGTCGTGACTTCCCGGTGCGGTCACCCATCGCTAGGGTTCTCGGCTCGGTTAACTTGGTTACATTTCTTTGCTATTATTTTTCCTTTATTTTTCTTGTATTTTCTTTTCTTGTATTTCATTATTTTATGTCTCATCATTCATATTGAAGTGTAGTTCTAGGCATTCTAGCTGTCCAGACAACACTGGTCATCGGAATAGTAGAACGCATTACCGAACATAGGGTGTTACAAAACACCTTGCCACTCATCTGTTTGTAAGTGACAAACCAGTTTCTGTGTGGACACATGTTATAAGTAGCACCAGTATCAAGAATCTAGGAATTTTGTCCATGATCTGAACTCACGGATAAAATTTCTCCAGCATTGTTATCACTATCAGAATCAATAAAACTATCAACCACATTCGCAGAACTTTCTAGTTGTTTTCTTTTTTATTTTTTAACTTGGAATAGTCTCTTCTATAGTGACCTTGCTCCCCACACTCAAAACAGTTGGCCTTTTTCATTCTTGACTTAGATCTGGCCTTAGATTTCTTCCTGCTAGAAGAACCCTCCCTTGAATGTGTTCTTCCCCTACTCACCAAACCTTCCCCCTCAAATCTTTCTCTATTATCTGGAAATTTCTTTTTCAACTCCTTCGATTTTAGAGAATTACTAACATCATCTAGTGAAACACTGTCTTTCCCATACAACAAAGTATCAACAAAAGTTTCATAGGAGGGTGGCAAAGAACATAACACAATAAGGGCCTGATCCTCACTATCAATCTCAATATCAATATTCTTCGGGTCCATAATGATTGAATTGAATTCATCCAGATGTTCTTTAATGGGCGTACCTTCACTCATTCTCATATTGTAAAGACTTTTCTTCAGATACAGGCAGTTGGTCAGCGATTTGGCAGAGTACAACTCCTCTAATTTCTTCCATGCCGCAGATGCTGAGCTTTCACCAGCAATTTCGCAAAGGACATTATCAGCTACGCTCATGAAAATCACACTCAATGCTCTTTCCTTTAGATAAGCCTTCTCCGCCTCTTTCATACATTCTGAAAAGTTATCCTCGATTACCTTCCATAGACCTTGTAGGATTAAGGAATATTTAATTTTAATCTTCCACAAACTGAAACTCGATCCACTATCAAACTTCTCCAACTTATACTTCGTTGAAGACGACACCATCTGTAAACTCTAGGTTTTGCGCACAAAGCTCTAATACCAGTTTGTTATAATAAGCACGCAAATCTAAGGCACACACACAAATCGCATAATCACATAGCATTGAAAAGAGAAGAAGAATAACACAAGATTTAATGTGATTCAATCGTAAAGTCTACGTCCACGGGCAAGACAAGAGAAAAAGTTCCACTATGATAAAAAGAGCAAGATACAATCAATCAGAACTCTCAAACCCTAACCCCAGTATGTTTCTCAAATATATCACAACTCTACCACAAAGAATAGAATATTAAAATATTTATACTAGTCCATACCGCCCACAGATCTCACTTTTTATCCCAATTGGGTTGCAGTGCGAAACTTTCAGGTCAGGTCACAATTCGGGTTCATGAAAAAACATATCCCAAAATTCAAAGCCACAAAAATAACAAACTAGTTATGGAGAACAAACCCGCCACCCACAATGGGCTAGGGAGATTCTTTCTGTGTTTATCATGGATTTTCCTTGGGCACATGTGATAGTGCATATATTTGCATTAATGATTGTGATGAAGTGGGATTTGTAGTTTGAATTCCATTAAGAAACACATAACTTAAGAAGAATTGTTAATGTGCCAGCTTCATTGAACAACCATCATTTTATCTTTGTATTTTCTGAATTACCACACTTTCATTCTAAGTGTGCAGCCAATTTATGATAATAAAGCAATTTTATATTATCGGATATGCCAGTTCCATTTCTCATTTTCAATTTAATCGGAATTGTAAGTTTGTATAGTTGTTGAAATAATGGATTGCGTGAAACTAAAATTATTAAAAGAACTTTATAAGCTCATATATATGTTCGTAATTAATTTATTTTTTATATTTTAATTTTAATTATTTATTTTTTTAAGTTAATTTCTTTAGTAGAATTCAACAATAATTTTTTTTTTTTTTGGCTTTATAGCTTCCTTAACTAATTAGACCTCTTATGATTGTAAAAAAATAAAAATAAAAAAAAAAGAAAGAAAGAAAGAAAGAAAGAAAATAGAGCTATTGAGAAAACCATGTATGTAACTATAAAAAAAGGTCGCTTTTTTTAAGTTAATAAAAACTAATAAGCTAAAATTGGAATTTATTTATACCTATATAAATAATTTATTTATTTATTTTATTTTATTTAAATATAAAAATAAAATATTTTCATATTTGCCAATTGTTATCAGCCATAAAAAATTAAAAAATAATTTTTATTGAAACATTAACAAATTTAGTAGAATTTCATTTAAATTTTGACTAATTTGGATAAATAGAATAAAAATAACAATAATTTTACAATATCAAATTAAACAAATTAAAGATTTAAATAAATTTGAAAAATTACTTAGGGTTCTTTTATTAATTAGGACTATTTTCAAATAAATTTTGATTTTATTGCGTCAATAAATATTTTTGCCTCTGAATATAGACTTTATTTAGATAAGTAATCATTTAAAATAAAAATAAATTTTAATGTTTCTAGTAAAATATAATAAAATATTACAATATCAAATTTAAATACTCATTTATTTTAAAGTTTTATCTATTTTAGTAAGCTTTACATTATTATTAGGTATTTAAATTTATATTAAGTAATAAAATTAATCTATAATATATAATTATAACAATATATTTTTAAATTATATAATTTAAGTTTCCACCAAAACACTTATGACATATACTTTTATAATAACAATAATAATAATAGTAATAATAATAATAAATTATGAATTCATTGAAATATTAACCAAATTTTACGCTTATAATCCATGTATTCTTTTCTAGACTTGAATTTATTATTGTATATATATTAATTACGCCTGTAATTTAGTTGCTCTATATAGTCTTATATGGTCTCAAGTGGAGGCTACTAAGCTGCGGATCAAATCTGGGGGTATTTGTGTCATAACAATTGTTCTCTTTGATTATTAGAAATTAAACAGTCTGTAACATTATATTATATACGAAAATATAATAAAAATTACATATACATTAAAAGACTTAAATAACGAATATGTACAAGAAGTAAAGAGAACGTGCAACGTATGTTAATTGAAAAACTAGTATGTATAAATGAATAAAGGAGAGAGGGAATATTGTAATTTTCAAAAATACCCATAATAATTTATGGTGTATTTGATAAAAGATTAAAAAATTAAGAGTTAAATATTTTTTTTGTAATTTTTAATCTTAAAAAAAAATAATTATTAACGTAAACCTTCAAAGGTTAATATTTAATTCTTAAAAAGACATAAATTTTAATAAGGTAAAAAATTAATCTAATTTCTTTAAAGTGTCCAAACAACAATAATAAAAATTAAAAGATATAAGAGAAATAAATACTCCTTGTTAATCCCATACCAAACACCCTTTAATTTTATAATAATGAAGGACGACTGAATTTAATTAGCAAATGAAAGTTAAAATTAATTTTAAAATAAATAAGACTCTCTTTATATTATTTATGATACAAGAAAATTTAAAAAACTTAATTAAATTATCAAATTGTTGACTAAAATTCTATTTTAAGTTTATAAGTATATATAATATATTTTGAAAGAAAAATATATATTATAAATAAATAAAATATTATAGAATTAAGAAGAAAGGAAATAATAATAAAAATCATTTTATTTAAGAAAAATTATATATAAATAGTATTTTTTAAAATTTATTATATAGAAATAATTTTCAAATAAATAATAATTTTTATAGATTTACTAATGAAAATTTGTAATTAGTCACAGAGTATCCGATATTAATACTTTAAGCAACGAGAAGTTGAAGTTATGTTATATAAAATCATCGTTAATAAATTTTAAAGACGACTTATTCATCGCTAATACTTTCAACAGCGAGAAGTCATTTTATACAAATTCGTTGTTAATAATATTTAGCGACAAGCTAACCATAGTAATGAATTATTTAATTCAAATTCGTTGCTAAAAAATTTTAGTGATGACTTATCCATCACTAAATTTATAAATAATTTTAATTTCTAATATTACTATTAATTAGCATAAATCAAAATTTTAATATTATTTTAATAGTAATTGTACTTATGCTAAATATTCAATTTTAATTTTATATTATTTATCCTATAAGTATTATTAAATCATTAAAAATTATTTAGTTTATTACAATAAAATTAATAAACAAAATTAAATACAATCTCACTTATGTTAATTTATTTCTTTAATTATTCTAAATATTTACTAACTTATAATATTAAATTATAAAATTACTATTAAAAAATAAAAAAATTAATTAACATAATTATAAAATTATTATTATAAATTAACTATTTAATTAAATAAAAAATCTGTATTGATATCAACAAATATAAAATTCTAATCATATTTAATGATAAATATTTTATTTGTTATAAATTTGTAGCTATTTTCTTTTAATAATAGCAACTAATAACTTTTACATTTATACACTTTATTTTTGTGCAATAAGATTCAAGCTTAATTAATATTGACTTATAATGTGATTATTTTTCCTTTCTTCACTATATTTTTGTGTCTTTTTTTCTTTAAAGGGTAAAATCTATTTACAAGTCTTTAATTTTTTTAGATTTTGTAAGTCACAAATATCATTTTTATTAGAGTAGTTGCACATAAATGTGATTACTAGTATTTTGTTATTATTGCCAATATTAAATAAAACTAATATCTTTTCAAATTAATTGATATTTGTATAGACTAAGATACATTGATTTTCCAATTTTTTTCATATTTAATATTGATGAATCATATAATATTTAGGATTATTAATATCATTTTTACATAAAAAGTATATTTTTCATGTGATTTTATGATATTTTAATTTTTTTTAGGTCTATCGATAGTTGTGTATATTTTTCGTTAATAATATAAATTAGTTATGAAAATCTATTGCTAATTACCATTAATGATTGTGTATCCATCTATAATACTTTTAGCAAAGAGAAGCTATTCTATAAAAAAAAATCGTTGCAAATAATTTGTTACTAATACTTTAAGCAGCGAGAAACTATTTTATATAATTTCGTCACTAATAACTTTTGATGATAAATTATTAACTAATATATTAAAGAGATTTTAAAACTATTTATATTAAACAATAAGACGATATAAAATTTCATGATATCAATATAATGAAAATGAAAATTTATAATAATAATGCACTAAACTAAAAAATATAATTTTAAAATTTTCCTATTTTCTAATTCTATAAATATTTTCTTTCACATTAATTTAGCTATGCAATCTTATTATATAAATTAGTATTATTTTAAATTATCAAAAAATATAGTATAGAAAATAAACTTTAAAAAAAATAAAATTAAAAGTTTGATTAAATTTAATTCAATGAGCTAATTTACATTTTTTTACTAATTTATTTTAATTTTTAAACATCTTCACCTATTTAAATTTTTAAAACGTATTATTATATTATTTTTTGTTATACTACATTTAAGTTATAATTATGTTATTATTATATATAATGCATAACTTTCATATAAAAAAAAGATCCAATAAAAAATACAATAATTTTAATTTAATAAATATTTTTATCTATATAATTAATTTAAATAACATTAAAGTTAATATTTAAAGCTAAATAATTAAATATAATATTTATAGTACTATGATAATATTATATCATATATAAAAAATTAACAAAAAATTATATATATAAAAAATTAAATCACTAGTATGTATAATCAGAACAATAATATGCAATGCATATATGTGTGTGTGTTTTAATTTAATTGTTAATAAAACAAGAAATTTTTTTAGATTATAGCATTACTCCCTTATCAACTAATACAAATCTTGAATTATTTTAAAATTATATTCTCATGCTCAATTAAATATCCCTAAATTAACAAATGATAAGTCATTTCTTTCTAATCTTCCAATTTACTATTTATTACTTTTTAAGATTCCCGCCTTTGTCGCAAAAAAGATCACATCTATTCAAAGGCCATTCTTTTGGCATGGAATAGCTGATGAAAAGAAAATTGGGTAAAACTAAAATAAAGTGATGCATGATAGAAACATGGGATGCATGCTTAGAGGTTGTTTACTTTCCTATTTGTTTCCAATATGTGCAAATTAATCCCAAGGCATGAAAAAAATATAGAAACATGTTAATAGGGCAATAAGGTAAAACATGATAACAATCTTGAACATAGAAACTAAGCATGTTTAAGGCTACAATATGTGCATGTGAATGTGTGTAATGTGTTTGAATGCACAAAGTGTAATGTGTTTGAATGTACAAAGTGTGCGTGTTTAATTTATACTTGATTGAATGAACAAGAACTTTAATAAAGAAATACTAAGACAGGCTATAAGAAACACAAGTAGGGGGTTAGCTCTTGTTCTAATATAAGTTCAGGTGGAAAGAGTATATAACACCTTCCTTCTTCTATACCCATTTTCCCAAACTTACCTTATTGGACTCATGGTAAGAGAATGGTATTAGACCTCTACAAGGGGTAGAGTCATCATCTACGTCGCTTTTGAAGTTTTTATCCCGGTTATCATCTGAGTGGTGACTCCAATTAATTCTCCGCCTTTTGAGACGTTTGTATCTTAGCTCCATGATAATGATGGAGTTAAACTAGTTATGGAGAACAAACCCGCCACCCACAATGGGCTAAGGAGATTCTTTTTGTGTTTATCATGGATTTTCCTTGGGCACATGTGATAGTGCATATATTTGCATTAATGATTGTGATGAAATGTGATCTATAGTTTGAATTCCATTAAGAAACACATAACTTAAAGAAGAATAGCTAATGTGCCAGCTTCATTGAACAACCGTCATTTTATCTTTGTATTTTCTGAATCACCACACTTTCATTCTAAGTGTGCAGCAAATTTATGGCAATAAAGCAATTTTACATTGTCGGATATGCCAGTTCCATTTCTCATCTTCAATTTAATTGGAATTGTAAATTTGTATAATTGTTGAAATAATGAATTGTGTGAAACTAAAATTATTAAAAGAACTTTATAAGCTCATATATATGTTTGTAATTAATTTATTTTTTATATTTTAATTTTAATTATTTATTTTTTTAAGTTAATTTCTTTAGTAGAATTCAACAATAATTTTTTTTTTTTTTGGGCTTTATAGCTTCCTTAACTAACTAGACCTCTTATGATTGAAAAAAAAAAAGAAGAAAGAAACAAAAAAAGAAACAAAAAAAGAAAGAAAGAAAATAGAGCTATTGAGAAAACCATGTATGTAACTATAAAAAAAAGTCGCTTTTTTTAAGTTAATAAAAACTAATAAGCCAAACTTGAAATTTATTTATACCTATATAAATAATTTATTTATTTATTTTACTTTATTTAAAAAAAAAAGCAAATATTTTTATATTTGCGAATTGTTATCAGCCATAACAATTTAAAAAATATTTTTTATGGAAACATTAACAAATTTAGTGGGACCAAATTCAGCTCCCAAAATTTCAGGGTGGTCTAGGTGTTGGTTCCCTTGAATGAAAAAAATCAAACTCTCCTTTTCAAATGGATTTGGCGCCCGGGGAAAGAACAAAGGTGCTTTATGGTCCAAAGTAATCTCACAAAAATACAATATGGACAATAAGGTAACAAGGTGGCCTAATTCCATCCATTGCAGCTCTGGAATTTGGAAAGACATTTTTGAGCTTAAGAGTATTCCACCTTTTAGAGACGGCATCAGAATTGGATTAGGAGATGGTGCTTTATGTAAATTTTGGACAGATATTTGGATTGGCAATGACACGTTAGAAAAGCTTTTCCCTTCACTCTTCTCTTTATCAATGGATCAATCTGCAGCAGTAAACAACATAGGTTTGCGGGTTGGTCCTGGCGTCTTCGTTGGAGAAGAAACTTGAGAGATTGGGAATCATCTTAGAAGGAAGCTCTTCTTAATTTACTCAAAGATATAGAGTTATGTCCCTTCAATAAGGATAGAATGATTTGGAAATTTGATGCTAAGAGTGAATATAGTGTTAAATCTGCATGCTTGGTTATGTCTCATTCCCAAACCCCAACCTCTTTTGAGTTTGTTGCTGGAGTTTGGAAAGGTTTAGCACCCCTAAAAGTCGAAGTATTTTGTTGATTAGCCCTATTGGGAAAAGTCTCAACAAAGGACTTGCTATTTAGCAGAGAAATTATTCAAGCTGATATGTGAAACTGTCCAATTTGTAGTTCCACTATGGAAACAAATAACCATCTTTTCTCTGCATTGGTCCTTTTCTTGGTCTATTTGGTGCAGTTTTTCCAAATGGTGGGGGTTGAGCCGGTGTATGCCATGTAATTTAAAACAGCCATTCTCACAATATGAGGGCATGGTTTTTGGTTCTTTACAAAAAACAGTTTGGATGATTGTATTTTTTGCAACCCTCTTGTCTATATGGTTATGCAGGAGCAAGCTGATATTTGATGACAAACATCCAGATGCAGGAAACTTGATTTGCACTATTTTTCATAGGACATCTATATGGTTGGGTGCTTCAAATCCTGATTTTCCTTTTGCTAATAAGGATCTTATGCTTGCAGTGGACGGTATCAAATCCTTTAAACCAGTAATCTCTTCTCGCCCCACTATGTCATGGACTCCTCCACTTTCCAATTGCCTAAAATGGAATGTGGATGCCTCTGCTTTTGGAAAATCCAGACCAGCTGGTTTCGGTGGAGTCCTCAGAAACTCTTTTGGCACCTTTACGTGTGTTTTTTTTAGGTCCTTGTGGTGTTCTTGACTCCAATGATGCTGAAGTATTAGTTATTTTAAAAGCACTTAAATTGTCCTCCTCAATTCAAAATTCTGATTTTTCTAGCTTACTAATTAAATCAGATTCTTTTAATGTGATAAAATGGGTCACATCTTCCCCTGAAAAAAGACCTTGGCACCTTCAGCAAGTATTCAACAACTCAACTCAACTCAACTAAGCCTTTATCCCAAAAATTTGGGGTCAGCTATATGGATTCGCTTTTTCCACTCTGAACGATTTTGGGTTAAATCCTAAAAAATGTGTAATGCTTCTAGGTCATGTTGTACTACTCTCCTCCAAGTCAATTTAGGTCTACCCCTTTTTTTCTTTCTATCCTCTAACCTAATATGCTCTACTTGTCTAACCGGAGCCTCCGTATGTCTATGCTTCACATGACCAAACCACCTCAATCTCCCTTCTCTCAACTTATCTTCAATTGGCACCACTCCTACCTTTTCTCTAATACTCTCATTACGGACTTTATCTAGTCTAGTATGGCCACTCATCCACCTTAACATTCTCATCTCTGCAACTCTTATCTTAGATGCATATGACTCTTTCAGTGCCCAACACTCACTACCATATAACATAGCCAAATGTATGGTCATGCGGTAAAATTTTCCTTTCAATTTATTGGGAATCTTACGATCACATAAAACTCCCGTGGCACGTCTCCACTTCAACCATCCGGCTTTAATCCTATGACTAACATCCTCCTCACATCCCCCATCTACTTGAAGGACTAAGCCTAGATATTTAAAGTGATTACTTTGGGGCAGTATCACTCTATTCAAACTAACTCCTTCCCTATCACCAGTTTGGCTTTCACTGAACTTGCAATGCATGTATTCTGTCTTCGTTCTACTTAACTTAAAACCCTTTGACTCTAGAGTACTTCTCCAAAGTTCTAACTTTCAATTGACTCCTTCTCGTGTCTCATCTATCAGAACAATATCATCCGCAAACATCATGCACCAAGGAATACTCTCCTGTATATGTTTCGTCAGTTCATCTAAAACTAATGTAAAAAGGTAAGGGCTTATGGCTGATCCTTGGTGTAATCCAATTGAGATCGGAAAATCTCTTGTGTCCCCTTCCACTGTGCGCACAATAGTAGTTGCTCCTTCATACATATCTATCAATACTTGTATGTACCTAATAGATACCCTCTTTTGTTCTAACACATTCCATAAGACCTCTCTTGGAACACTATCATAAGCCTTCTCCAAATCAATAAAAACCATGTGTAGATCTTTCTTCACATCTCTATATTTCTCCATCAAGCTTCTAATGAGAAAGATCACTTCCATAGTTGAACGACCGGGCATGAAACCAAATTGATTGAGAGAGATAGAAGTATCATGACGTAGTTGATACTCCACAACTCTCTCCCACAACTTCATAGTATGGCTCATGAGTTTAATTTCCCTATAGTTTGAGCAACTCTGTATGTCTCCCTTATTTTTAAAAATAGGTACTAAAATACTCTTCCTCCATTCATCAGGCATTTTCTTTGAGTTTAGAATATTATTAAATAATTTAGTTGACCATGCCACTCCCATATCTCCCAAATACTTCCACACTTCAATTGGTGTTTCATCGGATCCACAGGCATTACCCACTTTCATTCTCTTAAGTGCTTCCTTTACTTCTAAAGATCTAATCCTTCTAGTATAATTCACATTCTTGTCTATTGTTCTATAATCTATATTCACGCTATTACCATTTTGACTATTATTAAAGAGATTATTAAAATAATTTCTCCATCTTTCTTTAATGTCCTCATCTTTCACTAACACTTTTCCTTCTTTATCCTTAATGCACCTAACTTGATTGAGATCTTGACATTTCCTTTCTCTCCTCCTTGCTAATCTATAAATATCTTTCTCCCCTTCTTTAGTTCCAAGTTCTCATATAACTTTTCAAAGGCCTGTGCTCTTACTTGACTAACTGCCTTTTTTGCCTCTTTCTTTGCTATCTTGTATTGTTCATATGCCTCATTATTATCATATATAGGTAATTTCTTATACCATTCCCTTTTTCTCTTCACTGCCTTTTGTACTTCCTCATTCCACCACCATCTCTCTTTTGAGGGTGGTCCATGTCCTTTAGACTCTCCAAGTACTTTTCTAGCTACTTCTCTAATCTTTGATGTCATCTGTATGCACATATCATTGGCCTCCATATCCAGCTTCCATACTTCGGACTCAAGAAGCTCATTTTTGAACTTCACTTGCTTTACTCCTTTGAACTCCTACCACTTTGTTCGAGCTACACTATTTTTTCTGACCTTACTTGAATTGTTCCTAAACTTGACATCCAAGACCACTAACCGATGTTGACTTGTTAAAGCCTCTCCTAGAATGACCTTGCAATCTTTGCATAGAGCTCTATTTGTCTTCCTAGTTAAGAAGAAGTCAATTTGGCTTTTATGTTGTCCACTTTTGACAGTCACTAAATGTGACTCTCTTTTTATAAAGTAGGTATTTGCTAGTATTAGGTCGTATGCCATAGCAAAATCCAAGATACTTTTTCCCTCCTCATTTCGACTGTCAAAACCAAAACCTCCATGAACATTCTGATAACCTTGTTTATCACTTCCTACATGCCCATTCAAATCTCCACAAATGAAAACATTCTCTTCATTCGGTATGCTTTGCATTAAATCATCAATATCTTTCCAAAACCTTTGTTTACTCTCACTGTCTAGTCTTATTTGTGGGGCATAAGCACTAACTATATTTATTATTTCTCCTTCTAGTACTAGCTTTACTAGTATAATTCTATCTCCTACTCTTTTCACAGCTATTGCTGCGTCTTTCAATGTCCTGTCTATGATTATGCCCACTCCATTCTTGTTTCTCTCCTTTCTAGTAAACCACAGTTTGTACCCTAAATTACCCACTTCCTTACTTTTCTATCCTACCCATTTAGTCTCCTGAATGCAAGCAATATTCACCCTCCTCCTTTCCAAGGTATCCACAAGCTCCATTAATTTTCCTATAAGTGATCCAACATTCCAAGTACCAACCCTGATTCAAAATTTGAAATTCAAGATTGGTAATGTTTATAGCATGGTTGTGACCTTCAGCAAGGCATCTTCAGAAATCAAGAATTTATAGCATGGTTGTGACCTTGAATTCTAGGCTAAATCTGTCCATCGGAAACCTGCATTTTGTTGTTTAAATCTATGCAATTTATGCGACTATTGGAATTTTTTATTGCTATCATTCCCATTGCATCCTAATGCTGTCCTAGTTACCCAGCTTATTCGGTTGAATGGTTCGAATCTGCAACATCTGTGAGTCTGCACCAAATGGTGTTTATGGTTTTGTTTTGAGGTTCTCTAGTTTTTTTTTTTTTTAATATATTTAGTATAAGGTTTTCTAGATTGGGTGTATCAGGGAGATCTTTTGACCGGGTTCTAGATTGAAGTGATCATATTAAGTTTTTTGTGGATTTTAATTAAGATCAATAAAATTTGATTGTTTTTTTTTTTTTAAAAAAAAGAAAAATGACAAAGAAAAAGAATCGAATTCATAATAATAGAAAAGAGAATTCATCTAGATACCATTCAAATCACCCTCCAATTACATATTTATATGTTCATTTTTATGCATCTCTAGGCTCACAGTCCTTAGCTAAAAATATTTGAAGGTATTTGGTTCTATATGCATCACATAAATACAATCACACATCTAATGCTAGCGAGGAAATCAACTGAAGCTAAAAGATTATTTCCTGGCTTTGCTTGCGGAAAACACTGGGTCCAAATGTTGAAGAGACTATTTGAACTAAGAGAGGAAACTGTAGAAGTGCGAATAATGTAACAGGTGCACAAGCAAGCAGGCCAATTGGAACTGCAATCCACTTCACCCTATGAAACAAAACCAAGTGAAAGGCAGCGCTGAAAGCTATAAGCATTGAGGCTATTGAAAAGAACAAGGTGATAAGACCAATGCTTAACCTCATAGGTAATGCCCTGAGAAAATCTTCTTCCGAATAGCGAGATGTGAGTATGCCCAGAAACATTAACAATGAGGTAGATGAAGCAAAAAGTCCCAAGGCATCTGATATAGCAAAAATCATGAAAGCTGTTTCTTTCAAGTAAATTGGGATCCCTTTATCACTGTTGTTGCCTCCTGGTACAGTAAAAGCCGCTGCGAATACAACTGTGATCACAAGTGCCGCAACTGTTGCGCATGATGTAGCTGTATCCTTCATCCATTTCTCCCCTGTCTCAACTAGATTCTTGTGCTCTTTGGTGAACAGAATTCTTGGAATATGCCCATTCTCGCCTATATTTTCCTTGTATGATGGTTGCACAACCTTTTCCACTTCCTGTATAAAATGAATTTCAGAAATAAATGATTATAGGTTAACCAAGGATTAAGCCAACTGACACACATCTTGAGTTAATTTAAGAGATTCATATTGGAGAATTTAGAACCTGGAACCATTGCAACTCCCGTTGCATTTGCAGAGCAGCACCAGAAATCTTGTTTGATGGGTTTAACTTCGCTGCTAAATGCAACATGTTGTTGCCAAAGTTATCTGTTAGTGATGTAACAATATGCTTATGATTACCCATTTGATAAAGGAGATTGAAAATTTTTTCTTGGCGATCTTTAACTGCAAGAAGAAAAATAGTATAGCTATCCTCGGCGAACCAAACTATGTAAGGGTAGGACCTAATAGCTTCGGCAACAAACTCTTGAATACCCAATCTAGTGGCATTTATTGTTGCAGGTCCTAATATACCATGAATTTCTGAGTCACTTGCGTTTAAAACTTCAAAAATCAATATTTTGAGTAGCTCCATTGCTTGCTTATGCATCAGCATTGTATTCTCTATGCGTTGTAGAAATTGAAATTTCTTGGATTTCTTTCGGCGTTCTTCTGAATCCCCACTAATTTGATCCTCAACATCTCCACCTCGAGTGACAGTAGTTTCTCTGCTTGTACCATCTAAAATACCTGCATCAAAGAGGCTCATTCAGCGATAGAACCAAATTAAAAAGTATGAAGAGATCAAGTACGCACGACAAATTAAACGCTGGCAAAATCCAAGATGACTTCCGCTTGCAAATGCCTGAGGCTTTTTAGACAGTGTATACAAAGCAGTAAATCCATTTTGATCTCTTCCACGTGCTAATGTGAGATGGTGTTTCAATAGATCAAGAGCGATGCCTGCTCATAAAGAACAAGTTGAGAAGAGTTATCAGTAGTAGTTAGGAGAATGCACAAGCACCGAACCACTTTACCAAGGGGCATGCGACTAGCTAGGATTTAAACTCTAATTATAGATACTATGACTACAATACCAATCAAAAGTTTAATTTCTTGCCAATTTGAAATTTAGTTGGGAGAATGCACTAACCATAAAAATCAGCAGTGATCAGATCATTGAGAAGTCTGACACCATCTTCGCCGGCAAAAGGACTTGGTTGCTCATCACGAGTCACTGATAGAAGAAAGCGAACAGTTTCCTCGTGAGCATATGAAGCAGCATAATGAAGTGGCGTAGCATTAAGACAGTTCCTTCCCTGTGTTAATGTTGAATTCTTTGCCACCAATATCTTTGCTGCTTCTATATTTCCAACCATAGCAGCACAGTGAAGAGGATTGTTACCATCTCTATTCTCAATTCCCACCATATCTTCTGTCATTTTATCTACAAGTTTCTGCACAAATTCAATGGAGTGGCCTGCTGTAATTGCAACATGGAGAATAGTCTCTTCAAAGCCAAAAATCTTGGCCGTTAATGCATCAGAATCTTCAGCAAAAATTCTACTCGCAGTGCTCCAGTTGCCATGAACTGCAGATTTGTACAGTCGCAAGTCGCGGTTTTCATTCCCATACTCCATTTCTCTTCCTGAAATTAACGCAAACTGAAGCAACATTAATGAGTTTGTTTTTTAATTCTGAATTGTTTTGTAAATTTCATTAAAAAATTAAAATTTTAAAAATAATTATAAATTTATAAGTAAATTAAAATGCATTTATAGATTTTAGTTAAGTGAAATTTGGAGGATTATTAGTTTAAAATTTATGGGTTTCTATCAAATTGTTATATAAATTTAAAGTACAACTAATTAATAAAATTAAAAATATAGAATTCAAAATACTATTTCTTAGATATCAAATATATATTTGTAATGATTTTAGGGAAATTTATAATTTGATCTCTGGATTTTGCTCTATATTATACTTTAGTTCCTAGATTTTGAAAAATTAATTATTTAGTTTCTAAATTTTACACTTTATTACACTTTAGTCCCTAAATTTTGAGAAATAAATTATTTAGTCATTTAATTTTAATATTTAGAATAATTTAGCTCTTATAATTCTAATATTTACAATAATTTTATCCATTGACATAATGACTAAATTATTCTATATATTAAAATTATAAGGACTAAAGTATTATATAGCTTAAAATTCAATGACTCAATAATTAATTTCTAAAAATTTAAAGACTATAATGTAAATAAGTAAAATTTAAGGACTAAATAATTAATTTTTCAAAATTCAGAACTAAAATGTAATATAAGATAATCAAATTGTAAATTTTCCATAATTTTATAAATCCCACTTAGATGTGAATGCTTTTAAAATAGACAGAAATATAAATATATATTTAAAATGAAAAATCATAAAATATTATCTATTATCAACATTAAATTCTCTTTTACATACTCATGTCTAAGCACACAATTAGAATCTTTATGTTCTTTGAGTAAAATTGGAGGAAATTCAGCATCATCTTTATGCCTTAGAACCAGTACCTTCCCTTTGCTTGCAAGTATAAAAAAGGTCTCAAGATCCAGATCATCAAATTGAATTACGATTTACCAAAGAAAAATATTATATATTTCTTCGTAGAAGAAATCAAAAAATATATTATTCCATTAATTAATTAGCTTGCATGAAATTTTCTATGTATAAATTAGTCGATCTCCATTCTCCAATCCAAAATTAGCTCATATTATGTGCTGCCAAGAAGACTGGCAATACAAAATGAAAGTTAATAATAATAATAATAATAATAATAATAATAATAATAATAATAATAATAATTAATAAATCAGTCCAGAAAACAACAATATTAAGGATCAAACTTGACTCAAATGAAATGGAAAATATAAAAAATAACAAAAACAAAAGAAAGAGAGCAGTGTGAAACCTGTGAAGGAATTGTAAGGATGGAGTCTGCTGTTTAAATCCACATAAAATGTGAAGAAATGAGTGGATTTATTATGCTTGGTTTGGGAAATCTGTTAAGAAAGAGAAGCTTTACCTTCCACTCTTTAACTCATTTTCTATCTGCTCCCGTGTATCATTTGTTGCATTTCGAGTGGGTAACATGTGCTTTACTATTGTTTTTTAGCTGTAATGATTAAAGAAATCAAAGTATTGATAACAATGTGATTCACGAAGTGGGATTCCTTCATCTAACTGTAGGAAGTCACTATGGTTATTAAATTAGAAGTCTACAATTATGGAGAAAATTAATATTTTTTATATACAATGGTTGAATTGACATAAATATTATAATTTTTATGTTAGAAGATATCGTATATGTAGATGATATAAGTAGTCATATTCTAAGTAAAAACCAAGTACTTGGCCAAGCCTCATAATTAATAATTTATAGGTCTTATTTAGTCCAAAACTTTTACCTTGCCAAAGTCATCACTCAGGCCATTATTCTCTATCTGTTTCTTCCTTTTCTGACCCCTGATGATAGATCCTACGTTGATTAGCTTAAAGTGCCAAATAACGCATTCGATCAGACTCTGGCAGTTGAATTGATGATCAGCCTATCAACTATGCCTCTGGAGGGGGGTTTTTTTTATCAAAGGGGTGCAATGAAAATAAAAATATATTAAAAAGGAGTGAATTTAAAGCTAATTATTAAAATAAGTGAATTATGCTGACGTGGAAGAAAAGAAAGCAGGACGATAATTATAATAGCGTTTTAAACTCTGAACGCTATTATAAATAGTGCTAAAATTTTAAAAATAAAAAGAAAGTTGGACGTACTTATGCTTTTATTTTAATCTTTTTTAATATTTTATTTATATTTTAAATAAAATATAAATATTATTTTAATAAATAATATTATATATTATAATATTTTTATTATAAAAAATTATTTTTAATTTAAAATTAAATTAAATTTTAATTAAATAAAAATTAAAATATAAAATATTATTATAATAAAATAATTTAAAAAATTAAATAAAAAGTTGCACGCTATTCAGTTTTTTATTTAATTTTTTAATTATTTTATTTTATATTTTAAATAAAATATAAATATTATTTTAATAAATAATATTATAATAATTAATATTGTATATTATAATATTTTTATTATAAAAAATTATTTTTTAATTTAAAATTAAATTAAAAAATAATTAAATAAATTTTTTTTTATTATTTTTTATTATTAAATAAAAAATTAAATTTTATTATTATTAATAATAAAATTTAATTTTTTATTTAAATAAAAATTTAAAATTTAAAATTATAAAAAATTAAATTTTTTATTTAATTAAAATTTAATTTAATTTTAAATTAAAAAATAATTTTTTATAATAAAAAATTATAATATACAATATTAATCATTAAAATAATATTTATATTTTATTTAAAATATAAAAATAAAATAATTAAAAAATTAAAAATGAAATATAAACGTGTCCATATTTTTCATTTAATTTTTTTAATTATTTTATTATAATAATTTTTTATTTTTTATTTTTTTTATTTAATTAAAATTTAATTTAATTTTAAATAAAAAATATTTTTTTAATAAAAATATTATAATATATAATATTAATTATTATAATATTATTTATTAAAATAATATTTATATTTTATTTAAAATATAAAATAAAATATTAAAAAAAAATTAAAATAAAAACTGGACATTACTATAAGTAACGTTCAGCTTTTTTATTTTTAAAATTTGGACACGAAACTCTATTATAATTAGCATCCCGCCCTCTTTCCTTCCATATTTGCATAATTCACTTTCAAACTCACACTTTTGTATATTTTTATTTTCATTGCACCGCTCTGAAAAAAAAAACCCGGCGTCGAGAAGGTGGGCGAGGGTATCCCTTCCCCTGAATATGGCGGAAGTCAAAAGACATCTCTACACTTATCAGTAACCTGGGCTGGCAACAAAAGCCTGATGAGGAGAAAGCCTTCTTCAACCTTAGGGAAAGGATAAAAAAACCAAAAGAATCTAACTGGCTGTATCCGCGACTGGTTGACTCTTCTTCAAACTCTTCTCTTCTTTTAGAACCAGAAAAAGGGCAAGCCCTCTAAGCTATTTACAACAGAAAGAAAGGAAAGAAAGATAAGAAACAACAATTGTTATGGAATCCGCTTCTTCTAGAACAAGTAGTCATCACTTTTTAGGAAGTAACTTACTTTTTATGAAATAAATAAATTGCTTCCTCAGGGAGTGGAAGGTATAACTTCCTTAATTTTTTAAAAAATTGAGGTAAAATATCACGCAAACAAGTTAAATTTTTACATTTAATAGAAACATAAAGTTTTCTAATAAGTTACCCCAAGTAATTGAGGTCATAGTCCCTGATATGAGACTGAAGACTGCACTGGTGCTCAGGGCCTCAAAGAAGAGACCAAATTTCTATTTCTATTTCTATATGCTATCAAGTGTGGAATTATTTAACCTATAATTTATCCTCTTTAGCATAAGAATACATGTGAAATAGACCAACTGTTTTGCGTGTTATTCCATAGTGCAATGAGATGGAGAGGATTTTTTTTTTTTGGTAAATTACTTTTTTTTATTTCATTAAAAATAGAATGATACCTAAATTTTGTCAGTGGATATGATTAGAATTATTAAAATTTATGTACCAATTCATCAATTAAATTTACGAGCAAAAATCATGATTTTCCTGACATGATTTTATTTTAATAATATAATTTAACTTTTTGATTGATATAATTTTATATTTGATAAAAAATATAAATATATATTATTTAATTTTAAATTTTAAAATAAATTGATTAATAGTTTATTTTTTTAATATTTTTAAATTAAATTATTTTTTAATTTTTTATATGTTATATGGTGATTATTTTTAAGTCAAATAATTTATTTTTATAAGCATATATAAGTGTGTGTATATATGTATGTAAGCGAGTGCATGTACACGTGTATGTGTATGTGATTCTGAATTCATTGGATTTCATTTTTGAGTTCATCCATAACATAAATTTATGGTTTTTAAATTTAAAGAATATATGAAAAATATTTTATTCATTTTTATAGTTAAAATTAATTTTTTTATTAGCTTGAGTATAAAATAAAATTTCGAGGAATAATTATTAGTTCCAGAAGTTCAATTTGAGCCACACCAAATTGATCAAAATAATATGTACATTCATTTTTATACTTGCTTCAAATAATATAATTTAAATAATTAATTTTATCATTTTCAATTTATTTGAAAAACATGAATTTATTGCAATTTCTTTTAAATTTATTTATTTTAATAAAATTAAATTAAATTCTAGCATGTAAATAATTCTAGAAGTAGCTAAAAGGTCATAATCAAGCCTTAAATATTTTAACATCATTTTTTACACAATTGAAAATATATTTATTTATTTATAATTTATAATTTATTAATTATTAATTATATATAAATATACGAATAAGGGTACGAATTTTCAAACTAACTAAAATGCTCTTATATGTGTAATCTAATTATTTAATTTAATTAGTATAAAATATTAATTAATTAATAAATAGAAAAACCTAATTAAATAAAATTTAGGATACTAATCTAGAAGTGTATTAATATTAACAATTTTTATTTATATTTTACAAAATATATTTTGATTATTAATTGAAACTAAAAAAGAATAAAAGCTTAACAAAATTCAAATTAACATATATATCTCCACAAACAAGAAAATCGTTATAAAAAAAAATTTCGTACAACAACTAAGCTCTTTATTATGATAAAAGTTCATTTCTTATTTAATTATATTAAATTTAAAATAATAATAATAATAATAATAATAATAATAATAATAATTATTATTATTATTATTATTATTATTATTATTATTATTATTATTATTATTATTCCTTAAGCAATCCAAAAGGGGAGTGAATTAAATACTAACTAAAATTTTTTGAAGACTAAGAGAGATTAATAAAAATAAGCACAAGGAAGAGATAACGGAAAGAATGCAGACACAAACGATTTATAGACGTTCAACTATCCCAAGACTACATCCTCATTGAGAGTTAAGTCCACTAATCTTTCTTCTTTGGGTGAAGAACAAACCCCTTGCAAGCCACAAGATCAAACACTTGCTCTTTTATAAATTCATTTTTTCACAAGAGCAATTTAATACTCTAATACACTCTAGATATAATAAAAACACTCAACAAATTTAATCTCACTCTCAAAATACAATAAATATAGTTCAAAATAGGCTTTCAAGAAATTAATTGAAATGACTCAAGTTTTAGAGAGAGAAAATAGGAAAAAGCTTTGAAACTCAATAAATTGTCAAATAAACAGTTGTTGTAACTTCCCTCGAGTCATAAATGGTTTTTATTTATAGTTTTGACAAGAAAATGATCGTTGGAGGTGCATTAAATGCAATTATAGACGTTCAACCACTTAAAACCCCATTTTATCGAGTTACAGAAATTCAAGTTCGGCTACTGAAAGTTGGGGTACCAAAACTAAACTTTCAAAAATTTGAGTTCGATTGCTAAAGTCTTCTACTTTGGCTGCCGAAGTCGTCTCTAGAGTAAAAGGTAAGAAACACTTAAAATCGCATAACTTTTTATTTCGAACTCAGATTTTCGATCCATTTGAACCGTTGCAAAGCTAATTCAGTAAACTTTTTAATAAAAACATTTTCAAAACTAAATTTTGCATTTTTCAAAAAAGAAAAATTCATTTCACTCCCTCTTAGTTAAGAAATAGGTAAAAACAAAGGCATTGAGAAATTTTGGAAATACTTAGACATGAGCCAACACAATCAACTAATTGAGATTCAAAAAATATAAAGAAAATAAAAACTACATTGTAGAATCTCTCATGATCTTTGCTTCAATTCCTTGCTCTCATTCAATTTTGATTTTGAAATAATTTCACAATTTTGATTTACGACTTACAATCTTAACACAAATACTTCCAAGATAGATTAGTAGCATACTAATTGTTTATTATCATCAAAATATGTATTAAGACCCCTAGGTCCAACAATCCCCCCCCCCCCCTCCTCTCCCCTCTTTTTGATGATGACAAACAATTAGTGGATGAAAGAGATTAATCACAAGTGAAGTGTGTGTTTTTTAAAAATTGTCTTAGTGTACTCCTCCTTTCAAAAAAAATTTATGCCTCAATAGATAAAATTAGGAGAGCACATAAGAAGGGTTTTAACTTAATAGATGCAATGATATGATGTCATGAGTCCTAAATGAATGATAATCCAAAAGGCATTCCTAGATAAAAAATAGTCTAATAAGAGAAACAATAAGCCAATATGTGAATCAATAGATCATAAATATACCAAAAAGGAATGATCATCATACAAAAAGCCAATGTGGCCAATGGCTAAGAGCAGCATGTATATCAGCTATGAATATGTATATTGGCTATAAAACCTATAACTACATCCACTTGCTAAAACAATCAGAAGATCAAGAAAACATTCACTATCTATATAACTCCCCCTTTTAGCATCATCAAAACACTAACCAAAAGGCAAGATGTATAAAAAGAACATCTAAGATAAAAGAAGGTCAAGACTCTAGAGGTGGTGGAGCAACCATATTCGAAGGAGGTGCATTAGATGCCTGATACACTTGTATTATATAGATGTTTTAAAGAACATTTGTATAATATTTCATAGCATTTAGAATAGTAATCTCATGCATAACCATTAATCTCATTAACTTTTGTAAATTCCATTGCCAAGCTCTAAATTTTACATTTTTTGCATCATTTCACGTGTTTGGGTAAAGTCCTAGGGCATAGGAGTGCGGAAGGAAACTTGAAAAGGCCAAAGGATTACAAAATGCTGCTGATACACATTATACGGGTCATGTAAGTAAAGCCACAGACTAGTGTAACCTATTGCCAGAAGAAAGCCAGAGAGCCAAGGAAGAAACAAAAGTATAGGGGCTGTGTACCGCGACTCGTGTAAGCTATGGGGACCTGTGTAAGTCTCTGCCGGGCCAGGCTTGAAGAATTTTCTAAGAACAAAAGAACACGGGTAATGTAACCAGACCCGTGTTACTAGCGCAGACCCGTGTAAGCTTCTGCGCCAATGCAAGATGCAACCATTCAGCTCCAATAAGTTACACGGCCCTAGGCCGTGTAGTGACACACGAACTGTGTATCATGTGGCGGCCAGTTTTCTGATCCAAATTCCAGCTCTTGTTTACACACTCCAAACAGACTCTTAATGCTTTTGGGATTCTAAAGACCTAACCCTAGACCAGCTATTATAAATAGAAGCAGAAAATGACAACAAAAGAGTTCCTATTTTCGAGTTCAACCTTTTTATAGAGCTTTTTGGAGAGTTTCAATAAGGGTTTTCACTTTTTCATACTTGCATTCCCCGTAGTTGTCTTGTAGAGTAGAACATCAGCACAAAAGGGAAATCCTCAGCCGAAGTTCCACAAAGATCAAGACTGCAGTCATTCCTCTTCGGTTCTTTTATTTCATCTCTCTAAGCGGACTCTTTATGTTCTTTTATTTTATTTTCTCTATGTTTGTTAAACTCACCATGAGTGAGTAATTCCTTTATTCTGGAGTTAGGAGAGTAGCACTTGCAATTGTTATTATGGATAAATATTGAGTTTTATTTATTGGATTTGAGTTTAGTTCTTTGATTCAATTTCTTGTGATCTTAATGCATGCTATGTGTTAGTACCCACTTAGTATTGATTGCAGATATTAATTGAAAGACTGAAATGTGAAGGTTAATATTAGAAAATAGAGATCTTGAACCTAGAAAATCTAACTTAGAGATAGGCTTATGACTTTTGTGGAGTTCCAAAATTAATCATAGATCTTAAAGGGATTTAATTAATTTAATCACCATGAAAGTAGGGTTTAGGTTAATTAAAATACACCTTGAGTGCCTTGAGAGAGGACTCAGGATATCTTAGGATTAATTTCCATCAAGGGCAACTATCCTCAATCCGATGAATATATAAGATTAAAATCCATAGTAAGGTTGCAGTGTGAAATCTTAATTCTGGAATTGCTTTTATAAATAGTTTAATTCAAAATTTACTTTCAACATCCAAACTAGGTTTAATTCATTCTCCATCTATATTCGATAGCCTAGACAGCCAAAATCACTGTATAGTTTGGTATTTACTAATTAATTTCCTCGTGGGACAATACTCTACTCACTACTTTATTACTTATTTGTGATCCGTGCACTTGCGAGGTTGTAAAACCAGCAAACAAGTTTTTGGCACCATTGCCGGGGAGTTTTAATTTTAGTAATATTAGGCGATAAGTAATTTAGCTTATTTAGGCATTTTCATTTATTGTTTAATTTTGTTTAAATTGTTTTATTCTCTTATTCTTTCTCAGGTTATTGGTTTGGTACATGACCAGAATAAGACCAGAGGAAGAAGTCTTTGATTTGGATATAGAGATAGACAAAACCCTAAGAATTATCAGGAGGGAGAGGAAATGTGAGGGACAAGATCGAGGAAATCCAGAAGTACCAAATATGGCCAACAATAACAACAACAGGCCAAGACTCTTGAAGGACTACGGAGCTCCCTCTATACAAGGATTCTAACCTAATGTTACAAGACCCACAGTGAATGCCAATAATTTTGAATTAAAACCGGCATGGCTATAGATGATCCAACAGACCCAGTTTAGGGGTTCACCAATAGAAGATCCGCACTACCACCTCCAGTGCTTTCTTGCCCTTTGTGACACATTCAAGATGAATGAAGTCTCTGATCAAGCCATATATAACACCCCTCACCCGACTACAGTGTAGCCGAGTAAGGCATGCTACAATCGGTGCCGGAGCACCCTAACTTATCTTACTTTAATTTTTTTTTAAAATAATTTTGAATTCATTTAATTTAATATCAATTATTTTTCGATGGAGAAACCATCGGAGTTTCCCCTATTTTATTATCGTTTGGCGTATTTCAATATTCACCTGTTTGAAATTCAACAATATTTCCAAAATAAAATCTTATCCATGCTAATCATAATTATCTCATCAATCATTCTCATAATTTTCTCATATTTCAAATCTCATCCATACATTTCCATTTCATTATCATTTACATACATTTCCATTCATACTCAATTCATATGTAAACATTCTCAAATTAAATAAGCAAAATTTTCAAATTTCCTTAATTTACAAAATAATTATAAAATTTCATAATTTACATGATATATAAATTAATTACATATGAAAAAGCTAATTAATTAATTTACATCGCATTTCTATTAATTACCTGTTCATAATATACATTACAATACAATATCTAAGCATTTTATACAAAATATAAAATATAATCTATATGGCTCCTATCTACATGCATTGCTGAGGAGGTGACAACCTTGAATACTTCAGACACTTCTGTAGATCTGGACTCTAAAAATCTTAGTCAAAGTACCTGCGCGAGGAAACAAATCCATCGCGCTAAGCATTGCTGCTTAGTGGTGCAATAATATAACAAGAAAATAAAATATACAAATAAAGAAAGAACGAAGCATAATTTGAATATTTAAAAATCAATTTAATTTAATACAATGTGTCTAATATTAATTATCTTTTGTTCTAATTTGTTCTGCTTTGGAAGCATTTAATTCCTAAATTCACAGAGATAATGTACAATATACAGAATTAATAAAAATACTCAGTTTATATTCATATGGCAATAGAAGGTACATTTAAAATATTTAGTTAAGTTATACCTATTTTTGCAACTCTTTTATCATTTTACTTAACAATTTTTATGTGGTTTGGATCATTTCATAATTCTAACTAATTCTTTTGAAGTCTTATTAACTCATTTATTTGATTTCTAATATTTTTAATTACTAATAGTCTTAATTTATTTCAATAAATTACACTGCCCAAGCAACCTACGACAGGCTGACTAAACTGGATAACGGGTCGTTGGCACTGGACACCGCGGTGCCTCGGGCCGTCATACCATGGGACGCAGAACGTCAACCATGTATGCAGTCAGTATGGCTAAAAAGCCATGATAACACATAATCGGGCATCAAAGCCATGAATGTTGGCATAAAGCCATGAATGCGGGCATAAAGCCATAAATACGGGCACAGAGCCATGAATACAGGCATAAAGCCTTTCGCAGTATTGCTAAAACAATAGCCTATTGGCATGCCAAACTATCCAATCTGACACACATGTCTAGGCAATACAAGGGCACATAATATCATTAAATATTAATATATTGTGTTTTATGACTTTATTATTTCATGATAAATTTCATAATTTATACATTCATCATAATATTCATACATTCCTTACGTCATTCATATTGATCACAATTCACAACAATGGTGTTCATATACCATTGTACTCAAAACATTTTTCCTTTCTCTTATAAAGAAAACTAATGTTCCATTCATATTTTCATGTGATTCATTTATTCATTACAATATTTATATGAATTCATAACTCATACAAGGTGTTATTATCTTATTTGCAATGGAAACATAAATCCTAATGTAAACCTCATCCCATTTATACTCAACAATCCATCTAGGTTAATGTCATTTCATATTCAAGTGGTATTACTTATATTTTATTAGACCTACTAGTAATGGAAATAAATCTTAACTATATACTCACATAACTTAAATGTTCATTAAGCCATTTAGGTAAATTACTATTTCTATTCCAAATAATCCATGAATGTTTCATGGATTCCAAATTTCATAATTTAATTTCCTCTACCAATTTAGTTATTATACTTTGTGTCTTTGTATTACTATTCACATTACTATTTACTCAAATTGTTGACTTTTTAATACATAATAAATTTATTGAACCTAAGTTCTCCAAGATACCACATTTTGCATTCAAAATTTGTTGGTATTGGTTGCCAATACCATTTCCAAGCTTAATGTTAATTGGGCAGAATTTTCAGTTTTCATGCCTTGTTTTTACTGTTCCATTGGTCAATTTTGTAGTGGGAATTTGGCAAAATGATCAACATGAAAGTTGTTCCTTATTTTTTCTAGTTGAATTTATTTTTTTGAATCACTCCATTTGGAGTTTTGTAACTCAAGTTATGGTTATTTTACCATAACTGGCCGGATTGAAATTTTTCTGGACTGACCATATCTATAGTGCAGTGAACAGTGACTTCAACTCACTTGTTGGATAGGTTCTGATTATAATTTGGGTTAGGTTTCTTCATGAAAGTTGTTGGTCTATATCTCAGCTTGTTGTGGGTAAACTTTCAGGTCAATTGGACCATTCTACACTGAGTTATGGCCAAATGACCAAACACTATTCATTTGGTCATTCTGCAGAAACAGACTGCAGGTCACCCGGATTGGGGCAAGCTTTTAGTCCACTTGGTTTGGTCTTATGGGCATGGTTTCTTCACTAAAGTTGTGCCATTATGTGTCTAGTTTCATGTCCAATTGGCCAAATACCAATTGAACCTCTACAATTCAATTTATGGCTGCCCAAACCTGCTGAACTCATGTCTAATTCTGCAGGTCACTTAGGGCAGCCACTCTAAACTTAAATCCCATCACTAAACACACTTCATTTCTTGTTTACCAATAACCAAATGGTCACTAATTGACCATTAAAACTCACTTTCATCATTACATGATCAAAGTCTCAATTTCATGCTCAAACCCTAACTCAAATTTCCAATTCATGGCATACACACACCAAACTCATACCAAATCACTTTATCCATCTTCTATACTCATCAATAACATAATTAAGCCACTTAATTTCATCAAAAACCAACAATCCTTAAACTTTCTTATGGCTGCCAAATTTAGAGATTTCATTTACTCAAGTTTTTTTTTTTAATTTCACACAATTTCTACTTGATTTAGCATGCTTACAAGATTAAAGAAAGAAAAGAAATTGTTTAGGGCACTAACCTCTTGTAGCTCAAATCCAAGCCAACCAAGACTTTAATTTTTCTTTACTTTCTTACTCTTTCTTGGCTGCCAAATACTTCTCCTTGGTGTGAGTATAATTTTTAGTGAAGGGAGGATAAGGTTTTAAGGTGAATTGAAGTGGGAAATGAAGCTTAAGGGAGCTTTAATGGTGGAACCTCTTCTCTCTCTCTCTCTCAATGTTTTTGGCTGCCCAAAGGTTGAAGATGCAGATTGGTTTTTCAATTTTTTTGTCTCTTTTATCTCTTTTAATGAGTTTAACAAATTGTGAATAATTTTGAAGTAAGATAAGTTAGGGTGCTTCAGCACCGATTATAGCACGCCTTGCTCAGCTACACTGTAGTCGGGTGAGGGGTGTTACACCATAAGACTCAAAGCATTTCCATTTTCCCTTCGAGACAGAGCAAGAAAGTGGTTACTTTCTCAACCAGCTGGAACATTCACCCCTTGGGAAGACCTCTCACAAGCTTTCAGAATAAGGGTATAGACCACCAGCACCCCTGAGATTTCAGAATAAGGGACAAAACCCTACACAACCACCGCCACTCTCTCAGAGTCAACAGCCTGAATCAAGGTCGACTATTGCTCAGCTACACTGTAGTCGGGTGAGGGGTGTTACACCATAAGACTCAAAGCATTTCCATTTTCCCTTCGAGACAGAGCAAGAAAGTGGTTACTTTCTCAACCAGCTGGAACATTCACCACTTGGGAAGACCTCTCACAAGCTTTCAGAATAAGGGTATAGACCACCAGCACCCCTGAGATTTCAGAATAAGGGACAAAACCCTACACAACCACCGCCACTCTCTCAAAGTCAACAGCCTGAATCAAGGTCGACTATGGAATCCATGATGGAAAGCTTTCTAGCAGCCCAGTAATAGTAAAATGAAATGATCAAGCAGCTAGCTTCCAGAATGGACTAACTTGCCACCCACAAAAAAATGCTTGAAAATCAAATTGCTCAGCAAGCAACCTCTTCAAACAAAGCTGCTGGTAAACTGCTTAGTCAACCAGAGATGAACCCAAAGGAGCATTGTAAGGCAGTTACATTGAGAAGTGGAAGAACTCTAGAACAACCAGAGGAAAAGCCAACAGAGGAAACCTCTGAAAAATCTAAAAGCCAAGGAGAGAAGAAAAAGGAAGAAGCCAAGAAGGATCAGGAGGAGGAAACAAGGAAGAAAAAGAAGCTACCAGTGCCATATCAGCCTCCCTTACCTTTTCCTCAGAGATTCCATAAAGCCAAATTGGACAAGCAGTTTGGAAAATTTTTAGAAGTTTTACGGAAACTCTATATCAACATTCCCTTCACTAAAGTACTCTCTCAGATGCTATCCTACACCAAATTCCTTAAGGAAATTCTATCAAAGAAAAGAAAGCTGGAAGACTATGAGATAGTTGCTCTAACAGAGGAATGCAGTGCCATTCTGCAAAACAAACTGCTTCTAAAGCTGAAAGATCCAGGAAGCTTCTCCATACCTTGTCTCATTAGAGACAAGAAAATAGACAAGACCCTCTGTGATCTTGGGGCAAGTGTGAGTTTAATGCCTCTATCAATATGCCAAAAGCTGGAAGTCAGAGAACTTAAGCCTACAATAATTTTATTACAACTGGCTGATCGATCTATGAAATACCCTATGGGCATTCTAGAAAACATCCCTATCAAGGTGGGAAAATTCTTTATCCTAGTTGATTTTGTTGTACTGGAAATAGAGGAGGACGTCCAAATCCCTATAATCCTGGGAAGACCATTTTTAGCAACTGTTAGAGCTGTCATAGATGTTAAGAATGGACTGCTAACTCTCAAGGTAGGAGATTAAGAAGTGGACTTCAACCTATTCAATGCAATGAAACACAAACTTAAACCTGATGAATGCTTCAAGGTTGATATAATTGATAAGCAAGTTGAAGAGGAATTCATTAAAGCACACCCTGAAGATCCTCTGGGAGAATCCATCGTGCACAGCTACACAGTAGAGCAGGAGAACATGAAGATTGTAGCTTGTGTGCAATCCTTGACAATTAATCCACTTTTACCCTTGGCTCAAGCTTTCAAGGTAGAGGAGCTGAAGGAGGAACAAACCAAAAGCAAGCCAGAGAAAAACACCAAATAGGTAGAATTGAAACCTTTTCCCTCTATGCTAAGGTACGCATTCCTGGACTCAAATTTTGAATATCCTGTTATTATCAATGCCAGTCTATCTGAAATAGAAGAGGAAAAATTGCTAAGGGTGCTTAGGGCCCATAGCAAGAGCATAGGGTATAAAATAGAAGATCGGAAAGGGATTCATCCTTCCATTTGCATGCATATGATACCTATGGAAGAAAACAGTA
Source organism: Hevea brasiliensis (assembly GCF_030052815.1). NCBI lineage: Eukaryota > Viridiplantae > Streptophyta > Magnoliopsida > Malpighiales > Euphorbiaceae > Hevea > Hevea brasiliensis. The sequence goes on along the minus strand of NC_079502.1, from coordinate 17,778,514 downwards.
AACCCACTATTGAACATCAAAGAAGACTTAACCCAAACATGAAAGAAGTAGTGAAAAAGGAAATTTTAAAACTATTAGATGCAGGTATTATATAACCGATCTCTGCTAGCAAATGGGTTAGTCCAGTGCATGTAGTGCCTAAGAAAGGTGGGACAACTGTCATTCAAAATGCAAACGATGAGCTAATCCCTACTAGGGTAGTTACTGGTTGGCGCATGTGCATAGATTATAGGAAACTGAATAGTGCCACCAGAAAGGACCATTTTCCTCTTCCTTTCATAGACCAAGTGTTAGAAAGAATAGTAAAACATTCCTACTTTTGTTATCTAGATGGGTATTCAGGATTCTTTTAAATTCCTATTCACCCAAAAGATTAAGAAAAGACCACATTCACATGACCTTACGGAACCTTTGCATATAGAAGAATGCTCTTTGGTTTTTGTAATGCCCCTACTACCTTTCAAAGATACATGATGGCTATTTTTTCCGATTATATTGAAAATATCATGGAAGTATTTATGGATGATTTTTCCATTTATGGCACCACTTTTGATGATTGCTTAGCTAACTTATCCAAAGTATTGCAAAGATGTGAAGAATCAAACCTAGTCCTGAATTGGGAAAAATACCATTTCATGGTAAGAGAAGGCATAGTTCTTGATCATCTGATATCAGAAAGAGGGATTGAAGTTGACAAGGTGAAAGTTGAAATTATTGAAAAAATGTCACTACCAACATCAGTAAAAGAAGTGCAAAGCTTTTTGGGATATGCAGGCTTTTACAGAAGATTCATCAAAGATTTTTCCAAAATAGCTAAACCATTGACAAATTTATTAAGTCAAGATATTCCCTTTGATTTTGATGAAAATTGCATTGTTTCTTTCAACAGGATAAAAGAAGCCTTGATCTCAGCACCCATTATGTAACCACCTGATTGGGAGCTGCCATTCGAAATCATGTGTGATGTAAGTGATTATGCTGTGGGAGCAGTACTTGGACAAAGGAAAGATAGAAAACTCCATGCCATTTATTACGCCAGCAAGACACTCGACGACGCAAAAATCAATTATGCTACCACATAAAAGGAATTCCTAGCAGTAGTGTTTGCAATTGACAAATTCAGATCCTATCTTCTTGGATCAAAAGTCATTGTATACATAGACTATGTTGCTATCAGGTACCTTTTGAATAGAAAGGAAGCGAAATCGAGGTTGATTCAATGGATTTTACTCCTGTAAGAATTTGACCTTGAAATCAAGGACAAAAAGGGATCTAAAAATATAGTAGCTGACCATCTTTCCAGGCTGAAACTGGAATACACATGGGACATCGAGGATTTGCCAATTAATGATTCATTTCCTGATGAGCAATTACTATCATTCTCCTAAGCTCCATGGTATGCTGACTTTGTTAATTTTCTTGTATGCAGGGTATTGCCTCCAAATATGACTTATCAGCAAAAGATGAAATTTCTGCATGATGTGCGATTTTACACGTGGGAGGAACCTCTGCTGTATAAGAGATGCAATGACGGGTTGATAAGACGGTGCATACCGGAAGAGGATATAGAGAGTATTCTCCAGCATTGCCATTCATCACCATATGGAGGACACTTTGGCACCACAAAAACAGCAACTAAAATTTTACAAGCAGAATTTTACTGGCCTAACCTATTTAAGGATGTGAGATCCTTCGTGCTAGCTTGTGATCAATGCCAAAGAACAGGTAACATTTCCAAAAGGAATGAAATGCCATTGCACGGTATATTTGAGGTAGAACTATTTGATGTGTGGAGGATATACTTCATGGGCCCATTCCCCTCTTCTTTTGGAAATAAGTATATTTTGGTTGGTGTTGATTATGTGTCAAAATGGGTAAAAGCAATAGCCACGCCAACTAACGATGCCAGAGTGGTCACAAAGTTCCTTAAGAAGAACATTTTCACAAAATTTGGTACATCGCGAGCGATAATCAGCGATGGAGAAAGTCACTTCTGTAACCAACAATTCGAAATACTATTGAAAAAGTATAGAGTGACTTACAAGGTAGCCACACTTTATCATCCTCAAACCAGTGGTCAAGTAGAAATTTCAAACAGGGAGCTGAAATGAATCCTAGAGAAAACAATAAACCGCTCAAGGAAGGATTGGTCTGTGAAGTTAGATAATGTGTTATGGGCATACCGCACTGCATATAAAACTCCAATTAGAACAACACACTTTCAACTAATTTATGGGAAATCATGCCACCTCCCTGTCAAACTTGAACAAAAAGCCTACTGGGCAATTCAGACCCTGAATTTTGACCTCAAGGCTGTTAGTGAAAAAAGACTGTTACAGCTCAATGAGTTGGAAGAAATCCGATAGGATGCGTATTAGAATGCCAAAATCTTCAAAGACAAGACCAAAAGATGGCATGACAGATGCATAGCAAGAAAAGAAATAAGAGAAGGAGACTTTGTCCTACTCTTCAACTCTAGACTAAAACTTTTTCTAGGGAAGCTGAGATCAAGATGGTCAAGTCCATTTAAGGTTATGCAAATCTTCCCGCATGGAGCTGCGGAAATCTGGAGTGAAACCTCAGGAGCATTCAAAGTGAATGGGCAGAGGCTGAAACCATATTTTCAGGGAGAACCCATAGAGGAGGGAACCAATTATACTTTCAGCAACCCTCCAGACAGACCATGATAGAACAGAGGCAAAGTCGAGCTAATAACTATAAACAAGCGCTCTTTGATAGGCAACCCAAAATTTCTATTTTTACTTTATTTTATATAATTTCCTTTATTTAAACTCTCATTTTTGTTTTATGTTTGTTCATGCTTTATTTCATAGGCACCCTAAGTCTCAATTCTGCAAAAAGCAGAAATTGAGGGCAATAAAGGAGAAGAGACGTCAAGTCTAAACCACACAAGAGGAGACCGTATAAAACCGGAGAAGTAGCTCTGTTGCTAACTTTTACATTCATTTTATGCATAGTGTTAAGCATAAATTTTGCATACGGGGAGAATTGGAGAGTTAGAAAATTATGCGGGTCATGTATTGGTTTTACACGCCCCGTGTAACCTTCTGGGATTCGGGAAAAACCCCTGCACAAGCCATAGAAATTTACATGAGTTGACCACGTGTAACATTACACAGTGTGTGCTTTGATTATGGAGAGAGAAACTTTAAATTTGAAGGAGACAGAGGGTTACACAAGTCCCAAATCAAATTTACACGGGCCTTGTAATTCATCTAGCATTGCCATTCTCAGACAAGAAGTTACACGGTTCCCTGAATAAATTTGCACGGGCTGTGTAACTTGGCAGAAAAAGGAAAATCCCAGACAGAAGATTACATGAGTCTCCAAATTGGGACCCATGTAATGATACATGCCCCGTGTATCATGTCGCAGACAAGACTCATGGGGCGTGAAATGCGCAAAACGAAGGGTCACAATGACCCTTTAAATTCACCCCACTCCCTTAAACTCCCTCACAATAAAAAACTCTTCCCCTCTTAGCCTCCTTCCCTTTAAAAACCCCTAAAATCTCCACACCCTAGCCTTCTCTCACAAACCCTAGCCTTTCCTTCTCCAAAACCACCAATGGCACCTGCAAAGAGACCAACCCAACGAATGGGCTCTTTCTCAAGGCATGGAGGTGACTCCACACCCTTTCCTCCTTAGCCATTGCCCCAGTGCCTAAGAACCAGGAAACCCAGCCACCACCCTAACCACAACAACCCCAACCCCAACCCAAGTTTTCCATCTCCTGGCCATTCTGAGACAACACCCATCGAAACTTGTGTGCCCGGCTGAACAACAGGAGAATTATCTCCACCAAGTACATGGACTTTGGGCTATTGGAGCAAATCGGCCTACGAGAGGAGATTGACGGACTGCTTACCCAACTACAATTCCCAGCCTACCACGACACCCTGGAGTTTATAGGGAGTTTCAAGGCCACCCTATGGCCCACAGATCAGGAAGACAAGGGAAGGATCAAATTCAGGCTTCTTGGCATTGATCGCGTTATGAACATGGACGAGTTCAACACGCTGTTTGGCTTTGACAGTGCTAGATTCCAAGAGATTCTGCAAAATTGAATGATCTACAATAGTGTGGACTTCTGGTGCTCCATCGCACCAAAAATCGACGTTTACAACTCCAGCAAATCTAAATCCTCTGGTATCACCAGTCCCGCCCTGAGGTACATGCACCGACTCTCCGCACACACTATAATGGGTCGTGGGGATAGCCTGGATGTAGTAAAAGCCAATTAACTCTTTTTTCTGTGGTGTATGGTCACTGGGCAGCACTGCAGCACTGGCTTCTTTTTCTGCAACCACCTTCGCCTCCTATGTCACTAGCCTACAGGGCAAATCGTGCTTGGTGGCCTCATCATAGCCCTTGCACTCCACTTCGGCTTCGTCCCAGGGCATCATAGGCTGTGCCTCATTGCTGGTATAACTAGAATTGACCAAACCATCTGCATATCCATGGGGATATGCAAGAAGGTTGGGAACATCTGCTTCATGATCGATGTCGAAGGAAATGTCATTCTCAGAAGAGGAGAAGCACAACCAGAGCCTGATGAACCATCGGAGTCATAAGATAAAGCCTAAGATCCACTCCACCATGAGTCCCTAGCTCGAGTGCCTCCCTACACTCCACCCCCGACAAACCCCAATTTGCATACCTTCAGCGAATGGAGACCACCATAAACAACAGGATGCAAGCGATCGAGGATAGTCTCCAGGAGGCCCACAACAAGCTCGACATGATCATGGAGAGACTCGATTGAGAGGGGCCATCGTCCCCATCAGAGATTTTTTAGAGCTAGGACTTTAGGATAAGATTTTTCATGTAAAAATTTATATGCCCTAATCCTACTTAGTGCTCATAGGTCCCAATTAGTTGCTTTTTGTCCAAACTTTAAATTTCTTAATACATAATATGCTTTTTGATAATTCTGTGTGCTATCCTTTAATTTTCCATATTGTGTTGACAATGAGGACAATGCCATATTTGAGTTTGGGGGTACTGATGCATTTGATGCATTGCATCTCATTGCTTAATTATATCCATATCATACTTGTGTATCAAAAATCTAGAAAATTTTGCGATTTTCGAATTTTTGAGCTGGTTTTTAACTTAGAACTATAACCTCAAAAATCAATGATCTAATAATTAGACTCAACGGGATGAGGAATGAACGTATCTGGATAGGCAAAAAGGCTTTAATATGTTGGCTGTAAAATAACTTAATCACCTTAGTGGAGCTAGACTAGTTAAACCCTTTCATAGCTATTAATTTGTCACGTTGAACTTGCAAAGTTAGGAGAAAATTTTTAAAATACAAACAAACCTAAAAATGCCTCACCAGCTCTAGAACATGTCTCTTGGACCTATCGAGGTGAAATCCTAGCATATGCTTGATGAAGAGATGATTAAGGCATTCTTTGATATAACATCACTAAGCCTTAGCTACTCTTAATTAAAATATATATCCCTTGTAGCCAATTTGAAACCTATATCTATCCCTTAGAATTTATTGCTTACCCATATTATTTACCTAGCCCCTAGCCTAAACACCTGTCCTACCATTTTAAGAAGGCTAAATGCATAAGTAAAAAGTATATTAAGTGCAATAAAAAAAATGGAGAGAGGATGTAGAACTCAAGAAAGAGTGCAAGTGTGCAATTGAAATCAAAGAAAAACTTGCCTTTCCAACCCAGCAAAAGTAATGAGTTTGGGGGAAAGGGCAAAAGGGACATGAAAAAAAAAAAAAAAAAAGAAGAAGAAGTCCCAAGATAAGTATCATGGAAGCATGCTTGGCACCATAAAAAACCAAAAGCCCCTCCTCTCCATACAAAATCAGTGAATAAACTTAGTATACTTGATATTTTATGCATACATGCTATCCTCATATTTGCATTCTCTAAAAACCTTTTAGTAGCAACCAAGTCATTATCCTCTAGCTCCATTACAATCCTTTTAAAGACCTTTTGATCTTTTGAAAAGTGTATGCTATATTAGTGAAGATAGAAAATTGAGATATGCCTATGGAGTTGGAATTGAGTCACTCCATCACAATTATCCATAATATAGGCAAATTTGGGGGAGTAAGTGTTTCTTCAGTCAATCCTGACAAAACAGGTTATTTGTGACTTATTAATAGCCTTGCATAAAGGAATAACTAGTTGAAACACCATAAAGGGAGAGCAAGTTATAAGCAGGTAGTTATTGAAACCCTTATGCCTTGAAAGAGGGTAATTGGTATGAAGGATTGGAGGAGTTCAATTATGTGCTTATTGAATTATTGGTTATATTCCTAAGTTTTCCCTTAAAAAGTGTTTTAAAATAGAGTTTTGATTTACTTGAGGATAAGCAAAAGTTTGAGTTTGGGGGTATTTGATACACTTGTATTATATAGATATTTTTAAGTATATTTGTATAATATTTCATAGCATTTAGAATAGTAATCTCATGCATAACCATTAATCTCAATAACTTCTGTAAATTCCATTGCCAAGCTCTAAATTCCATGTTTTCTGTATCATTTCAGGTGTTTGGGTGAAGTTCCAGGGCATAGAAGTGCGGAAGGAAACTTAGAAAGGCCAAAGGATTGAGAAACGTTGCTGATACACATTACAGAGGTCGTGTAAGTAAAGCCACAATCCCATGTAACCTACTGCCAGAAGAAAGCCAGAGAGCCAAGGAAGAAACAAAAGTACACAGGCCATGTACCACGACCCGTGTAAGCTATGGAGTCCCGTGTAAGTCTCTGTTGGGCTAGGCTTAAAGAATTTTCTAAGAACAGAAGAACACAGGTCGTGTAACCAGACCCATGTAAACTCCTGCGCCAATGTAAGACACAACCATTCAGCTCCAGTAAGTTATACGGCCCTGGGCCGTGTAGTGACACACGGACCTTGTATCATGTGACAGCCAGTTTCCTGATCTAAATTCCAGCTCTTGTTTACACACTCCAAACAGACTCCTAATGCTTTTGGGATACTAAAGACTTAACCCTAGACCAACTATTATAAATAGAAGCAGAAAATGACAACAGAAGAGTTCCTTTTTTCGAGTTTAACCTTTTTGGAGAGTTTCAAAAGGGTTTTTACTTCTTCATACTTGCATTCCTCGCAGCTGTCTTGTAGAGTAGAACATCAGCACAGAAGGGAAATCCTCAGCCGAAGTTCCACAAAGATCATGACTGCGATCATTCCTCTTCAGTTCTTTTGTTCCATCTCTCTAAGCGGACTCTTTATGTTCTTTTATTTTATTTTCTCTATGTTTGTTAAACTCGCCATGAGTGAGTAATTCCTTTATTCTAGAGTTAGGAGGGTGGCATTTGTAATTGTTATTATGGATAAATATTGAGTTTTATTTATAAATATTGAGTTTTATTTATTGGATTTGAGTTTAGTTCTTTGATTCAATTTCTTGTGATCTTAATGCATATTATGTGTTGGTACCCACTTAGTATTAATTGCAGATATTAATTGAAGGACTGAAAGGTGAAGGTTAATATTAGAAAATAAAAATCTTGAACCTAGGAAATCTAACCTAGTGATAGGCTGATGACCTTTATGGAGTTCCAAAATTAATCATAGATCTTAAAGGGTTTTAATTAATTTAATCACCACGAAAGTAGGGTTTAGGTTAATTAAAATATATCTTGAGTGCCTTGAGAAAGGACTCAGAATATCTTAGGATTAATCTCCATCAAGGGCAACTATCCTCAATCCAATGAATAGACAAGATTAAAATCCATAGTATGGTTGCAGTATGAAATCTTAATTCTGGAATTGCTTTTATAAATAGTTTAATTCAAAATTTACTTTCAACATCCAAACTACATTTAATTCATTCTCCATCTATATTTGATAGCCTAGACAACCAAAATCATTGTGTAGTTTGGTATTTTCCAATTAAATTTCTTGTGGGATGATACTCTACTCACTACTTTATTACTTACTCGTGATCCGTGCACTTGTGAGGTTGTAAAACCAGCAAACAATGCCATATGCTGGAGAAGTGAGAAAATCTGGGCTATCTACTCCTCCACATGTTGCTGATGGTGAAGCTAGTGGTCCTTCATTTGCTGCAAATTGTCCTCTATTTGGATAGACTTGAGCTCTAGATGAGCCAGGGCACCATATATGTCATGAGAAGTCTGGGAGGACTCACCTTGGTCTACTATACCACTAGGCCCTACTGTGGTTGTGGCTACACTAGCTTGATCAAAAGAGGCTTCCATTGCTATGCTCCTAGGCTGGTGATCTCTATGTCCATGGTCGCTAAGATGATGTAGGACAATCCCTCCTAGCATGCTCATAACTGTCCTGGTAAACTGTAAGCCCCATGTGCGGAAGGGTGTCCATGGTATAGTAACCATAATCTCTTGGTATGGTCATGGCGACTTCTATGTTATGATCAACTCTATAAGCCATAAGAAGTCTAGTGATAAGATGACCATAGGGGAGATAAGCCATAGAGTGCCTATGAGTAGAGACCATAGTATGAAGGATCAAAATAGGTAGGTTAAGCGGATAACTCTCTAAAAGACAAGTCATAACAAACATGTCAGTGTAAGTGAGGTCAGACCTATGACCTACTTTTAGGATGATCTCATGAGTGACTATGTGATGTACAACCTTGGGTACTGCCCTAAGGTGTGCTACAGGAAGACAAATACTGGTTGCCCTTAGAGACAATCCTAACTTAGTCTTCAGGAGTGTGAGGCTCGGTGATCCACTGGTTAGTGTTGGACACAACTATGCCAAAATTTAGGACTCCAGCTGTTGAGCTAGAATATCAGGAGTAAAAGAGACTCTAGTTTGGTTAACATAGCTAACTAGAATGATTGGGTTAGATTACTGAACAGTGTAGAGGTTAGTATAAAAATCCCTGACAAAGTTCTCTCTGGTGGAAATAGGAGTAGTAATTAGAGAATCCCACCCTTGGGTAACAAAGGAAGCAAAAAACCCATGGGTAGTGCAGTGAACAACAAAGTCAGGGTCAATAGGTCTACCCAGGTGTATAAATCTCCTAGAAAAGGGAGCACACTTCTCGGAGTTTTTAGTGACTATGTCAAACTCAAAAGTTGGAGGTGTTGAGGTAGGTGGACCTCTATTAGACTCTCCCCTAGGTCGTTTACCACATGCTCTCTTTTGACCCATAGAGGAACAAAAAGTGTATATGGGAAAGAGATTGAGCACTACACAAACCAAACACGAAAAGTCCATTTTTAAAGTCAGAAATATCTCAGCATTAGCCAAACACCAACAAGGTACCTAAACTAAGTTACAAGGGATATAAAATATCCCATTTTAAGTCAAGATAGATATTACACATAGCATGTCAACATAGATCAATACAGCTCATAAGAGCTTGCTCAGCAACTAAGAGTTTAGGTAATTTATAAAGATAATGCAACTTAAGATCCTAAGATACATATAGGTACATAACACAATCACAACAAGATAGTCATAGGCTCAAAGAAGTAGGAATGTGACTGTGTCAAGACAAATTAGAATATGATAGCAAAACTTCATGAAGTAGAAACTTAATCGTTTATAAAGCAACTCTAACAAGTTTTGAAATCCAAAAATAGATTTAAGAGGAAACTCTAGTAAAGATATATTTTTGTTTTAAAACCAAAAGAAAGTCCACGTCCAAAAAAAAGCATCATAAGATGAGCCATTCATCAAAAAGATAGTCAAGTCAAGTCACAAATTATCCCAACTTTAAGCAATATTTCTCAACCATAAAGGTAAAGTGCAAGAGCAACTTAATTTTAAGTAGAGTATCTCACAATAGTAGTACAAGAGTAGGCACACAACTCTAAATACATAACATTTGCTAAAGCTAGTACATTGAACCAAAAAGATTACAAAGAACATGTCAATTAAGTCATATACCAATCTCAATTGTACAAGCAACTCCTAATAAAGGCAATTGCATATATATAATTAAGTTAATAAGAATTAAGGATAGAATACTAAAGCTTATACTAAGTGTGCTTCTTATAAAGAACACAAATATAAGTGAGTTGAGCTTATACTAAGTGTGCTTCTTATAAAGAACACAAATATAGGTGAGTTGGTCAAGCATAGATATACAAAGGGTATATAATAGTAGCAAAAACCAAATGAAAAGACAATGTTGTTCAAAACATCATAGGCAAGCATAAGAGTAAGAAAAGCAATTGCCATAAACAACATGAAATTGCCGAATTCTTATGCATTAAGCAGTTGTGTCGTCCCAAAATAGTCCGAGAGGGGGGTGAATTGGACTTAAACAATTTTTTGGCCCTTGCTTGTAGCCTAATGAAAAATTATGGCTTTGTTCAACTAGGTGCTCCTATATATAGTGAAAGTGATATGTGTTTCAAGAATGTGTCCCTAAATTGCAATTCAAGCCTCAATCAATATTTATAGCAATTTTTGACATAACATGCATCACAAAATATTCAACTAATTTCTCAACCTACTCAATATATCTTCAAGTATAACAACTCAATCTATTCAATCAACATTCAATATTATGCATAGATATTAAATTACACAAAAGTAAAGAGATTAAGGTTAGAGAAATCAAACACAATAATTTTTATAGTGGTTCGGCTTAACTAGCCTATATCCACTCTCTCAAAGAACCCTCTTTGAGCCTTCACTCCACTATTTTCTCTTTTGAAAGCAAGAGACCAAAAGCCCTTTACAACTTTTTCAACACCAAGCCTTTATAAAGGTAGCTTGAAACCTTAACAAGTGCTATCTCAAGCACTCACACTCACAAGCTTCAAAAGGTGCTTGTACAACCTCTCTTAAATGCAATTTAATGTTTTAACACTCACTCTCACTCAATACAAATCGAACTATAAAGAAGAAATGAGTTGATTTGCCAATGGTAGCTCAAATACTTTAAAGCTCTTGAATGAAAGCAATAAATGAAAAATCAAGATTGGAGTGCAATTGTAGGCTTTCATTAAGTGTAAAATGAAGTAAAGAAAGTGTATTTATAGTCCCAAATCATTTTAGACTGTTTGAAACCTTTTTGGAACGTTACGCACTCAGTTCTAGGCAAAATAACTGTTATTTTGTCTTTTTGCACGAAGCAGAGTAACTCTGATCATTTAGCAAACTAATGAAATTTTTGGCAACAGTAGCAAACTAGTTAGAAAACTATAATTTTAGCAAAAACATTAGCAAACTAATATTTTAGCAAACAAGTTAGCAAACTAATTTACCAAATGCCTATTTCAAATTGTAATCTTTAAAAATTTAATTTAGACCTTAAGAGAAATATATATATATATATATATATTCTAGTAGAAATATTCAAGATCATGATGAAAGAAAATTTTATAAAGTAATTGAAAGAGAAATTATTTTTGAGCTCCAATTTGACTAAAACTTTCATCTATTCTTTTTACACAAATCCTAAGACTCAATTCCTAACTCTATGACTTTCATACCTTCACTTCGAGTCTTAGCTTTCATAATCTTGTTCTTTCTCAACTTGGACTCATCTTTGGAATGCATTTGAGTGCCCTTAGGGCCCTTCTTCCTTAGATGCAACCTCAAGGTTTCTTCATGAATAGGAGAAGGAATCTACACATCACTTAAAATTGAGTTAGATTGATTCTAGTTGAGTTTTGTTATCATCAAAATCAATGCTCATTTTGACCTATATGGGGTCAACAATCTCCCCCTTTTTGATGATGACAAAACTCAATTGAATCATCAATCAAGAATAAATAAAAGTGTGCGTAAGTTTATGTATAACCAAGCATGTCAGTATGTGAGAATTACTCCCTCTAAATGTATGCACACAAGTTTAAAAAAAATAAAAGTATTAATAGCTATACAAAACTCCCCCTGAATTTATGCTACAAAAAATATTCATAAGATATCCACAATTTCGATATGCGAAATGTTAAACTTAATAGTTTGCACACATAAGCCACAATAGTTTGCATACACACTTCTAAAACATAAGCATACATCCATTCTCAAAATATAAGCACACATCCATTCTCCCAAAACAAAAGCACACATCCATTCTCTCGCTTTTTTGCATCAGCCAAAAAGGAAACAAGAGATATTAATCTAAAAAGAACTAAGTAAGCACAAACTAAAAAACAGTAAAGTGAACAGTAGCAAATTGAAAAACCATCTAACAATAGTAGGAAACATATTAGTAAACTAAAAAAGCAGGTCATTATCTAAACATTAAGTCTTTTGCTCCTTCGAACAGTTTTGGAAAGCATTATCTTCTTCTTAGAAGGTTTGGCAACAGGTGGCTGAGAAACCTGGACAGCTAAAGTATCATGAGAATCATGCTCCTGTGATTCATCCTCATCAGATTGGTTTTAGAGAGCAGTAGCAAAACACTAATATGGATTGGTTACTGTAGACTTAACTCTTTTCTTACTACTCTTAGCTTGAGAAGCTGCAATTACAGGAATTTCAGGTGGAGCACTCTCCTACTGATCCTTTAGAGAATCACCATTCTTCTGTGTAGACTCAACTACAGGTTCTACAACTTGTTCACTTTCAAGTTCAATAGTAGGTTCAACTACAGATTCTACAACCTGTTCACTATCATGCTCAATGGCAGTAGTAGACTCACCAAGCCCAGTGCCTCCACACTCAACATTACCATGATCAAAAGCATTATCATTATGAGTAGAAGGATTACCTGCATGTGCATCAGTCTCAACTCTAATTGCAAAATCAGTTCCCTGTGCCTGCATAAGATCTGCAATTTGTTTCTTTAAATCCTCATTTTAAGTAAGTAAATGACTTACTTTGTAATCAATAATATCCACAAATTTCCTCAAAAGTTCAATAGACTGATTAGATGTACTGAATTTCTCATTAATAAATGTTCTTAATCCTTGAAGCTCACTCATAATCTCTTTTTTGAAATCAGAATCAACTTTGGCTTTAGAAGATCCACCTTTTTCAAAATGTTTCTTTCTACCATCATTATCAGAATGAATTTCTATAAGCACAATTAAATCTACCCTAGAACTTTCCTTAGAGACATATATATCTAGCTCTCTAAACAAGGCAGTCAAAAGATGCGTATATGGTAATTTACCAATTCCATAGGCTTTACACATATTTTTGAAAATCAAATAGGCCAAATTCATTCTCACTTTATTAACAATATGCCACATGATGCACATGTCCAAATAACTCAAATATCCATAACTCTAAGATTTAGGACAAAATACATAGTTCACCATGCTGTGAATAATCGTAATGTGCTGAAGAGCCTTAGTGCTAGTGGATTTTTCACTGATATAGGTGTTGGTAGGAAAGACTTCACTCTCAAATTTAGTCAAATTAAAACCTGGAATTCTAGCAACATCTCTATGAGCAGAAATTCTATTTTCGTCATTTGACAATTTTAAGGCTTTGGCAATCAAATCAATAGAGACGACATACAATTTGTCATTCAAAGAAACCTTAAATCTGTCTTATTCATCGACAACTTTTAAAGTTCTATAAAATTCTTGGACTAGTCTAGGATAGTAAACATCAGTGCATTCACACACATTCAGCCATTCTTGAAATTCAAAGAGTTCCTTAAATTGAAAATCAACCTGATCAAAATTTTCCCATTTTATGAACTTACAGTCTAGAAGTGCTTTGTCAACAAGAGAACTCGATGATTTTGAAGCAGCCTGTTCACGCTGAATGCCGATCCCACGTACTTTCCTTCCCCTTCACTTTTCTGGTGCTGTCACCACAGGTTCAATTTCCTCAGATGAATCAGAGGATACATTGTTGGAATCAATTTCTGGTGTTTTCCTCTTTTCTTTCAATTTCTTCTTTAAGGCAGCAACTGGGATTTCTTCAGATGAAGAGGAGGACGACGAGACTGCGGCTGGGGTTTTATGTTTGGTGCGAGCCATAGATAGCAAATCAAAAGCAGTGGGGAATCAAGAATTTAAAATGGGTTCTAGCACAATGAGGAATGAATGAGGGATTAGGGTTTTAAGAGATAATTAGAGAGTGAGAGAGGCACTTGATGAAGATGGGTCAGTGTAATGAAGAAAAATTTGATGAAAAGAAAAAAAATGGGTAAGATTGGTACTAAGAAACAATAAAAAGGTGAGAGAGGAGTCGAGTATGGCGAGGGAGAGAGAAATAAAATGCTGATGGGTTAAGGTTTCGTGTAGCAGTGGATATATTTAAGAAGATGTAAAATTAATTTTTCTTGAGTCCCGCGCTTTCCCTCTTCTAGTTTATTTTATTTGAATTTTATTTTTATTTTAATGAATATATGTATATATATATATATATAGCAAAAAAGAAAAAAATGTGAATGAGTAAGTGCATTGATTGGTGCGCAAAAAGTTCTAAGCACATATACTTTTAAATTTAAAATTTGAATAGCACAAGATACAGCAAACTAATTTTAGGCACGCAACAGTAGCATACAATTTAGTAAACTAATTTCATGAGTACAAAATTAAGTTAGCTACTATTATATAGAGTTTTCTTAGCAAATTAATATCATAGCAAATTACTCATAAATTAGACAATATGCAAATATATTAAATCTATATGAATTAATTTTCAAGCAAGTGGTTCACTCATGCCAATTTCCCTTCTAATTTTGTAAAAGGTTTCCTCATTGAGTGGTTTTGTAAAAATATTAGCAAGTTAATTTTCGGAAGTAACAAATTCAATTTTGATATCTCCATTTTGAACATGATCTCTAATAAATTGGTGTCTGATCTCAATATGTTTTGTTCTTGAATGTTGGACTAGATTTTTGATCAAGTTTATGCCACTTGTGTTGTCACATCTGATTGGAACAAGATTATATTTTAAACCAAAATCTTCCAATTGTTGTTTCATCCATAAAATTTGAGCAACACAACTACCAGCAGTTATATATTTAGCCTTAGCTGTAGGCAGAGCCACTGAAGTTTGTTTCTTACTGTGCTAAGAAACTAGTGCAAAACCAAGAAATTGATAAGTACCTGAAGTACTTTTTCTATCCAATCTACTTCCAGCAAAATCTGAATCACTATAACCAACAATATCGAATGATTCACATTTTGGATACCATAAACCAATTGAGTGTGTACCAATGAGGTATTTAAAAATTCTTTTAACTACACTTAGATAGGATTCTTTTGGACATGTTTGAAATCTTGCACACAAGCAAACACTAAATATGTCTGGTCTAGATGCAGTAAGATACAAGAGAGAGCCAATCATACCTCTATAAAAGCTTCTTATCTACTTCTTTACCTTTTTCATCATTGTCCATTTTAATTGTTGAACTCATAGGAGTACCAATGCTATTCAAATCTTCCATTTTAAATTTCTTAAACATATCTTTGATGTACTTTGATTGATTTATGAAGATGCCATCTTTGATTTGCTTAATTTGAAGTCCAAGGAAGAATGTGAGCTCCCCCATCATGCTCATCTCAAATTCATTCTACATAATCTTAGAAAATTTCTTGCAAAGAGATTCTTTAGTAGCACCAAAAATTATATCATCAACATATATTTGCACAATGAGCATATCATTATGATGCTTTTTAACAAAAAGTGTTGTGTCCACTTTGCCTCTTTGGAAATTATTTTGTAAAAGGAATTTACTGAGCCTTTCATACCATGCTCTAGGAGCTTGTTTTAAACCATATAAGGCTTTAGTAAGTTTATAAACATAATTTGAATGCTCATGATTTTCAAAGCCTGGAGGTTGTGCAACATACACTTCCTTATTAATATAACCATTTAAAAAGATAAAGCATAAAATTCTTATAGCATGCAAAGGCACACAACATTCTAATAGCTTCAATTCTAGCAACCGCAGCAAAGGTTTCATCAAAATCAATACCTTCATCTTGGTTGTAGCCTTAAGCCACTAGTCTAGCTTTGTTTCTAACAACATTGCCTTTTTCATCCATTTTGTTTCTAAAAACCCATTTAATACTAATAATTGAATGATTTTTAGGTTTAGGAATCAAATTCCAAACCTTGTTTCTCTCAAATTGATTGAGTTCTTCTTGCATGGCAAGAATCCAACTCTTATCATTTTGAGCTTCTTCAAAACATTTAGGTTCAATTTGTAAAACAAAGGCAACACTACCAAAATATTTTCTCAATTGTGCTCTAGTCATCATCCTTTGAGATAGATCATCAATGATGTCTTCTTTAGGATGATTTCTATGGAATCTCCATTCTTTAGGTAAATCTTCATGTTGGGGTTCATACACTTGTAATTCTTCCAAATTTGGCATTTTTTCATTGATTTGATCATTGTTGGCATTATGGACGTCTGTTGTGGTATCTCCTTGAGTTTCTTCAACTTTGTCATCATTTTGTTCCATTTCTTGACTTGATTTTACATTTTCTTTTCTAAACACTTGCTCATTATTATCATCAAAAATATCTTTCCTTCTAATAGAAAGGTTAGTCTCATCAAACAAAACATGAATAGTTTCCTCAATAACTAATGTTCTTCTATTAAACACCCTATATACTTTACTCTTTGTTGAGTACCCAAGAAAGATTCCTTCATCGGATTTAGCATCAAATTTCTTCAAGTTATCCTTATTGTTATTTAAGATATAACACCTACATCTAAATGCTCTAAAATATGAAATATTTGGTTTTCTTCCTTTCCAAAGCTCATAGGGAATCTTTTTCAAAATTGGTCTGATTAAAATTCTATTCAAAACATAGCAAGAAGTGTTAATAGCTTCAGCCCAAAAATACTTTGGCAAATTATTTTCATTCAACATGGTTCTAGTCATTTCTTGCAAAGTCCTATTTTTCCTTTCTACAACCCCATTTTATTGTGGAGTTTTAGGAGCTAAAAAACTATGGTTGATTCCACGTTTATCACAATATTCTTCAAATAAATGATTATCAAATTTAGTTCCATGATCACTCCTTATAGATGTGATTCAAAAACCTTTTTTATTTTGAACCAATTACTAAAAGAGGTGAATTTCTCAAAAGTTTCATCTTTATGAGCAAGGAAGAATGTCCATGTATATCTTGAATAGTCATCAATAATAACTAAAGCATATGTCTTACCGCCAAGACTAGCAGGAGATACAGGTCCAAACAAATCAAGATGAAGCAATTCTAATAGCCTAGTAGTAGAAACAATATTTTTAGATTTAAAAGATGCTCTAGTTTGCTTTCCTAGTGCACATGCCCTACATTGAAATTCATTTTCATAGTTAATCTTAGGAAGACCTTTAACAAGTTCTTTCTTAGACAATTTTGAGAGTGTATGCATGCTTGCATGTCCTAATCTTCTATGCCATAAATAACTAAAATTATCAAAAGATACTAGACATGTACCATGATTAGTTTCAAAGTTATTCATGTCAAGCAAGTAAACATTATTAGATCTATTGGCAATGAACAATGTGTCATTATCTAGGTTATTAATTGTACAATGAGAAGAAGTGAACTTTACCTCCAAACCTTTATCACAAAGTTGGCTTACACTTAGCAAGTTGTATTTCAAACCTTCAACAAGTGACACATCTTCAATGTAAGGTTTGGTTCCAATTGTGCCATTTCCAATTATTTTTCCTTTTCCTTTATCTCCAAACTTCACATGTCTTCCATCTACCATTGTGATTTTTGAAAACTTGTCCTTTTCACCGGTCATGTGTTTTGAACAACCACTATCTATATACCATTTTTCACTTTCCTTCATCCCTTTGAAGCAAACCTGAAATTTAATCATTTAGCTTTAGGTACCCAAGCAACTTTGGGTCCTTGGGGTTTAGTGACTTTAGGTAAGGTTTCCTTTGGCACCCATACCTTCTTTACCTTAAGGAAACCCTTCCTAAGTGCACAAGAACTAATCATATGACCTCATTGATTGCAATGATAACATGTGACATTAGGCAAGGAGGATGTAGATGCTTTAATGAAATGATTCTTGTATTTACCATAGTTCATGAAACTGTCAAAACCAATTCCATATTTTTCATTTGAAATTCTTTGGTTTCCAAGAAGTACATCTAGAGTTTCTTTTCCTTTTGTAAATTTTGCCAAATCATTTGTCAAAGATTCTATTTTAGCTTTAAGAACCTTATTTTTCTCAATGAGCTTTTCACAAGTTTCTTTTGAGTTTTTCAACTCCAAATCTAGCTCTTTAAACAAAGCAATTTGTCCTTTGTAAAATTTATTTTTTTTAACTTTAATAGCTTTCTTGCTCTTGTCTTCTTTTCTTTTCTTCTTTTTGAGCAATGGACATTTGGGCTTGATATGTCTCGGTTTATGACATTCATAACATACAGCCTTTTCTTTTGATTCCTCGAAATGTTTATCCTTGGGAGTATACTTTTTCAAGAATTACTTGTATTTACTTCCTCCCTTCTTGAAAGCTCTTTTGAATTTCCTTGCAAGCATAGTAATTTCTTTATCATCATCACTTGAAGCACTTGAGTTGTCACTTGAGTCAACTTTAAGTACAACCCCTTTCTTCTTCTCTTCATCCTTATTGGACTTGAGGGCAATGCTTTTCTTCTTCATTTTCTCATTTTCAACTTCATCTTTCTTATATACTATCTCATGTGCAATAAGAGATCCGATAAGATCATCATAGGGGAATGTTCTGAAATCCTTGGTATCTTGGATAACTGTAGTCTTTGCTTCCCAAGACTTTGGAAGTGATCTAAGGATTTTCTTCACAAGTTCAGCTTTCTCAAATCTTTTACCAAGTGCTTTGAGGAGATTGACAAGATCCGTAAACCTTGTACTCATATCTGCAATTGATTCACCTGGTTTCATCTCAAATAGCTCATAATCTCGAATAAGGAGGTTTGCTTTGGATTCCTTAACGATATCCGTTCCTTCATAAGTGACCTCAAGCTTATCCCAAATTTCCTTAGCAGTTTGACATCCTGAAACACGATTGTATTCATTAAGGTCAAGTGAACAATGCAAAATATTAATAGCTTTAGCATTTAAAGAAATTTTCTTCTAATCATTGTCATCATATTCATATTCCATTTTAGGAACATTAGTGTCTCCTTCACCATCTTTTTGTGGAACATATGGACCATTTTTATTAATTCTCCATGCGTCAATATCCACGGATTGTATGAAATTTCTCATTCTAACTTTCCAAAATGAATATTTTGTGCCATTAAAGAGTGGTGGTCTAGTAATTGAGTAATCTTTAGTTAATGGTGTGGGTATACCGGTGGTGTTACTAGATGAACCAGCCATTGGGGATCACTTTAAGGTTGTGACACCTTAAGCAAGAGAGACAAGCTCTGATACAAATTTGTTGTCCCAAAATAGTCCAAGAGGGGGGTGAATTGGACTTAAACAATTTTTCGGTCCTTGCTTGTAGCCTAATGAAAAATTGTGGCTTTGTTCAACTAGGTGCTCCTATATATAGTGAAAGTGATTATGTGTTTCAAGAATGTGTCCCTAAATTACAATTCAAGCCTCAATCAATATTTATAGCAATTTTTGACATAACATGCATCACAAAATATTCAACTAATTTCTCAACCTACTCAATATATCTTCAAGTATATCAACTCAATCAACATTCAATATCATGCATAGATATTAAATTACACAAAAGTAAAGAGATTAAGGTTAGAGAAATCAAACACAATGATTTTTATAGTAGTTCGGCTTAACTAGCCTACATTTACTCTCTCAAAGAACCCTTTTTGAGCCTTCACTCCACTATTTGCTCTTGTGAAGGTAGGAGACCAAAAGCCCTTTACAACTTTTTCAACACCAAGCCTTTATAGAGGTAACTTGAAACCTTAACAAGTGCTATCTCAAGCACTCACACTCACAAGCTTCAAAAGGTGCTTGTACAACCTCTCTTAAATGCAATTTAATGTTTTAACACTCACTCAATATAAATTGAACTATAAAGAAAAGATGAGTTGATTTGCCAATGGTAGCTCAAATACTTTAAAGCTCTTGAATGAAAACAATAAATGAAAAATCAAGATTAGAGTGCAATTGCAAGCTTTCATTAAGTGTAAAATGAAGTAAAGAAAGTGTATTTATAATCTCAAATCATTTTAGACTATTTGAAACCTTTTTGAAATGTTACACACTCTGTTCTAGGCAAAATAGCCATTATGTTGTCTTTTTGCACGAAGTAAAGTAACTCTGATCATTTAGCAAAATAATGAAATTTTTGGCAATAGTAGCAAACTAGTTAGCAAACTATAACTTTAGCAAAAACATTAGCAAACTAATATTTTAGTAAACAAGTTAGCAAACCAATTTACCATATGCCTATTTCAAATTGTAATCTTTAAAAATCTAATTTAGACCTTAAGAAAAAAGTATATATATATATATATATATATATATATATTCCAGTAGAAATATTCAAGGTCATGATGAAAGAAAATTTTATGAAGTAATTTAAAGAGAAATTATTTTTGAGCTCCAATTTGACTAAAACTTTCATCTATTCTTTTAACATAAATCCTAAGACTCAATTCCTAACTCTATGACTTTCATACCTTCATTTCAAGTTTTAGCTTTCATAATCTTATTCTTTCTTAAATTGGACTCATCTTTGGAATGCATTTCAGTGCCCTTCCTCCTTAGATGCAACCTCAAGGTTTCTTCATGAATAGGAGAAGGAATCTACACATCACTTAAAATTGAGTTAGATAGATTCTAGTTGAGTTTTGTTATCATCAAAATCAATGCTAATTTTGAGCTACACAGGGTCAATAAGTTGGCTCCATGTATCATAATAAAGCTATAACAAAAACTTAGTATTGAACTCTTAAAGTTCAAATCATAGTTGATAAAGAAAACGAAAAACACTCGTTTAAGGCTAAAGTCAAGCTAGAGAAATTTCAAGTTGAAAAAAATATTTGCTAAAATGGTAAGCTCATAGGTATAAGACCCATTAATTTTAAAAGGCAAAACAAATTTCTATCAAAAACCAAAGGATATAGTATTCATGTACAAGCAAGAATAAATTGTAGTATTTTCAAAGAAACTACTTCCAAAACTTATGACAATTTAAGAAAAGAACTTATAAAAAAAAAAAAAGCAAAATTTGATTAAGAGCCAACAATTCCAAAAGACATAACCAATCTATTTTTATCATATTTACTGATTCATTACGTCAATATAGTAGCAAAAACACCAAAAATAGCATAGCTTCATAACATTCACAGTTCACAGAAGATTACACACACACACACACACACACACACACACACACACACACAGATACACACATACATAAAGCAACTCATGTTAGTAGTAAACCTAAGAACTAATGAACAATCAATATCTATTTGAAAACAATTACATGTCCAAAGATGTAAAAAATTAAGAAAAAGAAAAAAAAAAAAAAAAAGATAACATACTTACCCGAATAAGAGAAGAAGAAGGAAAATACTAGAAGAGTAGTCCAAAACCCAAGACTTCTAACAAAAACACATATAAGGCATAAAAAAAAAAGAAAAGGTGAAAACATAAATGAAATCCATAATTTTGAATAAAAAAGAAAATCAAAAACAAAGAAATTGAAACTAATACCTAAATTAAATAAAACCTTAGAAAATGTAGAAACATTTTTAAAACTGATGTGAGTGTGAGATTAAGGAAGGTGGAAATGAGATTTAGATGGGTATTTGAGAAATTTGGTGTCAGAGAAGGGAAAAGAGAGAGAGAAAGAGACGTTAGAAGAGAAAAGCGTGTGAGAGAAAAAGTGTTTTGTTAAAACGTCAAAGGAAGAGAGAGTTTGGGGTTTTCAAAAAATTCCAAGTTCGGCAGCCGGAGCACTAAGTTTGGGCTGCCATAATGTCTACTACTGATTTTTTAAAAACAAGTTATAATGGGCTTGGGTAGCCAGAGAAGCAAGTTTCGACTGTTGTTATAGCTTCTACCAGAAAGGGAAAACTTTAAGAAAATTTCTAAATGACTTCGACTGCCTAAACTCTTGACTTCGACAGCCGAAGTCCTACCAAAGCAACATGGAAAGCTTTCTAAAAGCTTGCTTTTGAATAAAAACAACTATCTTCTCCCCCTTTATGATAGATATGATCTTAAAAGCAGAGCTTTGAGAGAAAAACAAGAAAAAAAAAATTTAAACACTTTCAGTCATACATATACATTCAGACATAACCACATAAAAATCAAGATGTTTACTACATATAGACATCAAAAACATTAACCATTCAAGCAATATTGCCATCAAGCATTCCCATCTCTCTCTTAATGAAATTAAATCTCTCCTCACAAAAAGGTTTATTAAAGTTGTCAGCTAATTGATTATTTGTATCAATAAATTGAAGAACAACATCACCATTTAATACATGATCACATATAAAATGATGTTTAATATCTATATGCTTGGTTTTAGAATGTTGTATGAGGTTCTTGGTCAAGTTGATTACACTTTAATTATCACATTTAATAGGAATGTGATCAAAAGACACTTTAAAGTCTCTTAATTATTGCTTAATCCAAATAACTTGGCTACAACAAAGACCTACAACTTCATATTCGGCTTTGGTGGTAGAAAGTGCAATTGAGTTTTGTTTCTTGCTAAACAAGAAACTAAAGAGTGTCCTAGGAGTTGGCAAGTAACTGAGGTACACTTCCTATCAAGGATGCTTTCCTGCAAAGTCGGCATCCGGTTGGAACACAAATTAAAAAATGCATTTCTAGGTTACTAAAAACCAAAATGCAATTTGCCACTCAAATATTTAAGAATGCATTGAATAGCATACAAATGAGAAACTTTAGGACATGATTGAAAATGTGCGTATAAAAAACGAAAAACATAATATCTGGTGTACTAGCCATGAGGTATAAGAGACTACCGATCATACCTCTATAGAGCTTTTTATTAATCGATTTTCCTTTTTCATCCTTGTTAAGCTTGGTGTTTATACTTGGCTTGCTATTCTCTATCCCAAACCTCTTGATCAACTCTTTAGTGTACTTGGCTTAGTTAATAAAAATGCCATCTTTAGCTTGCTTGATTTGAAGCCTAATGAAGAATTTGAGTTCTTCTATCATGCTTATCTCAAACTCACTCTTTATAGTGTGAGAAAACTCTTCACACAAATACTTATTAGTAGCACCAAATATAATATTATCAACATATATTTGCACTACAAGGATGTCATTTTCATAATTTTTAATAAAAAGTGTTGTATCAACTTTTCTTTTTGAAAAATTATTTTGCAAAAGAAAGTTACTAAGCCTTTCATACCAAGCTCTAGGAGCTTGTTTCAAACCATATAAGGCTTTAGTTAATTTAAAAATATGATTTGGAAACTCATGATTTTCAAAACTAGGAGGTTACTCAACATACACCTTCTCATCAATAAAACCATTTAGAAAAGCACTTTTCACATCCATTTACTATCAGAGATTGGGTATATTATACCTGCATCTAATAGTTTCAAAATTTCCTTTTTAACTACCTATTTCATGTTAGCGTTCAGTCTCCTTTGATGTTCGATAGTAGGCTTACTATTTTCTTTTATAGGTATTCTATGCATACAAATAGAAGGGTTAATCCCTTTAAGGTCTTCTATTATATACCCTAAAGTTTTACTATGGGTCCTAAGTTCCCTTAAAAGTTTTTCCTCTTCTACACTAGTTAGGCTAGCATTATTATAACAGGATAATTGGAGTTTGAGTCTAGAAATGCATACCTTAGGAGCATCAAACTTCAAGTAATTTGTCATGTTTTCTTTACTTCAACTACTTGTCCCAGTCTCTTGTGTAGAAACTATTGGAGTTATAGGGGTGGTGGTGGTACTTGCTCTCTTGTGACTTCCTCCATGAGATTTTGAGTTCCCATAGTAGTGAAAGAACTTTGGGGGTATTGTTGTGGGGGGTACATGGGATATGGGTTTTACGATGGGAAGTAAGGTGGGTAAGGCATAAAAGGAGGATATTATGGGTTGCCCATGAACCTAGGGTTTCCAAAACTCCCCTATTATGGGTATTGATACCCAAACCCATACTACAGTCCTGGCAGAAGATACAAACTCTAACTCATCTCCTACTTCCTCAAAACTATCTTTTCCCATCCTTCCCACACCAGAAGGCTCGGGATTCTCATGCTATTGGGAGAAGCCATAAGAACTCCTTCATACATCTACAGACATTCTGGGTGCTTATGCAGTCTCCCTGTTGACTTTAAAGGACCTTCTAGGACCTCTTAAAGATTCTCCCCTTCCACCTCTACTCACTCTCTCCCTGACAATAGGGTTAGTGGGTAGTGCTCCAATATCCTCATTCTCGAGTGAAGTATCGATCAACCTAGTGAACCTTCTTGAACCTCACATTTCTGAAAGCAAACAAGAAGTGTTGAGCATATAAAAAATTCATGTGCATTCACATGTACACATAACACATAATCAAACATAACATGAAACCTATTATGCACATAACATTCATCACATAACATATAAGGACTCAATCCTATTAGACATGTATTTTCCTAACTATGCTGGTCAACATACTTCCTTTCACCTCTCTTTTACACTTTTACTAGCATCTAGGTCCACTCATCTAACCTAGAGCTCTGATACCAATTTTGTAATGACCTAAACTAGGGGCCATTACCGACACTAGGGATAGGGTCAGCTTAAGGCTGTCAAAACCCGTAGCAAGCCTAAAATCTAAAAAACATACATACATTCCTGCTTCTCTCCATTTAAATATACTTTAAACCATTACCCCTTAGTCTTTTCATCAGAACATAAACATTGATAACATAATAATGGTTCATAATTTGAACCTTAACATACGTAAGATCCAAAGTGTCATGGTTCAACTTGAGCACCCTCAAAAGGGATTAACACAACATATATATCATTATACTTAAACAAATATTACATATTTTCAATTTCCTTTAATCACCAGCACAATACTATCTATTCATAAATTACATGTCCGTCTACCCATGCATCATACATAAAGGGAAAGGTTAAGGTTATCCCTAATGCTTTCTCTTTAAAGTGCTCTTTTAGTCATACAACCCTACACCTAGGAGTTAGGGAAATGGGGTAAGCTTACACAAGCTTAGTGAGTAAACTAACCATCATTTTAGGGAAATGGGGTAAGCTTACACAAGCTCAGTGAGTAAACTAACCATCATAATTATATCATTCATTCATACATGTGCAATGCATCATTTACGTGAGACTTCACATCACAAATATTTCACGTAAGATGGACATTATCACCAGTAACTTCCCAAACTTTTCCTTTTAAACATGACCTATGCAATGTACCTTGGGGCAACTTATAGATCTCCCTTGAAGGGTAAATTAAAGATCTCCCCATGGGATTTACATTATGGATCCATAACATACATAACATTACATAATCATAACATGGGGCGGGGCGGCGGAAGAGGGTGTCAGTGGGTCATTTAACATTCATCAATATACCAAAAACAAATTATGTAATTATACAACATCTTTATGCTCTAAATATAAATCTCCTAAAATAAATATAACATGATGTATGAGGATGCTCATTAATTACCTATAAATAGTTTCCATTTTATTAAGGTTAGAGTAACTCACCTCTTTTAGCCTATCAACCACCTTACTTGAATGGGTGCTGTCCTTAGATCTTTACCGTTCCGAGTCCCTCAAGCCCGATCTTATAAAATCAGACCCCAAAGTATTATACAAGGTTCTAAAAATCTATACATATTATAAACATCTTATTCTAGGCCCTTGGAACCATGAAACCATGTTTTGGAACCTTAAAA
This sequence comes from Hevea brasiliensis, assembly GCF_030052815.1. NCBI lineage: Eukaryota > Viridiplantae > Streptophyta > Magnoliopsida > Malpighiales > Euphorbiaceae > Hevea > Hevea brasiliensis. The sequence continues at coordinate 17,752,753 of NC_079502.1, read as the reverse complement.
AAAGAAGGGTAAAAAAGTCAGGGAAAACCCATATTGGCTACCAAAGTCTTAGGCTTCAGATAGCACTTTTGTCCAGTGTAGACTTTAGCTGCTAAAGTCTTAGACTTCAACTACAGAACTAGGAAACTTTCCAAATTTTTCTATAAACTGCATGCTTCGATTATCGAACCTCTAGCTTTCAATAGCCAAACTTGAGAATTTCTAGAGTTTCTAAGTTGAAAACCTATAAATTCTTTCTCCCATCAACACCCAAATTCACTTCAAGGTTCTAAAATACAATCCATCACATATACACATATTTGGGGCCTAAAAAAACTTGAAAACACACTTAAAACCCACATACATTTATCAAAACTCAAATCGTAGGTTTCCCCTAAACTCAACTTAGCATATACATGGATTTCTTCAAATCTATGAAGGGAAACTAGCTAATTAAGGCCCATAACACTTAAATATAACTATTCTAATCATAAAACATGCAACTTCAATCGAAGATCACAAAACTCTAATCTTAACATGCATAAATTTTCCCTAAAACTCAATTTAAAATTAATTTTTCGTGAAATTGAAGTTATAGAAACTTCATCCCTCATCAACTTTCTTAGATCTATCCATTTGATTAAGATGATAAGAAAATTACCTCTTTTCTTAGGGCTTGGAGGTGGGAGAACCAAAACTTCAAAACTTAAATCTACTCCTCCACACTTCTAAATGGACGAATCCCCCTCTAGATCTTCAAAAATCTAAGGAAATCTCTTCAAAGAGCTCCTTATATGCCCCAGTAGTTGAGAGAGAAAGAAAAGAAGGAAAACCCAAGTGCTTTGGGCAGAAAACGAGTTATGGTCCCTTTTATACCCTTGATAGTCGAGGGACTTTCGGCTGTCAAAATCCATACTTTTGGCTGCCGGAGTCCATTCTGTCTAAATGAGCATCCAAATCATAAAAAGGATTTTGGCTATTGAAGTTCCTTCTATCCAAAACAACCACTTTTAAGAAATAAAATTTTTAAAACATTTTTCATTTTTAAATATATTTGAACACATCACACACACACACACATACATTTGAACACATCACACACACACACACACACACACACACACACACACACACACACACACACACACACACACACATATATATATATATATATTCATATATTCATGTCTTATTGCCACTCTTTTATCAGTGAAGTTTTTCCTTTCACCAGAATATCCCATCAAGAATAAACATTCCAACATCAAAAAATGGTGGGTATTACACCATCACCATATATGTACAATCCAGTAATTACATTGATGTCTTCTAGAGTGATAGTGCACTCTCCTATTAACAACATGAATGTGTGCATCTCTGGCCTCCACTTTTCTACTAGAACTAATATCAGATGCCAATCTAATGCAAAAAAACCTTAATCGGGCTACTCTAATAAAACCACTATCCTTAAAATGCGGAGCGATCAATGCTGGAGGGGCATCCAAGTGAAGCACATTTACATGTTTTCTATAGGTTAACACCTCTTCCTGCATTGTAGCTGCCCATATGGACTCTGAGCAATGAAATCTCTGGTGTCTGAGTATTGATAGAACTAATGAACTTAGCCTGAGGTAATTCCAACTATCCATTTGCTCTCCTTCCATTCATATCAAAGTTAATAATAAAGTTATTAATCTCTAATTGCACTGTATAATGGTAAATTAAAAGTTTTAAAGTATAAAATATAAATAAAAATTTTTATGTCCAAATTGTCAACATGTAAGGGAATATGACTAAGTACTGAATACCTGTTTAAAATTACTTAGCAACTTATCTTTAAGTTCAATGCACATAGTTTTTATATTTTAATAACATATGATTTCATAATGGTTAATTATTACATATATTAATTTTTGCACTATATTTAAAATAATTTCATAGTAGTAAAAATTTTTTCCACAATACTAAATCGATCTTAGCTAATACCTAATTTTTAAAATCACCACAAGTGTATATTATTAAAGATGATCCTCAATGTAAACATGTTAAATCAATAATTATAAAATTCATGCTTCTAGAAACAATCCAGATTATATTTTCAATGATAATATACAGTGATTAAACATATACTTTTTTTATAATATATATATTTTCACAAATTAAATTATCTAAATCTTACCCGTATTTTGATAATGTATGCATACACTGATTGTCTTCCCATGAAAAATATAATTCACACTGCCCCCTAGAAGTATGGATTCTATAATTGTTGTTTCAACATCTTTACATTGAGGATCTTCTTAAATAATATATCATTGTTGTGATTTAATAATCAAGTATCAGTTCAAATTGATTCATTATTATTATAAAAAAAAATTATATTGTTATTAAATTTTCTACACTACACATATTTACATATACAATAGTTTATCATTTTAAAATTATTTTAAAATCATTTGTTGTCAAAATATCAAAACAATGTACATTGAATTTAAATATAGAATGCTCTGTAAATTTAAGCAACTATTGAGTACTTATTAATATTCTCTAACATGTTAATAGTGTGGATAAGAAAATTTTATCTATATAACCTTTTAATTTGTCTCTACATAGTTCAATTAGATGTTAATAAATGTATTATTAACTTACCTTTGTAAAATTGATACGATATTTTGTACAACTGACAAGCAACCTTAATACCAGTGATGTATAATTCCTATAACAATTCAAATATAGATTTACATCAGAAACTAAATTTTGAGCACAAGAAAAAATTATAATTACTTTCAACAATTATCATATAAAAATTTTATACTTATAAAATGTCATATATGTAAAAGAAGTGATTTTTCATAATATTAATAAATTAAAATATTTTAAACTAATCAAATAATTTTCTTCACTCTTTTTCTATTATCAAACTTATCAACAAAAATTCATTTTTAATTATTAGTCTTCTAAACTAATAATATCCATTATGTTACTGTTTTTTAAGAAATTACCAACCACCCACCACTAACCTAACACAACATCTCTACAACTATAAAAATAAAATTTCATAACATATAACATAAAATAAAATATTTTGTATTTAAATCTACGACAAGAAATTGTGTTTAAATTTTCATATAACATCAATAATAAAAATTACCTCGAAATGCACTACACCTTACTTTATCTATATTGCACAAAGAGAGAGAGAGAGAGAGAGAGAGAGAGAGAGAGAGAGATTTTGAGAGTGTGAAAAAAATTATGCTACAACAATTCGTATTTAAATTTTTATATAATATCAATAATAAAATAAATTTTCTCAAAATAATAATTACCTCAAAATGCATTGCACCTTATTTTATCTAGAGAGAGATATTGGCATGAGCTGTCAATAGGAATAGATTGGAGAAATTATAGGATTAATCAGTGTGTAAAACTATACTTTATTTCTTTGTATTAATATCCTTACTTTCAAGGGTCAACCATATTTTTAGCCTTAGATCATGTATAGCCATAAAGTAGTTTTCCATTATCTTTTTTTCTATACCAGAATATATGTACTCAACTTTGTAATTATGAATATATGAAAAAAGAGTACTTGTTAACATGGTATTAGGAAAAAAGACCTATAGACTCCTTGCTACAACTAAAAAAAAAAAAAAGAAGAAGGAAAAAACCAGAAAGAAACACGTGAGAATGAGTAAAGAAGGGGATCATACTCCCTTGACTAGAAACTCCTCTATAGGAGATTCCCTTGTAGATATGAATCTCGATTATCCCAGATGATGAATCAAATCCTGACTGTAGTGAATTAAGAACCCCTCACCACACTGATTGGCATTAAGTTGGATGGCACCAACTGTGCTTTATGGTCCCAAACAGTTGAGATGTGTATCTCAGGCAAAGACAAATTGGGACATATTAATGGAGATTTACTATAGCCTCAACTAACAGATTCAACATTCAGAAAATGGAGAACTGATGATACAATTGCAAAAGGGTGGTTGATAAACTCCATGGACCCTGCTTTAATTAGTAATTTCATTCGTTTTCCAACTACAAAAATGGTATGGGATTCCATTGCTACAACTTATTTTGATGGAACTGATACATCTCAAGAGTGTGACTTACTTAGATAGGTGACTAAAATGAGACAAGCTAGGGGATCTATTGAAAAATCTTAAAATGATCTTCGAGGCTTATAGAGAGCAATTGATTTCCGTCGTCCAAATCCAATGGAATGTGTTGTTGATATACAAAAATATAATTCCATCATACAAAAAGATAGAGTCTATACCTTTCTCGATGGTTTGGATGATTGGCTTGACAAGGTTTAAAGTGATGTATTGTAGTAGAAGCCATTCCCAACTATTGAATAAGCTTATGCTTAGATCAAATGTGAAGATATTAGGCAGGCTGTAATGATAATAGGCTTAGGTTTGGAAGATACAATTGGTGCTGTTAAGGCTTCTAAATGAGTAAAATTAGGACAACAATACTTATCTTCAAAATTAGGGTCTCTCTTTATGAGTACTGGTAAACTCAGTACTACACCTAAGGCTAAAGTAAAATCAGAAGGAGGAGGATACACTCATTATGGAGGCAAGAAACATACCAGTGAAACTTGTTTCAAGTTACATGGATACCCAAGTTGGTGGGATGAACTCAAAGCTCAGAAATAATAAAAAATTGCTACACTGATGGGGGTCCGAGAAAGGCTACCTTGACAACTGTTGAACCTCAATTATCCTTCACTTCAAAAGTGGAATCCTCAAGTAATTCAGTAACTCTCAATGATCAAGGTAACCATGGATAAGCTTTACTTAATTCTAGCAAACAAAGTGATTGTGATTGGATAATCGACTCAGGGGCAACTGACCACATGACATTTGATGCAAATGATTTTTCAAAGGTCACTCAACCAAGGCAAACAGTTATTGCTAATGCTAATGGTGTCACTTATCGAGTAATAGGAGCTGGAACTATTACTTTATCATCCTCTCTCTCCTTATCTCATACTTTACTTGTTCCCTCTCTGTCAAATAAATTATTGTCTGTGAGCCAAGTCATTGCAAAACTAAATTGTGTGGTACTCATGTATCCTACTTTTTATTTGCTTCAGGATATTCCTACCAATGAGATCATTGGGTGTGGTACCAAGAGAGGGGGCTTACATTACATGGATCACTTCAACTTGGGTAGAGCAAATCATGTGCATCATACAATGAGTATTAAAGAGAGGCAAATTTAGTTATGGCATTGTCATTTGGGGCATCCATCATTTGGCTATATAAAGCACTTGTTTCTAATTTTATTTCTAGATTTACATAGCTCGGACTTCAAATGTGATACCTGCATTTTAGCCAAGAGTCATAGGGTATCTTACCCAGTAAGCTTGAATAAAAGTGATCTTCCTTTTACTTTAATCCATTCAGATGTATGGGGGCCTTCCCTAGTTATTACTTCTTCTGGCACTCGTTAGTTTGTAACATTTATAGGTGATTGCATTCGAATGACATAGCTATACCTGTTAAAACATAAAGCTAATGTCTTTAATGTTTTTAAATCATTTCATGCAATGGTTTAGAATTGATTTTTAGCAAAGATTCATATTCTCCGTTCTAACAATGGTGGTGAATATGTCAACCAACAATTTTAAACTTACTTCAAAAATCATGGCCTTCTACATGAAACTTCATGTTCTCAAACCCCACAGCAAAATGGTATTGCTGAGAGGAAGAACTGAAACATCTTAGAGATAGCACGTGCACTATTAATTAGAGCGAATGTACAGAATATGTACTGGGATGATGCAGTTGCTACAACAGTATACTTATTGAATAAGATGCCCTCAAAAGTCCTTAATTTTAAGACTTTTTTGTAGGTGCTTTCTAATCATGTTTCCTTGCCTACTATTTTATTGATCCCTCTCCACGTTTTCTACTGTGTTGCCTTTGTTCATCTTTAGAAAAATCAACACAGTAAGCTAGATCCAAGCACTATCCATTGCATTTTTTTAGGATATGCCTTACATAAAAAAGGTTATCATTGCTATGACCCTAGTACCAAGTGCACAGATGTCACCATGGATGTTACTTTTGTTGAATCTAATAGTTTTTTTCCCCATCTCCAATATCCAATTCAGTTCTTCAGGGGGAGAGGTGGAATGAAGAGCAAAATTGGACTGATTTTCAATGGCCAGGATTTGAAAATGATTTAGCACTAGGAATTTCATCACTACTAGAAATTTCAGTAGAAACCAATAATAGAAATAAAATGGTAGCTAGTGGGGAAATAAGTAGTGATGTTGATGTGTCTCCAATGTCTCTAGGAGTTGATCCTATGTTATCTAAATTTGAAAATAAATCTCCCCACTCTTTAGTACTCGAAGTCCCATCTCATGAGAATATTTATGAGGTAAGCTCTCCTACCATTACATCCTCTCATACTAATAACTTGGAATTATCCATTAGTTATGTTCTACCCCTTAGGTATAATTGTGGCAGGCCACCAAATAGGTACTCTCCTAATTTTGAGGAAAGAAGGACAAAGTATCCTATTGCAAATTACGTGTCAAGTCAAAAATTATTAAAACCTCTCAAGGCTTTTATGCACACCTTATCCTCATTTCATGTTCTAAGCAGCGTACAAGAAGTTTTAATGGATCCAAAGTGGGTTAAAGCTATAAAATAAGAAATGGTGGCTTTGCAAAAGACTAAAACATGGACATTAGTTCTATTACCAAAAGGAAGAAAGACCGTGGGGTGAAAAGGGGTGTTCACCATTAAACACAAGGTAGACAGATCCATTGACAGATACAAGGCGAGAGACTCATGGCTAAGGAATATACATAAACATATGGCATTGACTATTAAGAGACCTTCTCACCAATGGCAAAACTAAATACTGTTAGAGTTCTATTGTCTTTAGCAACAAATTTAGACTGGTTGTTACATAATTTGATGATAAGAATGCCTTTCTTCATGGAGATCTTAAAGAGAAAGTTTACATGTATATACCTCCTGGATATGTTGCATTGTCTAATGCTCAAGTTGTGTGTAAGCTACAACGAGCATTGTATGCACTAAAACAATCATGCTAAGCATGGTTTGGTCGATTTAGCTTGGCAATGAAAAAATATGGCTACCAACAAAGCAATTCTGATCACACTTTATTCCTAAAAAATCGTTTTAGGAAAGTGATAGCTCTAATAATCTATCTACATGACATGATTATTACAGGGGATGACTTGAAAGAGATCTCTAAACTTTAAGAGAAATTGGCAACCAAATTCAAAATGAAAAATCTTGGAAGGCTTAAATATTTTGTGGGAATTGAAGTAGCAAGATCATAACAAGGCGTATTTCTCTCTTAAAGGAAATATGTGCTAGACTTACTTTTAGAAGTGGGACTTTTTAATTGTAAACTAGCAAACACACTAATTGTTCTAAATCACAAACTTAGGGAATGTTTAAATCATGCACCAATAAATAAAGAGAGGTTTCAAAGGTTAGTTGGGAAACTCATTCACTTATCCCATACATGCCTAGATATTACTTATGCAATAAATATAGTAAGTCAATTTATGCATTGCCCTAGCAAGTTTCATTGGATGCAATAATCCGAATTCTTTGTTATTTAAGATCCTCCCCTAGAAAAGGGCTTATGTTCTCCAAGCATAATCATCTAAACATTGATGGTTACATAGATCCTCATGTCATGTTCTAAGCAGCGTACAAGAAGTTTTAATGGATCCAAAGTGGGTTAAAGCTATAAAAGAAGAAATGGTGGCTTTGCAAAAGACTAAAACATGGACATTAGTTCTATTACCAAAAGGAAAAAAGACCGTGGGGTGAAAAGGGGTGTTCACCATTAAACACAAGGTAGACAGATCCATTGACAGATACAAGGCGAGAGACTCATGGCTAAGGAATATACATAAACATATGGCATCGACTATTAAGAGACCTTCTCACCAATGACAAAACTAAATACTGTTAGAGTTCTATTGTCTTTAGCAGCAAATTTAGACTGGCTGTTACATCAATTTGATGAGAAGAATGCCTTTCTTCATGCAGATCTTGAAGAGAAAGTTTACATGTATATACCTCCTGGATATGTTGCATTGTCTAAGGCTCAAGTTGTGTGTAAGCTACAACGAGCATTGTATGCACTAAAACAATCATGCTAAGCATGGTTTGGTCGATTTAGCTTGGCAATGAAAAAATATGGCTACCAACAAAGCAATTCTAATCACACTTTATTCCTAAAAAATCGTTTTAGGAAAGTGATAGCTCTAATAATCTATCTACATGACATGATTATTATAGGGGATGACTTGAAAGAGATCTCTAAACTTTAAGAGAAATTGGCAATCGAATTCAAAATGAAAAATCTTGGAAGGCTTAAATATTTTGTGGTAATTGAAGTAGCAAGATCATAACAAGGCGTATTTCTGTGACAACCCTTACCCGTCTACAGTATATCTGAGTAAGATATGTCACACGGTGTACCAGAACACTCTATTTTATCTTAATCATTTTTATTCTTCCTTAATTTATTTTTATCATAGTTTTGAATATAACTTGTGAAATATAATTCATTTAAGTTATTTATTGAAATTATAATTTATTTGGGGTTCCGAAAATTTTATAGAAAATCCGGCAGAGTACCGGCTAAAAATGGAGAAAACAGTTCTTCGGAACCTGTGAAAAACACTTCCAATAATCATATCCAATCATTCTCAAACTCCAATAATCATCAAAATCTCAATATTTTTCAACAACATTTCTCAATCATTCATTTCTCATGGTACTCATATATATAAGCAATAAATAAATACTCAAATTTTCCATTCATAACCATAATTTTCACTATTTACATTAACATCAAAATACATTACATAAATCTCAATTACACAAGAGAAAATAAAAGTTAGTTACAAAATACCAAAATGAAACTTAGTGTCCTACCAATGCACTGAAGATGGTGAGGTGACACGGACACTATGCAGAGCTACAGGAGGTCTCACCCAGTTTGTGGTCTACTGGGCTCTCGGTCAATATCTGCAGAACCTACGCGTGGCAAAAGCAACACGCTAAGCAATAATGCTTAGTGGTGCCAATAATAAGATAAAAAGAAATAACAGAAAATAAATATGTAGTTAATGTATTGATGTCTCATTGTAAATAAATTTTCGTTGAGTATTTGTAATCGTACTTATTTTGTACTGGTTATATTCATTATTTCATTAAATTTATCCACTTTCATTTTTGGTTGCCCAAGTAACCTATCTTTGGGACGATCGATGGATAAGCAATTAAACCGGCCTTTGGGTATCAAGTACCTCGGGCCGTCACACCATCGGTTACATATGTATCTCCCGGTGTGCAACAGAACAGCTAATAAGCTGTAATAACATCAGGCTCAAGGCCAAATCTCAACACAAGGTCAGAATGGCTAAAAGCCATGAAATCACAGAATGGCATAATGCCATGTGCAGTACTGCTAACTAAACCCTATTGGCATGCCAAACTATCCAAACCAATCTTGTTAGGTATACTAGGGCATTTGACACTTTTGAGTTTTACAATTTTTGAATTTCAAGTTTTTGTGTTACTATTCCTTTCATTAGTCAACAAAAATGTTGACTTTTACATAGACAATAGGTACATTGGCTTTAATACTCCCAACCTATCACATTTTGCATTCAAAATTTGTTGGTATTGGTTACTAATACCATTTCTAAGCTCAAAGTTAATGGAGCAGAATTTTCAGTTTTCATACCCTATCTTTACTGTTCCATTAGTTACTGTTGCAGTGGGAATTTGGAAAAATGATAAACATGAAAGTTGTTCCTTATTTTGTCTAGTTTAATTATTTTTTTGAATCACTCCATTTGGAGTTTTTTAGCTCAAGTTATGGTCCAAAAACCACAACTGGCCGGATTGGGATTTTTCTGGACTGACCATATCTACAGTGCAGTGAACAGTGACTGCAACTCCCTTGTTGGATAGGTTCTGGTCATAATTTGGGGTGGGTTTCTTCATGAAAGTTGTTGGTCTATATCTTAGCTTGTTGCTGGTAAAATTTCAGGTCAATTGGGTCATTCTACACTGAGTTATGGCCAAATGAACAATCACTGTTCATTTGGTCATTCTGCAGAAATTGGTTGCAGGACACCCGGATTGGGACAAGTTTTTGGTCCACTTGGTTTGGTCTTATGGGCATGGTTTCTTCACCAAAGTTGTGCCATTATGTGTCTAGTTTCATGTTCAATTGGCCAAACACCAATTGAACCTACACAACCCAAGTTATGGCTGTCCAAATAGGCTGGACTCACAGCCAAACCTGCAGGTCTCACTAGGCAGCATACCAAATCAGTTTTTTAATGCTACAATTCACTCCAAGTTATGGTCAATTTACCTCAAATGGTCACTAATTGACCATTAGAATGTTCATTCACCATTACATAAACAAAGTCCAAATTTCTCTCCAAAACCCTAATTCCCCATTCCAATTCACACAACATACATTAGTTAAACACACTAATTCATTATCAATATATATATACACTTCAAACACCATCTCTAATCCACTCTAAACCCATCAAAACAATCAAAATCACCACCCCCAATAGGCTACCGAAATTTACCATATACCCTAGCATGCATAATTCTCTTCAATTCCCACAATTTCCTAGCCTAACTTAGTGTCTTAACATGGATATCCAAATAAAGAAAGAGAAAGATGACACTAACCTTAGTAGGGCATAATTTTCTCTTGTTAATTCTTCACTTTCTTTTGTTTTCTTGGCTGCCAAACACTCTAGCAAGGTTGGGTGACAAATTTTAGTGAATAATTTTATAGATTTTGGGGTGAGAAATCAAAGGATTGAAGGTATAAGAAAATAAGAGTTATGGAGGAAGAGGAAGAGACTCTCGGCTGGCTGAAGAAGAAGGATAAAAACCAGAATTTTTTGGTCCATTTTCTCTCTTTTAATTGTTTTAAGAAAGCTTGTTAAATGGTGATTGGTGGGAGGTTTTAAATGACGTCATTATGATGTCATAATTAGGCATTTTATTCTCTTTTTTTTTCTTTCATTTCTACTAACTTCAAATTAATTTTTCATCAACATTAATTCATATTTTATGTCATATAATTCAAGTACTTAATTGGACAAGTTGGTCAAAAATCATCTCTGAAGACGAAATGACCAAAATGCCCTCCGTTTGGCTTAACGGGTCAAAATTGTCTGTACCGATTGAAAAATTTTTCTAAATATTTTCTTGGCATTCTAATGCCATAAGAACCTCAATGACCCTTCTCTGGAGTCTCAAAAATTATTTTATGAATTTTCTCTCTGGTCTAGGGCTCCTAGTTGCGAGAACCGCAACTTCCCACTGGGTTACCCATCGCTTGGGCATCGGCTCATTTAACTTGGTTGTATTTTTTTTCTAAAATTTTTTCTAAATTTTTCTTATTAATATTTGAGTTAATTATGGTTCCTCACTTTAGTTTAAATGTTTTTCCGGACGTTCTAGCTGTCCGGACCGACACTGGTCACCAGAACAGTAGAATGTATGGAGTTGCTACCGGGAGGGTGTTACAATTTCTCTCTCAAAGGAAATATGTGCTAGACTTACTTTCAAAAGTGGGACTTTTTAATTGTAAACCAGTTACACACCAATTGTTCTAAATCACAAACTTAGGGAATGTTCAGATCATGCACCAATAAATAAAGAGAGGTTTCAAAGGTTAGTTGGGAAACTCATTTACTTATCCCATACACGCCTAGATATTACTTATGCAATAAATATAGTAAGTCAATTTATGCATTGCCCTAGCAAGTTTCATTGGATGTAGTAATCCGAATTCTTTGTTATTTAAAATCCTCCCCTAGAAAAGGGCTTATGTTCTCCAAGCATAATCATCTAAACATTGATGGTTACATAGATGCTGATTGGGCAGGGAACATTTCTAATGGGAAGTATACTTTAGGCTACTTCACTTTTGTGTTACATAAAGAAGGAAGAAACAAAAGGTAGTAGCATTGTCCAGTGCTGAAGCTAAATTTCGAGGAATGTCTAAAGGACTTTGTGAGCTACTTTGGCTCAAGAAGCTATTAACTGAAATTGGATTTCCTCCTAGCTTTGAGATGAATCTCTTTTGTGACAATAAGGCAGCAATTGATATTTCTCATAATCCAATCCAACACGATTGTACCAAACACATTGAGGTAGATCATCATTTCATCAAATAGAATCTTGAGGCCAAGATAATTTGATTTCCATTTGTTATCTTAGGACCAATTGGCAGATATACTCACAAAAGCTCTCTCCAGTAATAACTTCTACAACTCACTTAACAAGTTGGGCATTCAAGACATATATGCATCAACTTGACAGGGAGTGTTGGCGTGAGTTGTTAATAGGAATAGATTAGAAAAATTATAGGATTAATCAGTGTGTAAATGTTAGTTATGTGTGCCCTAAAGCATACACTAATCTAGTAACTTGTAAATAACATTGTAAATAATTAATGGTAATAAACATTTCATATAAATGTTGAGTATGTATAATATCATATTTATTTGAAATTGTCCATTAGCAATATGTTGTATATTCTATTCTTATAAGATAAGAATATGAGTGACAGAATATATGGAACATTTACTATAAATCAGAGTTCGCAATTGAAGGAATTTTGGTGGGCACATTATATCCAAAGAGTTGTCACCTCTTTTTATCTCCATTGATCAGTATGAGATACTGATGTATATGGAATGGTGAGTCTCATGCCATCTGATATGAGATATCGGGATAAATACAGTGGGCACTTAAGAGATAAGTAGGCCAAACTTGTGATGTACAGATGATATGAACATGGTGTTTACTCGAGTCAATAAAATGTCATCTGTGTCATACTAGTGCATATAATCCTCAGACCAGAGATGACACGGTTGTCTCTTATATGGGTGGTTTGAGTTTGATACCACTTATATATCTGTATTGTGTATGGATATTTCGATGTGTGTTGGCTCAGATTGGTCATATGTTGGGACAGGTGTTCAATTAAGAGGGGATCCGTAGCCTTGAGTAAACAGGGTTAAAAGTCCTATGCGTATTTGAATTGTTCTTGACAAGATTAAGTTCCTGGCCAGGACGGATGACTTTGTCAGGAAAGGTGTTTCCTGATGGTAAAGTCTTATATGTCAAGAATCAGATTTCAAATGAGTGCATAAGATTCCATGATAAGAGGTTTGACTCAACCATGACCCTTAATGGGATTGGGATATAACACGAAAGGATATCAGTGCATGGTGATGTATGATTAAAGGTTCATTTTAAGATATTTCTTATTGCTAATTGAGTGGCCATGGCATGCTATGCTAGGTATTAACCATGGTCTATGAGATGTCTAAAATGATTTGGGGAAATCATTTGTGGTCTGGAAGAGTTCTAATGATATTAAGAGTTAATATCATTTCTCATTGCCAATTAGCAATGAGCCTAGTAAGTCACACACCTATAAAAGTTAACCACTAAGTTAATTATGATTTAATTGATTAATTAAAGAGTTTAATTAATTAATTAATTAGATTTGGTTTGCAATAAGATTGCAAAGTCTCTAGCATGACTTGAAACCAAATCTTGGATATTGGATATAAATTAAATTTATATTTAAAGAGTTTAAATATGAATTTAATAGTAAAATTAATTAATGGAGATTAATTGATTAATTAATTTATATGTGATATAAATTAATTTGAGGAAAAAATTACAATTTTGAGTTAAGAACTAAAAAATGCATACAAGAGCAAAATGGTAATTTTAAAAGGTGATACGTGGCACCATGAGATGGTGACTCATGGCACCTATAGATGAGTGCTACTTGTCTTCCATTAATGGAAGATCAATTGTTGATGATTTAATCTTGCCTTGATAAGTGTTATAATGAGATTATGACATATAAAAAGCAAGATTAAATTAGAGCTTGACATGTGGCACTCTATTAATGGTTTTTGTCTCTTATATATAAATGGAAGATAAGAAGAAACTTGAATCATCTTCTTCCTCTCTCATCTTGGATGGCAACAAGAGAGTTTTTCTCTCTTTTTGTTTTTCTTCCATAGATTCACAAGGAAAAACTTGTTTTCCTTTGAATTAAAATCACTAGAAAGGGACTAACCTATATACATCCAACTGAATATCACCTAAAGCAAGTACCCTAATTGTTAGTAGTTGGCAAACACCTAAGAGAGGATTTGGATTGCCTAAGGTGATCTTGGTGGAAGCTTATGGTGGACAAGCTAGAGGAGCTACAATTGGAGCTCTTGGAGACTACCAAAGGGAATAAGAAGTGTGATTCTGCGCCTTTGAGGTTAGTCTCCTTCAATCCCTCTTTTAGCTAGGTTTTGGTATGATTAATAGTTAATCAACAATCCTTAATGGCATATGAACTCTAAATGCATGTTAAAAGTATGTTTTGACATGCTTTAGGGCATTAGAGATTGGCTAGGATGATAATAAACTTGAATGTATGCATGAAACCCTAGAGAAAATTTTTGAAATCTATCCTCTGAGGCCCTAAGCATGCTTCCCAATGCCTTCAGTAAATCTATACTTTCCTTCTTTGTATTAAGATCCCTACTTTCAGGGGTCAGCCATAATTTTAGCCTTAGTTCATGTATAGCCATAAAGTAGTTTTCCATTATCTTCTTTGCTGTACCAGAATATATGTACCCAACTTTGTAATTGTGAATATATGAAAAAAGAGTACTTGCTAACAAGAGAGAGAGAGAGAGAGATAGAGGGAGGGAGGGAGGGAGGGAGAGAGAAAGAGAGAGAGATAGTGAGAGTGTGGAAAAGAAAATTATACTACAATAATTTGTATTTAAATTTTTATATAACATCAATAATAAAAAAAATTATCTCAAAATAAAATTTACCTTAAAATGCACTACACCTTACGTTATCTATAGGCATAGAGAGAGAGGGAGAGAGAGAGAGAGAGAGAGAGAGAGAGAGAGAGAGAGAGAGAGGTTGTGAGAGTGTTAAAAAAAAAAATATACTAGAACAATTTGCATTTAAAATTTTATATAACATCAATAATAAAATTTACCTCAAAATGTACTGAACCTTACTTTATCTATAGGTAAAAAAAGTGAGAGAGAAAGAGAGAGATTGTGAGACTCTGAAAAAAAAAAAAAAAAAAAAAAAACTACTACAACAATTTGTATTTACATTTTTATATAACATTAATAATAAAAATTACCTCAAAATACACATTCCTTTATCTACATACAGAAATATTGAGAGAGTGTTAAAAAATTTATACTATATTAATTTTTATATATGATCAACAAAAAAAAATTATGCACCTTTCTTTATCTACAGCCAGAGAGAGGGAGAGAGAGAGTAAAATAAAGAGTTAATGCTCGAATTCTTTTACTCAAATTTTTTTCTACAGCCATAGAGAGAGAGAGAGAGAGAGAGAGAGAGAGAGAGTAAAATAAAAAGGATTAAGTGTTGAAATTCTTTTGCTTAAAAAATTTGCTGAGGAGCAAATGAGAGAACGTTGATGGTGCATTTAAATTATTGTTAGACGCTAGTACATTTTGTGTCTGGTCATTTTAGGTAGCTAGACACTACCTATAACTGAGTCTAGCTGCTAGAGAATCTCACATACACTGCCACCACACTGCGGGAGGGAATGTACTGTCAGCAAGCCGTGAGACACTGGCCATGGTTGTGACTCACACTTTTTTTTTATTATTTTTTTAACTCTTTAATGCAACGGTAAATTTTTTAAAATTTTCAAATTGATGGATGCTATTATTAATTAAGTCTACCACTCTCTCTTTCAAATTAGCAAATCCCACCCCCTTTTGGTAAATACTTTTTATGTTACCCCCTTATAGTAATTTATTTTTCAACACCACCTTTTGGTAAAATGCGCCTGTATTACTTGGTAGTGATGGTGGTTAATATTTGATCCATTTGGTCATTTTGAATTGTTTGATTGAGGATTTAATTGAGTAATGAGTAGTAACATTTTGATCCTTCAGGGGTATTTAACTCAAAATGCTCTAGCTACAGTCAAGGAATTACTTCTGGATTTTGCTGAAGGTGACCTTCAGCTGTTTGCTTTTGACTTGATGAGGTCCGATTCCACTATTGCTAGAGTGGTGCTTTACATTATATTTATACACCTAATTACAAGTGTAGTTATCAATATTGTATTAAGTATGCCTTGCTACTAATGCTCATTGGTTCAGTTATAGATATAAAGTAGTTTTTGTGTTGTGCCAATATGTTTATTTTTCTATGCTTGTTTGGATTCTATACCAAACTTAGTAATAGAGCACTGAATTTAACTGATTTTACTAGCATAGTTTTCATGTTGTGCTATTTTATTTTAAGGTTTGTATCTTTAAATTTTATTTATTCTTTGTCATGAAGTCTCTATCGAATTCAATAACAAGATGCTAACTTAAAGGATTTGTTGCTTTTTTTTCATGCTGTGATTCTTAATATTAATGATGCATATATCTAAAAATTTTAAATGGATTACACATTCATAGACATAATTCATATATTACAGCCTGAGTAATATTGACAAAAGGATTAAAGATAGTTAAAAGAGATTAATTTGGCTATTATGAAACTAAAACTTTTATTTATTTATTTATTTGTCATTTGCTATTATTGTTTTGCCTAATTAATATATTAATTAATAGTATAAAATGCAATACACCGATTGGAATTGATTGGGGAAGTGTCTTCGCACATTTGCCCATCAATTTTACACAGCTTTAAC
The DNA here is from genome assembly GCF_030052815.1 of Hevea brasiliensis. Lineage (NCBI taxonomy): Eukaryota > Viridiplantae > Streptophyta > Magnoliopsida > Malpighiales > Euphorbiaceae > Hevea > Hevea brasiliensis. The sequence goes on along the minus strand of NC_079502.1, from coordinate 17,735,965 downwards.
TTCTCTTTGAAGGCCATTTCGTCCTCCCAACTTCTTCTCATTGTTCTCTCTTTAGCTATTGATCCTTTCCAAAATGGTTTCGTATCTCTTTCCCTGTCTTTTTCCTTGGCTCCTTCAATGTTGCATGCCATGCCTAATCATTGTTATGTTTGCACTGTTCTTTGGTAGGCTTCATTATGATCCTGCACATGCATAGAGAAAAGCATGTGTCAAATTTTTTTATTAGTTTTCTTTAGTTAATTATGGATCGGCCTTCTTTTGTTTGCCTACATCTTGAAAATAGCTTCTTTTTTGCTGACATATTTACTAATATCTACACTTAAACAAGTTAAGTTCTCTTTTTAACCAAGTCTTTTGCTTTCCACTCATCACTACATCTTTTTTTTCCCTTTTTTGGGTTATTGGTTTCAACAACAAATATAAAAATTGATTCTTCCTAACTATCATGACTTCCTTTTATCCTCTTTGCAAAGGTAGTATCTTCTTTCTTTTATATTGTTTCTGTTCATCCTATTCCTTTTCTATTCTTTCTTTTTATTATGAAGATTCTTTTGACTTACTTTGGCAGCTGTTGTTCTGTGTTCTCTTTGATCCTTGAGGTACTATTTCTTTTTTGTAAAAGCCTCCATTGACTTATTTCGGCTCCTAGCTTTTGCATGTGTTGAACCGCCATGCCTTCTCCTAATGGTTTTTTTTTTAAGAGGCTACTTTTATTATGCTTTTGACTTCTGTGTTTACCCAGATTTCAACTTTTTAAAGTAAAGCTCTCTTTGCATGTTTTGGGATGTCCAGTGTCATTGGAATGTTTTGTTTCTTTATTCAAGTGTTTCTTTCATTTATTAATTTAAAAGCTTTAAATGAAGCCTTCCTAGATGGTTTCCATTTTTTATGTGACCTTCCTTCATTAAATGATTTGTGTTATTAATTATCTTTCCAATCATGTTTAATATTCTGTTACCTACATGCTTTGGAATATTAACAGTGTAAGTGGTAAGGAAAAGGCAGAGTTTACTTTTAGTTGTAAGCTAAAGACTGAACTATGGTTATCGATGTAGGATGGAGTTGCAAGTTATATCATACACCACGTGTACAAAGCCTCAAAAAATTATCAATATAAAACATATTATAACAGGTAAATAGTTCTTAGGTGAAGAACCCAAGGAACAAACTATTTAAAGTAGACATGTAAGCAATTGATAAAATGATGGGCTAAAAAAAAATAGTTATCATAGGCTGATTTACATATTATGGTGTTACAATCTACAGTTTCGTATACCATATAATAAGGGCATGTTATTATATAGTTTTTTATCTGTAAATTTTTTGAGCAATGTTGATTTAGATAGTACCATAATTAAAAATAATGGGCAAAACTAATTGGGATTATGCTTTAGATAGGTTTGAAATTTAAATTATTTGTTTTAGATAAAACCAAGTGTCTATTTCTTTTCCTGTCTAATTCTTTGTTTCCAAGGCCTGTTCAAATTTCTAAAGGTGCCAACTATTCCCAATAAATGTTTTAATTAACATCTTCAATGTAAAATTAACTTGCACATGCCATGAATACTAATCATGTAGATATAAAAATTTAAATTGCATATCCATTTAATATAAGAAAGAGGAAATCTTCACTTATCTTTATATGGATGGGCAAAGTTAGTGGTCTTTCTTGCTTATCACTGCCTCCCATTTCATGGAATTGTAGATTTTATATTCTGAGACCAAAAGCATAAATGGTTAAGGGGGGAAAACAAAGATTATTACTTTGTTGCATGTAGCCTTAATAAAGAATCTATTTCTAGCATGGTTTGCAATTCAATGTGATAGATCAATAATCATTTTTTATTTTATAGTTGCACTAGCAATCAAAATCATATGCTTCAACTGAGATCACATGCAACAGAAATTAATGCATATATCAAATAGGATCCATAAACTTCATATGAGAGAAAAAAATGTGTGCCTTACCATAAAGTCAAAGGACTTTGCTTCATAGCCATTACTAATGTCAAAGGAACTAAAAAACTGAATTTGCAAAGAGTCAGACTGCAATGGCAAAAATAATTTTTGGGAGTTGCTCCTTTGAAGTCCACCCATCAAAGTCCAGCACATCAATTCCTCAACAATTTCACCCTCTTCTAATTCCTCCTGTAATAATGAAATTCCCCTGAAATTAGAAAAATATTTCCTTTCTTCTAACTTCTCTTCCTTGGGAAATTCACCTTTCAAATCAAGAAAGTCATCAGGATTAACTTTTCCAATCAGATCTGAGTATGTATCTATCAACCTTGATCAAAATTAAAGTCTATATCCTAAAAAATTCTAGGTTTCATGATCTGCCCTTATATATGTCGTCCAAATATTGGAGTGGATCGATGTCGCCAGAGTTCTTTCGTGTATAAATAGTTAGCTTGGAAGTGAAATATGATGGAGAAACACCATTTGCCCGACGATTCAATAGTTGGAAGAAAACAAAAATTAAAGAAAATTAGATTGATTGTAAAATCATGCCTTCCTAACAACGAATTAGATGAAAAAAATCATTGATTTATGGAAGCGATGATAGTTGGTGCCAAGTGGTTGCACTAGATCTCTTTATATTTTTAGCCTTTGGGCATGCAATCATTGGATGGGTGCGAGGTTGGTGTCATCAATTAGTGTTAACGGAGATTAATAAGTTTAGTCAATTAGTGTCAATTAGTATTAATTTAGTTAATTCATGATGATCAAGATTTTATTTTTGCTAAAAATCAATTTAAATAGATTGCTATATTAATAAGTTTTACTTAGTGGTGATGGTGGTTAGTATTTGATTTATTTGATCATTTTGAAGTTGTTTGATTAAGGATTTAATTGAGGAATGAGTAGTAACATTTTGATCCTTTGGGGATATTTAAGTCAAGATGCTTTAGCTGTTGTCAAGGAATTACTTCTGGATTCTGCTAAAGGTGACCTTCAGTTGTTTGCTCCAGGCTTGATGAGGTCCAATTCCAGTATCGCTAGAGTAGTGCTTAACATTATATTGATACACTTGATTACAAGTGTAGTTATCAATATTGTATTAAGTATTCCTTGCGCCTGATGTTCATTGGTTCAGTTATAAACATATAGTTTTTTTTTTTCCAGGTTCCCTATTGTTTTATGCCAATATGTTTATGTTTCTATGTTTGTTTCGACTCTATACCAAACTCAGTGACAAAGCACCAAATTTAACTAATTTTGCTAGCATGGTTTTCATGTTGTGCTATTTTATTTTCGGATTTGTATTTTGAAATTTTATTTATTCTTTGTCATGAAGTCTTTATTGAATTCAATAATAGGATGCTAAATTTAAAGGATTTTGTTGCTTTTTTTTTTTCATGCTATGATTCTTAATATTAATGATGCATGTATCTAAAAATTTTAAATGGATTAGACCATTCGTGGGTATAATTCATATATTACAGCCTAAGTAATATTGACAAAATGATTAAAGATAGTTAAAAGAGATTAATTTGGCTATTATAAAACTGAAACTGTTATTTATTTATTTATTTATTTGCCATTTGCTATTATTATTTTGCCTAATTAATATCTTAATATATAATAGTATAAAAAGCACTATGCCAATTGGAATTGGTTGGTGCAAGTGTTTTCACACATTTGTCCATCAATTTTACATAGCTTTAGCTTCTCTTTGAAGGCTATTTTCGTCCTTTCAACTTCTTCTTATTGTTCTAGCGGTTGATCCTTTCCAAAATGGTATTGTATCTCTTTCCCTCTCTTTTTCCTTGTAATAGTATAAAACACAATACCCCAATTGAAATTGATTAGGGAAAGTGTTTTCACACATTTGCCCATCAATTTTACATAGCTTTAGCTTCTCTTTGAAAGTCATTTCATCCTTCCAACTTCTTCTCATTGTTCTCTCCTTGGCGGTTGATCCTTTCTAAAATGGTGTCGAATCTTGTTCCTTCTCTTTTTCCTTGGCTTGTTCACTGTTGCATGCCACTCCTAATCATTGCTTTGTTTGCACTATTCTTTGGTAGGCTTCATAATGATCTTGCACATAGAGAAAAGCATGTGTCAAAATTTTTTTTATTAGTTTTCTTCAGTTAATTATGGATCAGTCATTCTTTTATTTGCCCATGTCTTGAGAATAGCTTCTTTTTGGATGACATATTTACTGACATCTAAACTTCAACAAGTTAAGTTCTTTTTCTAGCCAAGTCTTTTGCTTCCCTCTCATCATTACATCTTTTTTTTGGTTCCCTTTTTGGGTTATTGGTTTCAACAACAAATATAAAAACTAATTCTTCCTAATTATCATGACTTGTTGGTGTTCTCTTTGCAAAGGTAACATCTTCTTCCTTTTATATTGTTTCTATTTAAGCTTTTCCTTTTCTGTTCTTTCTTCTTCTTCTTGTGAAGATTCTTTTGACTTACTTTGGCAGTGGTTGCTCTATGTGCTTTCTTCTACTTCTTCTTATTGTTCTGGCGGTTGATCCTTTCCAAAATGGTATTGTATCTCTTTCCCTCTCTTTTTCCTTGTAATAGTATAAAACACAATACCCCAATTGAAATTGATTAGGGAAAGTGTTTTCACACATTTGCCCATCAATTTTACATAGCTTTAGCTTCTCTTTGAAAGTCATTTCATCCTTCCAACTTCTTCTCATTGTTCTCTCCTTGGTGGTTGATCCTTTCTTAAATGGTGTCGAATCTCGTTCCTTCTCTTTTTCCTTGGCTTGTTCACTGTTGCATGCCACTCCTAATCATTGCTTTGTTTGCACTATTCTTTGGTAGGCTTCATAATGATCTTGCACATAGAGAAAAGCATGTGTCAAAATTTTTTTTATTAGTTTTCTTCAGTTAATTATGGATCAGTCATTCTTTTATTTGCCCATGTCTCGAGAATAGCTTCTTTTTGGATGACATATTTACTGACATCTAAACTTCAACAAGTTAAGTTCTTTTTCTAGCCAAGTCTTTTGCTTTCCTCTCATCATTACATCTTTTTTTTGGTTCCCTTTTTGGGTTATTGGTTTCAGCAACAAATATAAAAACTAATTCTTCCTAATTATCATGACTTGTTGGTGTTCTCTTTGCAAAGGTAACATCTTCTTCCTTTTATATTGTTTCTATTTAAGCTTTTCCTTTTCTGTTCTTTCTTCTTCTTCTTGTGAAGATTCTTTTGACTTACTTTGGCAGTGGTTGCTCTATGTGCTTTCTTCTACTTCTTCTTATTGTTCTGGCTGTTGATCCTTTCCAAAATGGTATTGTATCTCTTTCCCTCTCTTTTTCCTTGTAATAGTATAAAACACAATACCCCAATTGAAATTGATTAGGGAAAGTGTTTTCACACATTTGCCCATCAATTTTACATAGCTTTAGCTTCTCTTTGAAAGTCATTTCATCCTTCCAACTTCTTCTCATTGTTCTCTCCTTGGCGGTTGATCCTTTCTAAAATGGTGTCGAATCTTGTTCCTTCTCTTTTTCCTTGGCTTGTTCACTGTTGCATGCCACTCCTAATCATTGCTTTGTTTGCACTATTCTTTGGTAGGCTTCATAATGATCTTGCACATAGAGAAAAGCATGTGTCAAAATTTTTTTTATTAGTTTTCTTCAGTTAATTATGGATCAGTCATTCTTTTATTTGCCCATGTCTTGAGAATAGCTTCTTTTTGGATGACATATTTACTGACATCTAAACTTCAACAAGTTAAGTTCTTTTTCTAGCCAAGTCTTTTGCTTCCCTCTCATCATTACATCTTTTTTTTGGTTCCCTTTTTGGGTTATTGGTTTCAACAACAAATATAAAAACTAATTCTTCCTAATTATCATGACTTGTTGGTGTTCTCTTTGCAAAGGTAACATCTTCTTCCTTTTATATTGTTTCTATTTAAGCTTTTCCTTTTCTGTTCTTTCTTCTTCTTCTTGTGTAGATTCTTTTGACTTACTTTGGCAGTGGTTGCTCTATGTGCTTTTTGATCTTTGAGGTACTGTTTCTTTTTTAAAAGCCTCCATTAACTTATTTCAACTCCTAGCTTTTGCATATGTTGGACCACCATACCTTCTCTTAATGTTTTTTTATTTTTTTAAGAGGCTACTTTTATTATGCTTTTGACTATTGTGTTTACCTAGATTTCAACCTTTTTAATTAAAGCACTCTTTACATGTTTTGGGATGTGTTGTGTCATTGGAATGTTTTGTTTCTTTATTCAAGTGCTTTTTTAATTTATTACTTTTAAAGCTTTAAATGAAGCCTTCCTAGATGGTTTCCATTCTTTATGTTGATTTAGACAATACTAAAAGTAAAACTAATAGATAAAACTAATTGGGATTATTGCTTTAGATAGGTTTGAAATTTAAATGGTTTATTTTAGATAAACCCAAGTGTCTAATTCTTTTCCTGCCTAATTCTTTGTTTCAATTTAGATTTCTAAAGGTGTCAACTATTCCCAATAAATTGTGACAACCTGATTTTTTTTAATAAAATGTTTTTAATTAAGTTATTAATTTATTAATATTTTATTCATTGTGTTAAATTAATATTTTTCATAATGATATTTTTAAATGAATATTATTTTACATGTATTATTATTATTATTATTATTATTATTATTATTATTATTATTATTATTATTATTATTATTATTTAAGTTTTGTTAAGTTTTAATTTAGTCATTAATTTTAAAAATAAGTCCTATATATATAGAAGGATTAGATTCTATTATAAGTTATAAATAAGGGAGTAGGGGAAGATATTTTGGTAGAATATAAATATAAAATTCAATATTAATATAATATAAATTTTATTAAAAAAATAAAATAAAATAAAATAGAAAAGAAAAGTGACTTGGTTGATGTGACTATTATATAAAAAAAAAAGAAAAAGCAAATTCAAACTCCAAAAAATGTGCAGGTGATCGTCGTCCCCCCCCCCCCCCTTTCTTTGCAATTTTTTTTTTCTTTTGGTCCCTAAACAAATTTCTTTCTCCTTTCACCTTTTCGACGAGATACCTACTAGCCGACGACACACTAGGCGATGGTAGCACCCTTCGGCGACTAGTATCGCATGACCAATAGCAGTGAAGGGTGGCTACAGCTGGTGGTTTTGAACACAGAGAGAGAGGAGGGAGAAAATGGGTCCCAAACTGTGGAAAGTTGTAACACCCTCACTTTAGACAATCCATACGTTCTACTGTTCCGGTGACCAATGTCTAACCGGACAGCTAAAATATCTGGAACTATATTTAGACTAGAGTGAGGAGTCATAAATAATTCAAATAAATGTAAGAAAAATTAAGAAAAAATTTTAGAAATGAAATACAATAAAGTTAAATGAGCCGGTGCCCCGGTGATGAGTGACCCTAACAGGAAGTTGCTGTCTTTACAGCTAGTAGCCCTAAACCCGAGGGAAATCTAGTGAAGTAATTTCTGGGATGCTAGAGAAGAGTTACGGCGCCCTAGGTAGCATTAGAATGTCAAGAAAAGGTTAGGAGAATTTTTAAGATCGGTACAAACAGTTTTGGCTCATTAAGCAAAACAAAGTGCATTTTGATCATTTTGCCTTCAAAAACGATTTTTTACCGACTTATCAATTTAAGTAGGTGAATTATATGACTTAAAATGTGAACAAATATTGATAAAAATTTAATTAAAAAATTGAGTAAAAGAAAGACTTATCGGGTATTAAAGAAAAAGGCGAACTGAAAACCTGGTAAGACTAAAAAATCGATCAATAAAATTTCGAAGTCCCACATTGACCAAAAATGAAATTTATTAAGTTAACAAAGCTAAATTAGTTTAATTAATTGAAATTATAAAAATTAAATATAATTATTTAATTAGTCAAACCAAAATGATTAGGAATTTCAATTTAATTACAAAAGTGTCATCTAACAATATTTACAAATTTGTCATTGGGCATTAAATTAATATATAAATCAATAATTGAAAAGAAAATTTTGTCTTCCCATTCTTCATCTTCCCATCCATTGCTCTCTCTCCCTCTTTTTTTTTTCAATTTCTTCCATTGATACACCTACTCAAAGCTTGAAACCCTAAGTCTCAACTAAAATTTCCTTAGAAAAACTATATCCCACCCTAAACTAAAGCCTAATTAGTAGAGAGCACTCAAGAAAACCAAAAGAAATTAAGAGTTTGGGGCAAGAGGAATTTCAGCCAAGGTGGTTCAATGAGGGGAGTGAAGATTTGATGGATTTGAAGGTTGATTTAGGCTAAGGAGAGCTTGAAGATAAGGTTAGTGCTATGAACTTCATTTTATTTTGAAGTTTGATAAATTTGGTTAGGGTTTGATACATTTGGGAATTTTATTATCTATGTCTTATTTATTGCAATTAAGCAAATATTATTGCTATTGGGATGTATGATTGTTGGAATATGTTGAGAAGATATCAAATGAGTTAAGGGAGTGTGGTGTCGTGTTTATGCAGGATTTTCTAGACCTTGAGTCAAGTGTGGTTTTTAGGCCATAAGTAGAATTGTCTAAGTCCAATTGGTGTAAGGCCAATTGAAGATGAAACTAGATATATAATGACACAACTTTCATGAGGAAACCCTGCCCAGAAAACCAAGTTAGAATGACCTAGAAATTGCCCCAATCTGAGTGACCAACAAGCTATGCCTGGAAAATGACTATTTGTTCATTTGGTCATAACTCACTGTAGAAATGTCCAGTTGATCTGAAATTTATATTAATGGAAAGTTTAGATAATTTAGAACAAATTTTATGAAGAATACAAACTTAAATTTTGAAACTAACCAATTGAAATTTCTAGCCCAAGTTAGGACACTAAATCTGCCAGAACCAAATTCTGTCCAGAATTTTTAGACAAGACCAATCCGGCCAGTTGTGGTATTTAGGCCATAACTTGAGCTACAAAACTCCAAATGGAGTGATTCAAAAAGGGAATTAAAGAAGACACATAGAGTAACAACTTTCATGAAGAAAGTTTTGTCAAAATTCTACTATAGTAAGGTCCAATGGAACAATAAACTTGGACCTCAAATTCTGAAAAATTGAAATAAAACCTAGGAGGCTAGGAATTGAGTTTGGCAATCAATGCCAACAAAAATAAAATGCAAAATGTAGTATCTTAGTGAATTTAGGCTCAACAAATTTATTATAAATCAAAAAGTCAACATTTGAATGGAAATGGTCAAATGAATAGTGACCACTAAATTATGTGAAGTAGAAAATCAAACTATAAGAATCATTGTAGTTATTAACATAGGATGTGGTAGGTAAATTGTAAATGGTGAATTTGAGTGACACTAGGATTTAAGGAAAATTTAGCTAAATTTGAAATCCATTAAATATTCATGGATTACTTGAAATATGAATGATAATTCACCTAAATCATGAGGAATAGATAGTTAGGGCTTATATGCCTATTACAAATAGAATTCATGATACATTGTAATACAATTGGAAATATGAAATTGTAATTAGCATAAGTGAATTGTCAAATGTATAAATGAGATGAAGTCAACATGAGGAATTATGTTTCATTGTAATTAGAACAATAATAATATCCTACCCAATAAGTGGTACATGAGAGGAATTAAGGTGAATTATGAATACTTGTTCTCATCATGAGGAAAAAGAGAAATTAAAATTAATACATAAATAAGTTTGTATCTCAACTACATTACTAGAAAAAATTTAATTTTCAGTTCTGGACCTCATAATATATTCATAATACAACTGGAAATATAAAATGTGAATTATATATATATAGACTATTAAATGTGAAAATGAGGCGAAATTATCACTAGGGCTTATGCCTCTTTTGTAACTAGAAATTAATATCTTACATAATTAATGGCATATGAGAAACAAAAAGAATGTTTTGAGTACAATGGTACATGAGAACTATTGTTGTAAATTGTGATTAACACAAATGATATAATAAATGAATGTATAAATTATAATAAATGCATAATTTATGAAAAATTATATTCAAAAAATTTGTATTTCTATTACGAATAGAATTGAAATGCTATAAATTATAATTGAAATTTATCGTGAAATAATAAAATAAAATATATTAACATTTAATGGTACTTATGTACCCATGTATTGCCTAGACACGTGTGTCAGATTGGATAGACTGGCATGCCAATAGGGTATTATTTTAGTAGTACTGCGTAAGGCTTTATGCCTGCATTGATGGCTTTCTGCCTGCACTCATAGCTCGTATGCTTGATTATCTGTTATCATGGCTTTTAGCCATACTGTTATCATGGCTTTTTGCCATATTGATTGCATATGTAGTTGACGTACTGAGCTTTCATGTCCCATGGTATGACGACCCGAGACACTGCGGTGTCCAGTGCCAATGACCCATTATCCAGTTTAGTCAGTCTGTCATAGGTTACCTAGGCAATGTAAATTATTGAAATTATTTAAGAATATTAGTAATTAAAAACATTAGAAAGTATTGAATGAAATGAAAAAAAAAAAAAGATTAGCAATAGAAACATAACTGAATCAAGTAGTACAAATGAAATTTTCAAAATTGTAGGAACCGAAAATACAATACTCCTAGAATTAATCTGTATATCGAATATTATTACTGTATAAACTCAGTACTTCCAAAGAGTGACAAAATAAAATATAAGATAGTTGATATTAGAAATATCATACCAAATTTAATGATACCCAAGGATCTAAATTATACTTTAGAATTATACTTTAGTCTTTCTTATTTGTATATATTATTTTCTTGTTATATTATTGCACTACTAAGCAGAAATGCTTAGCGCGATGGATTTATTTTCTTTCACGTAGGTACTGAAGCTAAAACCCAGTGGATATTTGACTGGGATTTTGAAGTCTAAATCTGCAGAAGTGTCAGAAGGGTTCAAGGTTGTTACCTTCTCTGCATGTATATAGGGCCCATATAAGTCATGTCATGTATTTTATATATTATAAATATTTCGTATGTTGTAATATAAACTAAGAAATTGTAAGTAATATTTATGTGATGTAAATTAACAAATTAATTAGTTCATATGTAATTAATTTGTATATCATGTAAATTGTAAATTTATTCAATTAGTTTGCAAATTATGTAAATTAATAGAAATATGATAATTTTGATATGTGAATGGAGTATGAATGAAAGTGGATGAAAATGAATATGAGAATTGAAATACATGGATGATATTGAATTATGACATGATTATGAGATTTTATTTTAAAAATATTATTGAATTTCAAACAGGTAAATAGTGAATCACGTCAAACGATAATAAAATAGGAAAAATTCCACTGGTTTCTCCTTAGAAAAATAATTGATATTAAAATATAATAAGAACAACTTTATTAAAAGAATAAAGTAAGATAACATAGGATGCTCCAGCACCGAATGTAGCACACTTTACTCGGCTACACTGTAGATGGGTGAGGGGTGTTACAAAAGTCATATCTAGCAATCCCGACATCCGATTGGAATGATTCTAATGGCTATGGACTCTTGGGGAGGAGATCTTTCAGATGGGACCAATCACGTTGGATTTGGTGGTCGTTTTTGGCGTTAGCAAGGAGAGAGAAAAAATGGTTTTCGCCACTTTCTAGTGAGATTTTGGCTGATCTGACCATCAGATCGGCAATCCAACCATCAGATCAGTGATTCGATACCACAGTTGAACTCAAAGCAACTAAACCTTCGAGACGGGACTAACCTCGCTCTGATCGGACACCGTTTGGAAAAGGCGATCATCGAATGGTCTAGATCGCTCGGTGAGATTTTTGAAATTTTTTGATGCTCGTAAATTAAATATAATTATATGATAATTATTAATAAATAATGGGCTTCATTCAGGCGTGATCGAATTGTCGATAGCTCACTGGCGCCCGGGATTGAGTTTCCAGCTTAATTCAGATGCCTGGCAATCTGTCCCAGAATATAGTCAATATTATAGTCGTTTCTGGCATTTTCAGATATTCCAGATGCATTCCAGGTAGCAGAATTTGCAAAGGTAATCCCGAACTCAAAGTTGTATAGTTTTTGCTTTGGTTAAGCTAGTTGATAAAATTTGTAAAATATTCCCGATTGAGTGTAATGAAGTAAAGTGAATTTAGAAAATATAGGGATGATATACAGGACCTCCAAGAATATTTTTATAATTTTTTAAGTGTTAAAAATAATTATTTGGACTATACAGGAGTCAGAGACTCAGACTAGAGACTAGATGTTTGGACCTAGATTAGGTTTCTTATAGGCCCTAGATGGGCATTATAATTATTCTTCTAAGCCTTAGGCCCTATGTGTTGTTTTTGTTGCATTTTTTTGTTAGGGAGTTAAGTCCAGTTATAGGGAAAACTCTGCTAAAATTTTGGCAAGACCTTAATAATTATTTCTGCTTCTTTAATTAAATTAATTGGTTAATTCTGTCAGTAAATTGATATATGTCATTGTGTCTATATAGGTGATCGGTGCCGACTAACCTTTCTTCTTTCCAGCTAGACCAGCTACAATTGGATTGACCAGTCTATGAGTTAGATATTGATTATTTTTGTAATTTTAATATTTATTTATATATCCGGCATGCTCATACATTTTATAAATATTTAATTATGCACATAAATAGTTAATATATTAGGGGCATTTTTTTTGTTGTTGCATATTTAATTATTGTTTTTTGTTTATGATAGTCACCCTGAGGATAATTTGGAGCTAGGTTTGTTATTTGTATATGGTATATATGGATATGGATTGGACAAGTAGTCACGGCTTGAGTTAGTCTCATTGGAACCCAGTTCTTATAGATATGAAAAGTCAGGGTAAGGCACAGCTTTTAGTTGATCTTGTTGACCTCCGCACTTAGATTTAAGCTCAAGTCCAGCTTGAGTTGAGTTCGCTGGCAGGATTTAGATTGAGAGGGCTGTATAGGGGATTAGCTCCCATGTATATGTATTGATGTGATACATTGGGCTCATGAATAGCTCCAAATTATCTTTTAGTGCGAATATTGAGTGAATTATTTGTTATATGTGTTGGATTTACATTTCATAATAGGATTGCACTAGTTGTAGGTAGTTATAGAAATTACATCTATAATCAATATATAAACTCTCTAAATCAAACATTCATTCCTATTCAAATATTTTTCTTTTCAGGTTGCAGGAGGGGCAAGTTTATTTTTTTGTGTAACTTGCATTTTTTTCTCCACAGGTTACGTTGTTTCTTATTTAGTAATTTTTTTTATAGTTTTTATTTATTTATCTATTTATTTAACTATTAGAACTCCACTATGACCCCATTATATTTATGTATTATATTAATTAATGGAGATTAAGTTGTTTGTGCATGATGGATATCAGGGTTGAGCTGGGCTTCCATAATTTTAGTTTTCTGATAGTTATTGGGTTGAGTTGGCCCAAATAAATTTAGAATATTTTATTTTATTTTGTTTATATGTTAAGCCTTGATTTTGGCTTTGATTATGGTTTTGGGAATAGTGAGGCTTACTACGGCCTCAAGGACTTTATGCTAGCCTAAGTCTTAGTGCTGGTCGGGCTCGTGGAATCGGGTCATGACAAAATGTTTTAATTAGCATATTCAATGTAAAATTAAATTGCACATGCCATGCATACTAATCATGTAGATATACTCAACTCAACTCAACTAAGCCTTTATCCCAAAAATTTGGGGTCGGCTATATGGATTCGCTTTTTCCAATCTGAACGATTTTGGGTTAAATCCTCAGAAATGTGTAATGCTTCTAAGTCATGCTGTACTACTCTCCTCCAAGTCAATTTAGGTCTACCCCTTTTTTTCTTTCTATCCTCTAGCCTAATGTGTTCTACTTGTCTAACTGGAGCCTCCGTATGTCTACGCTTCACATGACCAAACCACCACAATCTCCCTTCTCTCAACTTATCTTCAATTGGCACCACTCCTACCTTTTCTCTAATACTTTCATTACGGACTTTATCTAGTCTAGTATGACCACTCATCCACCTTAACATTCTCATCTCTGCAACTCTTATCTTAGATGCATACGACTCTTTCAAAGGCCCAACACTCACTACCATATAGCATAGCCTGGTCGTATGGTCATGCAGAAAATTTTCCTTTTAATTTATTGGGAATCTTACGATCACATAAAACTCCGTGCACGTCTCCACTTCAACCATCCGGCTTTAATCCTATGACTAACATCCTCCTCACATCCCCATCTACTTGAAGGATGAGCCTAGATATTTAAAGTGATTACTTTGGGACAGTGCCACTCCATTCAAACTAACTCCTTCCCTATCACCGGTTTGGCCTTCTTGAACTTGCAATGCATGTATTACATCTTCGTTCTACTTAACTTAAAACCCTTTGACTCTAGAGTACTTCTCCAAAGCTCTAGCTTTCTATTGACTCCTTCTCGTGTCTCATCTATCAGAACAATATCATATGCAAACATCATGCACCAAGGAATACTCTCTTGTATATGTTTCATCAATTTATCTAAAACTAATGTAAAAAGGTAAGGGCTTATGGTTGATCCTTGGTGTAATCCAATTGAGATCGGAAAATCTCTTGTGTCCCCTCCCACTGTACGCATAATACTAATTGCTCCTGCATACATATCTTTCAACATTTGTATGTACCTAAGAGATATCCTCTTTTGTTCTAACACATTCCATAAGACATCTCTTGGAACACTATCATAAGCCTTCTCCAAATCAACAAAAAACCATGTGTAGATCTTTCTTCCCATCTCTATATTTCTCCATCAAGCTTCTAATGAGAAAGATAGCTTCCATAGTTGAACGACCAGGCATGAAACCAAATTGATTGAGAGAGATAGAAGTATCATGACGTAGTCGATGCTCCACAACTCTCTCCCACAACTTCATAGTATGGCTCATGAGTTTAATTCCCCTATAGTTTGAGCAACTCTGTATGTCTCTCTTATTTTTAAAAATAGGTACTAAAATACTCTTCCTCCATTCATCAGGCATTTTCTTTGAGTTTAGAATCTTATTAAATAATTTAGTTAACCATGCCACTCCCATATCTCCCAAATACTTCCACACTTCAATTGGTATTTCATCGGGTCCACAGGCTTTACCTACTTTCATTCTCTTAAGTGCTTCCTTTAATTCTAAAGATCTAATCCTTCTAGTATAATTTACATTCTTTTCTATTGTTCTATAATCTATATTCACGCTATTTCCATTTTGACTATTATTAAAGAGATCATTAAAATAATTTCTCCATCTTTCTTTAATGTCCTCATCTTTCACCAACACTTTTCCTTCTTTATCCTTAATGCACCTAACTTGATTGAGATCTTGACATTTCCTTTCTCTACTCCTTGCTAATCTATAAATATCTTTCTCCCATTCTTTAGTTCCAAGTTTCTCATATAACTTTTCAAAGGCACATGCTCTTGCTTGGCTAATCGCCTTTTGCCTCTTTCTTTGCTATCTTGTCTGTTCATATGCCTCATTATTATCACATTTAGGTAATTTCTTATACCATTCCCTTTTTCTCTTCACTGCCTTTTGTACTTCCTCATTCCACCACCATCTCTCTTTTGAGGATGGTCCATGTCCTTTAGACTCCCCAAGTACTTTTCTAGCTACTTCTCTAATCTTTGATGCCATCTGTATCCACATATCATTGGCCTCCATATCTAGCTTCCATACTTGCACTCAAGAAGCTCATTTTTGAACTTCACTTGCTTTGCTCCTTTGAACTCCCACCACTTTGTTCGAGCTACACTATTTCTTCTGACCTTACTTGAATTGTTCCTAAACTTGACATCCAAGACCACCAACCTATGTTGACTTGTTAAAGCCTCTCCTGGAATGACCTTGCAATCCTTGCATAGAGTTCTATTTGTCTTCCTGATTAAGAGGAAGTCGATTTGGCTTCTATGTTGCCCACTTTTGAAAGTCACTAAATGTGACTCTCTTTTTATAAAGTAGGTATTTGCTAGTATTAGGTCGTATGCCATAGCAAAATCCAGGATGGTTTTTCCCTCCTCATTTCGACTGCCAAAACCAAAACCTCCATGAACATTCTCATAACCTTGCCTATCACTTCCTACATGTCCATTCAAATCTCCACCAATGAAAACATTCTCTTCATTCGGTATGCTTTGCATTAAGTCATCCATATCTTCCCAAAACCTTTGTTTACTCTCCTTTGTCTAGTCCTATTTGTGGGGCATAAGCACTAACTATATTTATTGTTTCTCCGTCTAGTACTAGCTTTACTAGTATAATTCTATCTCCTACTCTTTTCACAGCTACTACTGCGTCTTTCAATGTCCTGTCCATGATTATACCCACTCCGTTCTTGTTTCTCTCCTTTCCGGTAAACCACAATTTATACCCTGAATTACCCACTTCCTTACTTTTCTCTCCTACCCATTTAGTCTCCTGAATGCAAGCAATATTCACCCTTCTCCTTTCCAAGGTATCCACAAGCTCCATTAATTTTCCTGTAAGTGATCCAACATTCCAAGTACCAACCCTGATCCTCCTCCTATCCTGCTCCTTCCTAATTGGTCTCCTTCTATGATATCTTCTATTATTTTCTATGTCTATCTTGTGTTCTGTTCCACTATTTGTTCTATTATCTGTCTTATGGACTAACTTCTTTACCCACACCCGTCCATGATGTAGGAACCCTTGCTCACTTAACACCACACCCGGGCGCCGGCATGGCGCGTCGCTTTCGGTGAACGCCCTACACCCTTGCATATTTATCACTATACCCGGGCTCCGATGTAGCGCGTCGTTAGTAGAGGACGCCCCAACGTTTATATCATTTGAATCCATATCATAGGGTGTGACGAAATTTTTACGCTGGTTGTCACCTACCGCAACCCTCCTCCTTTATCCGGGCTTGGGACCGGCTAAACACAAACTACTTAGGCGAAGTTACTAATCATGTAGATATAAAAATTTAAATTGCATTTTCATTTAATATAAGAAAAAGGAAATCTTCACTTATCTTTATGTGGATGCGCAGAATTGGTGGTCTTTCTTGCTTATCATTGCTTCCCATTTCAATGGAATTGTGGATTTTACATTTTGAGACCAAAAGCATAGATGGTTAAGGGGGAAAAACCAGATATCATTACTTTGTTGCATGTAGCCATGATAAAGAATCTATTTATAGCATGGTTTAGACTTCAATGTGATAGATCAACAATAATTTTTGGTTTTATAGTTGCACTAGCAATCAAAATCATATGCTCCAACAGAAATCACATGCAACAGAGATTAATGCATATATCAAATAGCATCCATAAACTTCATATGAGAGAAAGAATGTGTGCCTTACCATAAAGTCGAAGGACTTTGCTTCATAGCCACTACTAATGTCCGGGGAACTAAAAAACTGAATCTGCGAAGAGTCATACTACAATGGAAAAATCAATTTCTAGGAGCTGCTCCTTTTAAGTACACCTATCAAAGTCCAGCACATCAATTATTCAACAATTTCACCCTCTTCTAATTCCTCCTGCAATAATAAAATTCCCCTGGAATTAGAAAAACTTTCCTTTCTTCTAACTTCTCTTCCTTGGGAAATTCACCTTTCAAATCAAGAAAGTCATTAGGATTGACTCTTCCCATTAGGTCTGAGTATGCATCTATCAACCCTTGATCAAAATCAAAGCCCATATCCTCAAAAATTCTAGGTTCCACGATCTGCCTTTATATATGTTGTGCAAATGTTGGAGTGGATCGATGTCGCCAGAGTTCTTTTGTGTATAAATAGTTAACTTGGAAGTGAAATATGATGGAGAAATAACATTTGCCTACTTCGGTAGACGATTCAACAGCCGAAAGAAAACAAAAATTAAAGAAAATTAGATTGACTATAAAATTATGCCTTCCTAGCAAAGAATTAGTTGAAAAAATCACAGATTAATGGAAGCGGTGATGGTTGATGCCAAGTGATTGCACTAGATCTCTTTATATTTTTAGCCTTAGGGTATGCAACCGTTGGATGGGTGCAAGGTTGGTGCCGCCGATTAGTGTTAAAGAAGATGATCGAGCATTTAGTCGCGAGTGAAGTAGAGAGGTGGCTGCCGCTGGGAGAGTGCAAATTGAGGGCTTTTGTTAAAGAAGAGAAAGAATATCTTAGGGCTGCAAATAAGTGGTTGTGATTAAAAGGTTATTTTAGATAAAAGAAATATTAGAAAAGAAATGAGCTGATCGAACGCGGCACCTTACTCATATAAATTATATATATAGGTGAAAGCCTTGATTGTTATTTGAATATTTATTTATTATGATGATTTAATTTTTATAGATTTTACCTAAACTTGCTATATTTTAGATTGAATTTAAAATTAAACTCAATTAATTAAATTAATTTAACGTGTTTTCAATTAGATTATAATTATTTTTTTTAATATTAGATTAAAATTAAATTAAAGAATTATTGTTATTAGTTTTATCATTGATTAAAATTAATTTAAACATTAATTATAATTTAAAAACTGTTTTGCTAATAATTTTTTTTATTTTTAATTATTAATTTTAATCTAATTATTACAATCCAATTGCATTTAGTTGTCCATTCTTATAGTTCATTACGTAGATTAATATTTTATTTGTAATATAGAATGATTTTAACATTATAAAACATATATTTAATTCTTCAATCATTTAGGCCATATTTCACAATATTAACTATTTTAGTAATTGTCAACTGTTTTACTAATTATTAGTCGTTAGATATTAACAATTAGTTTTTGACTGGTTATATAGCTGATAAAATAGAAAAATTCAGTAAAATAATAATTGGATTAACTATTAAATATAAAAATGATGATATAACCTTGTTAATTCTAATCAAAACACTCCCTCTACATTTAAATATTAGGAAGGATAACTTTTCATGAACCACTCCTTCAACCTCTAAACACTAATATAAACATCAAATCACCAAACAATATAAATGAGAAAATAAATATTTTAATCCTAATCAAAAACTGTTACCAAACACAGCCTTAATTACAAATGATTTAACTAAAGAATTGCTGAACTATGTAAGAATTTTTTTTATTTATGACTTCTACTTTTATTGCTTTTAATGAAAAATGATCCATATTACATAATTAATTTGTTGCATCGCGACGCTTTAGGAAATGCATTTGCTTTCATCAATCTTTAAAAAATATTATTTCCTTTTTGAAGTAAATTTTTAAATTTGTAATTAATTCCTATTAATAAACCTTTATGAAGAAATTAAAAAAATTATAATTATGCAAATTATTTATTATTATTCATACCAAATTTTTAATTTTATTTAAGAAAATGTAGATACAAATTTACATAACTATTTTTTTTTTTTATTTCATCCAAATATAAACAAAAAATTGCTTAACTTAATATTTTATTTTATTTTAATTTCTCCTCCGTTAAATTATACAATAAAGGCTTTTGTATTATTAGTCTATAAATGTATATGAAATATTAAACACTATAAATTTCGAACTCGCATCATCGCGTGGGAAACAATCTGGTTAATCAATAAAGTTTAATCAGTCTAAGAAAAAAGCCAAGACTGTAGATTGCTGAACAAATGACTGAATAAGAGAATTACAATATAAAATATTATTTCTACTTAATATAAAAAACATATATTTTTATGGATTTCAAGTAGTGCTCGGGTAACATTCTAGTTAGTTAATAAAATCTAGTCTTCCAGATGCAATAATCAATTTCACATTAAGAACATAATTCCCAATGCAATAATCAAATCTAGATCCAAGAAAATTCAATTAATTAATCAATTTTATTGAAAGAAACTACAAATTACACCAAAATTTCAACAACACAATACATATAACCTACACGAGAATGGAAAAAAAAAACCTCAGGCAACAAGAGATTCTTCGTCAGTCCTTGGCATTTTTAAGCTTTAAGCCCTATTTATCATTGAGTTTCAGAGTCTGAAACTGCTTTTCTAAATAAAAATATAATTTTAAATGATGTTGAAAAAAACAATTTAAAAAAGTTATTTTATTATTTTAGTGTTCTTATCACTAAAACAGATCAAATTTAATTTTTAATTATTTTTTAACACTATCTAACTAGTATATTTAAAAAAGTAATTTTCTCAATAGCAATTTTAACAATAATGCCAAACAAGCTCTTAGTCATCTACTCCAAGAAAAAATGAACAAGTGAGTCTTGAGTGAACTAAATACCCTCTTTTTTTTTTTCCTTAAATCTATAATCGAAACTGAATTAAAAAAAAAAAAAAAACACCAAAGTCAATTGATTCAGTTTATTTTTTGTGAAAATCAAAAATTGCACACCCTACTTAAACTTATATTTATATTTAAAATTATTTAATCTTTAATTTAAATAACATAAAACTCTTTATAATTTTTAATAGTATGTTTTTAAATTTATTTATATTAATATGATATTTATAAAATTATAATTTAACATTTTGTCAGAAATTGAAAGCAAGAGATGGTTGGTTGGGTCTGTACAATTTATGTTACAATTTGAATCAAGGCAGCGGAGGATGGCGCACAATTTGAATCTGTAGGTTTAAGGAGATGCTCAGGTCTATGAGTGGAAAGAGCAAGGCGAGAGATAAATGAATTATAAAATATTATTTTTAATTAATAAAAATTTTTTTCTTACAAATGTTAAATTTAAAGAGTGAAAAAAATATTTTTTTTAATTTATTAAATATTATAGTAATATAAATAGTTTAAAAATTAACTACTTAATATTACATGAATTTTATCCTATTTAAATTAAAAATCAAAATTTATATATTTTATTATTATATTTCCTCTGGGGTCCAATCTTTTAAAATCAAAGGTCTGACACTCACCAAATTACATGCCCAACAATTGACAGCGAAATTGAAAATTTTCTTTTCATATTTCTTAGCGTGGGCTAATAATTTTTAAAAAATTATATGCCTGTGCAATTTTAGTGTTTTTAATTATAGGCTCATTTCATGATTTCTTCTCCTCATAACTAAACCCATTTTTCATTGAACTGCATAAATTGTATTAAATTTTTTTTTTATTTAAATTTAATTTATTATAAATTTATAATAGAAGATATATTGTGAATACTATTAAATACATAGGTAAGTATAATAAACACATACTCACGCTATTAACTGCAGTGGCCCAAAAAAAGCTAGAAGTTTGAGGAAATGCCTCAAAAGGTACGTTGGCCAGAAAATACAGTAACATCAGAAAAAAAAAAAAAATTTACTGTAAGGTCTAATGTAGTGTCAAGCTTAAAGTTGGTGTGTTCTTGAAATTTATCTGGAGTGTAACAGTAGTCTCTAGTCCGTAGACCCTTTTTATTTTGCAGTAATTGGAGAAGAAGCTAAAGCTAGCAGGCTATTACTTATTCTTTCTATTTTTGTTTTAATGTAAAACTAAAAACTTGAAGTTCGAATTGATCCCATGGTTAGAAACACCCATATAAAAAAATTACGTGACATATCGAGCTTTTATATTCTTAAGTTGTCTCATTGTGCACATAATAATATTGCAGGCCTCTTTGCTCAAGACTTCAATTGCGATTGTTTTACAAGCATAATATTTAAATAAGGCAATTAGATCTTTTGACAGGGAAATTTTTGCTTATATTCAGTTCATCACGAATCAAAATACTATAAAATAGAACTAAACTCAACTAAATTCAACTAAACCTTCATTCTAAAAATTTATTGCGGTCGTCTACATGGATTCTCTTTCTCCACTCTAAACGATTTTGGGTTAAATTCTAGGAAATGTATAATGTTTTAGGTCATATAGTACTACTCTCCTCCAAGTCTACCCCTTCTTTTCTTTCAATACTCTAACCCAGTGTGCTCTACTTGTCTAACTAGAGCCTCTGTATGTTTACGCTTCACATGACCAAACCACCTTAATCTCTCTTCTCTCAACTTATACTCAATTGGCACCGCTCTTACCTTTTCTTTAATACTCTCATTACGGACTTTATCTAGTTTAGTATGGTCACTCATCTAACTTAACATTCTCATCTCCACAACTCTCATTTTAGATACATACGGCTCCTTCATTGCCCAACACTCACTACCATATAGCATGGCCGGTCGTATGGCTGTACGGTAAAATTTTCCTTTTAACTTATTGGGAATCTTGCAGTCACATAAAACTCCCATGGCACATCTGCGCTTCAACCATTTGGCTTTAATCCTATAACTAACATCCTCCTCACATCCTCCATTTACTTGAAGGATTGAGCTAAGATATTTAAAGTGATTACTTTGGGACAATACCACTCCATCCAAACTAACTCCTTCTCTATCACCAGTTCGGCCTTCACTGAACTTGCAATGCATATATTCTATCTTCGTTCTACTTAACTTAAAGCCTTTTGACTCGAGAGTACTTTTTCAAAGCTCTAGCTTTCTATTGACTTCTCGCGTCTCATCTATCAAAACTATATCATCCGCAAACATCATGTACTAAGGGATACTCTCTTGTATATGTTTCGTCAATTCATCTAGAACTAATGTAAAAAGGTAAGGGCTCATAGCTGAATCTTAGTGTAATTCAGCTGAGATAGGAAAATCTCTTGTATTCCCTCCCACTGTGCGTACAATAGTAGTTGCTCCTTCATACATATCTTTCAACACTTGTATGTACCTAATAGATAACCTCTTTTATTCTAACACTCTTCATAAGAAATATCTTGGAACACTATCATAATCCTTCTCCAAATTGATAAAAACCATATATAGATCTTTCTTCATATCTCTATATTTCTCCATCAAGCTTCTGATGAGAAATATCACTTTCATTGTTGAACAATCGGGCATTAAGCCAAATTGATTGGGAGAGATAGAAGTGTCATAATGTAGTCGATGTTTCACAACTCTCTCTCATAACTTCACAGTATGGCTCATGAGTTTAATTCTTCTATAGTTTGAGTAACTCTATATATCTTTCTTATTTTTAAAAATAGGTATTAAAATACTCCTCCATTCATCAGGCATTTTCTTTGAGTTTAGAATCTTATTAAAAAATTTAGTTAACCATGCCACTCCTACATCTCCTAAATACTTCCACACTTCAATTGGTATTCCATCGGGTCCACAGGCTTTACCCACTTTCATTCTCTTAAGTGCTTCATTTACTTCTAAAGACATAATCCTTCTAGTGTAATTCACATTCTTTTCTATTACTTTGTAGTCTATATTCAAGTTATTGCCACTTTGACTATTATTAAAGATATTATTAAAATAATTTCTTTATCTTTCTTTAATGTCCTCATCTTTCACCAACACTTTTCCTTCTTTATCCTTAATGCACATAACTTGATTGAGATCTTGATATTTCTTTTCTCTCCTCATTGTTAATCTATAAATATCTTTCTTCCCTTTTTCAGTTCCAAGTTTCTCATATAACTTTTCAAAGGCCTACGCTCTTATTTGACTAATCGCCATTTTGCCTATTTCTTTACTATCTTGTACTGTTCATAAGCCTCATTATTATTATACTTAGATAATTTCTTATACCATTACCTCTTTTTCTTCACTGTAAATTGTACCTTCTCATTTCACCACCATCTCTCTTTTAAGGGTGGTCTATGTCCTCTAAACTCTCCAAGTACTTTTCTAGTTACTTCTTTAATCTTTGATGCCATCTGTATCCACGTACCATTTGCCTCCATATCCAGCTTCCATGCTTCGAACTCGAGAAGCTCATTTTTGAACTTCACTTGCTTTACTTTTTTGAACTCCCATCACTTTGTTCGAGCTATAATATTTCTTCTAACTTTACTTAAATTGTTTCTAAACTTGACATCCAAGACCACTAACCAATGTTGACTTGTTAAAGCCTCTCCTGAAATAACCTTGCAATCCTTGCATAGAGCTCTACTTGTCTTTCTGGTTAAGAGAAAGTCAATTTAGCTTATATGTTGTCTATTTTTGAAAGTCACTAAACGCAACTTCCTTTTTATAAGTAGGTATTTGCTAGTATTAGGTCATACTCCATGGCAAAATCCAGGATGCTTTTCCCCTCCTCATTTTGGCTACCAAAACCAAAACCTCCATGAACATTCTCATAACCTTGTTTATTATTTCCTACATGTCCATTCAAATCTCCACCGATGAGAACATTCTCTTCATTTAGTATGCTTTACATTAGATCATCCATATCTTCCCAAAACTTTTGTTTACTCTCACTATCTAGTCCTATTTGTGAGGCATAAGCACTAACTACATTTATTGTTTCTCCTTCTAGTACTAGCTTTACTAGTATAATTCTATCTCCTACTTATTTCATAGCCATTACGACATCTTTCAATGTCCTGTCTATGATCATGCTCACTCTGTTTTTGTTCCTCTCCTTTCTGGTAAACTACAGTTTGTATAATGAATTATCCATTTCCTTTATTTTCTCTCCTACCCATTTAGTCCTCTGAATGCAAGCAATATTCACCGTTCTCCTTTCCAAGTTATCCATAAGTTCCATTAATTTTTCTGAAAGTGATTCAACATTCTAAGTATCAACCTTGATTCTCCTCTTATCTTGTTCCTTCCTAATCGATCTCCTTCTATGATATCTTCTATTGTTCTTTATGCCTATCTTGTGTTCTGTTCCTGTAACACCCCTATGTTCGGTAGTGCGTTCTACTGTTCCGGTGACTAGTGTTGTTCGGACAGCTAGGATGCTTAGAACTACACTTAAATATTGGTGAAGAGACATAAAATAATGAAATACAAGAAAAGAAAATACAAAAAAAAAAAAGGAAAAATAATAGCAATAAAATGTAACCAAGTTAAACGAGTAGAGAACCATAGCGATGGGTGACCGCACCGGCAAGTTGCGGCGTGGACCGTTGATGTGACACCCTTACCCGTCTATAGTGTAGTCGAGCAAGTTATGCCACTCAGTGTGCCGGAGCACCAATTCTTATTTTAATTACAATTTATCCCTTTTAATTCATTTATTTATAATTTTTAATAAATCTGAATTTTTTCAAAATTTTTATAGAAAATCCGGCAGAGTGCCGACCGTAAATTGGAAAAACAGTTCTTCTTAACCTGTTTAAAAGACACTTCCAATATAATTTCTAAATCCAGAACTCTATTATACACATTTCTAATCAATCTCAAAATCTCAATACTATTTTTAGAACTTTTCTGTTCACTTCATCACGTGAAGCACATTTATACATATTTCTCAACATTTCATTTTTCAACATAATATACAGAAAATCTCAATAACATGAAATTTTATATCTTTACATTATCACATAATTACAAGAGTTTATAGTTACAATCCAAAACTAATACAAAATGCAAAATACAAAATGCTACCCAAAGTCCTAATGTCCTACCATATGCACTGCAGATGTGAGGTGACTTTGGACTCTGGATGCAGGACTGAAAGTTCACCCAGTCTGATGTCTACTGGGCTCCCCAGCTAGGTCTCTAGTTTTTGCCACTCGCTGAGTAATTCTGCTTAGTAGTGATAATATAAAATAAAATAAATAAAATAAAATAAATATGCAGAATGTATGATTACATTCTTGGGTAGACTTAATTTCTGATATTTATTGCAGTATTGTTCGATTAAAATTTGGTAAAGTTTATTATCATTGCCCGAGTAACCCATATTAGTTGACTGGATTGGATAAATGAGTAAACTGGCACTGGGTACTAAGTACCTCGGACCATCATACCATCGGTCACTTTGTGTCTCCAGTGTGTGCAACAGAACAGCTAATAAGCTGTAATAATTATCAGGGATAAAACCCGAGTGTAACAACTCAAATAACATAGCCAAAGGCTATTATGTCACAGAATGGCATGGGAAGCCATGAAACACAGAATGGCGTGAAACCATATGCAGTACTACTAACAGAACCCTATTGGCATACCAACCTATTTAAACCAATCTTGCTAGGCATACTAGGGCATTTTACACTTTTAAGTTTCACAATCCTTGAAATTCAAGTTTTGGTGTTACTATTCATTTCATTAGTCAACTAAAATATTGAATTTTGCATAGACAATAGGTACATTGGTTCTAATACTCCCAACATACCACATTTTGCATTCTAAATTTGTTGGTATTGGTTGCCAATACCATTTCTAAGCTTAATGTTAATTGGACAGAATTTTCAGTTTTCAAGCTCTGTATTTACTGTTCCATTAATCATTTTTGCAGTGGGAATTTGGCAAAATGATCAACATAAAAGTTGTTCCTTATTTTGTCTAGTTGTATTTCCATTTTTGAATCACTCCATTTGGAGTTTTGTAGCTCAAGTTATGGCCCAAAAACCACAACTGGCCGGATTGAAATTTTTCCAGAATTTCTGGACTAACCAAATCTACAGTATTAGGAGTAGTGACTTCAGGTCACTTTTGAATATGTTATGATCATAATTTGGGTTAGGTTTCTTCATGAAAGTTGTAGGTATATATCTCAACTTATTGCTGGTAAAATTTCAGGTCAATTAGACCTTTTTACACTGAGTTATGGACAAATGACTAAACACTATTCATTTAGTCATTTTGCCCAGGCAGAATGCAGGTCTCCCAGATTAGGGCAATCTTTTGGTCAACTTGGTTTGGTTTTCTGGGCATGGTTTCTTCACCAAAATTATGCCATTATGTGTCTAGTTTCATGTCCAATTGGCCTTGCACCAATTAAACCTCTACAACTCTAGTTATTGCTGCCTAAACCTGCTGGACTCATACCCAATCTTGCAGGTCACCAAGGGCAGCTACACTAAACTCAAATCCCACTATACAATTCACTTCATTTTTGATTCAAACAAAATCAAATGGTCACTAATTGACCATTAAAACCTAATTTCATCATCACATGATCAAAGTCTCATTTTCCACCCTAAACCCTAACTCAAACATTACAAACCATGCATTATCATTGTATTTCATCAATCCACTTAAGAGATATATGTTGTGGGCAGCCATACTACCATGTTAACTCCATAAAAATCATCACAACCATACCCTAACCAAGGCTGTCGAAATTTAGGGATGGCATACAAATGGTATTTCATAAATTTCTTTGTAATTTATACTTATTCATAGTCCTTAAACATGAATTTAAAGTGAAAACCAAGGTTAGGTCACTAACCTCTATTGGAGTGAAGTTTCCCACTTGCTAGGGTTCTTCCTTTCCTTTTCTTTTTGCTCCCAAAAGACTCTCTAAGGTGAAAGAACACTTTTTTGTATTGGAAATATAGGGTTTAGTGGGACAAAAGCTAGGGAGATCAAGCTTTGAAAAGCTTGTTTATGGTTAGCTATGGAGGAGGGGTGACGGCAAGAAGAAAAATGGAGAAGAGAGTTCTGATTTTTTTTCATGTTTTAGCCCATTAAGTTTCTTTTAAATAAACTTATGCCATGTGTCAACATTGGATTGGTTGGGAGAATTTTAATGATATCATCATGATGTCATAATTCCATTTTCTCTCCTTTTCTTGTCTATTTAATTTCAACTAAATTTTTAACAATATTTATTCATATTTTATGTTATATAAATTATTTATTTAATTGGACAAGTTGGCATAAAATCATCTCTAAAGACGAAATGACCAAAATACCCTCCGTTTAGCTTAACGAGCCAAAATTGTGTGTACCGATAGAAAAATTTTTCTAAGTATTTCCTTGGCATTCTAATGTCATAAGAACCTCAATGACCCTTCTTTGGAGTCCCAAAAATTATTTTATAATTTTTCCCCTGGGTCTAGGGTTGCTAACGGTCTTCACCGTCACTTCCCCTTCGGGTTACTCATCCCTGGTGTTTCGGCTCGTTTAACCTTAGTGTATTTCGTTCCTATAAATTTTTCTTGATTGTTATGAGTATTATTTAGTTTCTTTATAACTCCTTACTCTAGTCTATTTAAAATTTTAAATATTCTAGCTGCCCGGACCGACCTTGGTCACCGAAACAGTAGACTACATAGACTAGCTAAAGTGAGGATGTTACAACTCTTCCCCTCCAATAAAAATTTTGTCCTCAAAATTTACCTGATGCAAACAGTTGAGGGAACTGTTGCCTCATCATCTCTTCATTTTCCCAAGTTGCCTCTTCAGTGTTGTGGTGCCTCCAAAGCACTTTCACTAATGGAATTTGTTTATTTCTCAGTTCCTTCACTTCCCGAGCTAGGATCTGTATAGGTTCTTCTGTATATGTCAAGTCCGGTTGAATTTCAATCTGTTCTATGGAAATAACATGTGAAGGGTCTGAGCGATATCTTCTCAGCATAGAAACATGGAATACATTATGAATTTTATCCAGTTCTGGTGGTAAAGTTAGCCGATAGGCCACTGGTCCCACATGTTCAATGACTTCATATGGGCCAATGAACCTAGGGCTTAACTTACCCTTTCTTCCAAACCTCAGTACTTTCTTCCATGATGAGACTTTGAGAAACACTTTAACTCCAACTGCATACTCTATCTCTTTTCTCTTCAAGTTGGCATATGATTTCTGTCTATTTGAGGTAACCTTTAAGTTAGCTTTGATTATCTTCACTTTTTCCTCAGTCTGTTTCACCAGGTTTGGTCCTACCAGCTTATCTTCGCCTAATTCAGTCCAACACACTGGGGTTCTACATTTCCTCCCATACAGTGCTTCATACGGAGCCATTTGAATGCTAGCTTAGTAGCTATTGTTATATACGAATTCTGCCAGTGGGAGGTATCTATCCCAACTCCCCTCAAACTCAATGACACAACTCCTTAGCATATCCTCCAGGATCTATCACATAATTCACATTGTTACTATCATTTCAATTTATTAATTGTGAAAATTCAATTAGTTCTTAGATTTACCTGGATTACTCGTTCTGACTGTCCATTCATCTGAGGATGAAAAGCCGTGCTAAAATGGAGTTGTGTGCCCAAGGCTTCTTGCAACTTTTTCCAGAATCTCGATGTAAACCTTGGGTCTCGGTCAGATATGAAAGAAAGTGGGATTCCATGCAGTCTAACTATCTCGCTGATATACAATTCTGCTAGCTTCTCGGTGAGTAGTCGGTCTAATCGGCGAGAAAATGTCTTGACCGTCAATCTATCCACTATCACCCACACTGCATCATGCTTCCTTTGGGTGAGAGATAGACCAGTAACAAAATTCATAGTGACCCGGTCTCATTTCCATTCTGGTATGCTTATAGGCTGTAGCAATCCTGATGGAACTTGATGTTCTACTTTAACTTGCTGACATGTCAAACACTTAGTCACATAGTCAGCTATATCCCTCTTCATACCACGCCACCAATAGTGAGGCTTCAAATCATTATACATTTTTGTGCTTCTCGGGTGCATAGCATAAACACTAGCGTGTGCTTCTTTCAGAATACTAGTCTTCAGTTCCCCATCATCTGGTACACACACTCTTTCTCTGTAGTACAGACACCCATCTGCTTTCACCTCATATTCAATTGCCTTTCTCTCTGGAATTTTACCCACAATGACCATTAATTTTTCATCTACCCTGTGCCCATCTTGTATCTGCTGTAGCAGGTTTGGCCTTACTTGCAACTAAGACAAAATAGCTCCATCTTGAGCTAAGGACAGACAGGCATTTAGTGATCTTAAAGCTGTGATGGATTTCCTGCTTAAAGCATCAGCAACTACATTTGCCTTCCCAGGATGATAATCTATCACACAATCATAGTCCTTTAAGAACTCAATCCATCACCTCTGTCTAAGATTGAGCTCTTTCTGGGTTGGCAAATATTTTAGACTCTTGTGGTCTGTAGGGATGTAACATTTTTCACCATATAAATAATGCCTCCATATCTTCAGTTCGAAGATAATTGCTGCTAACTCTAGGTCATGAGTAGGATAGTTCTGTTCATGTGGCCTTAACTGCTTGGAAGCATAGGCGACCGCTTTCCCTTCTTGCATCAATACACACCCTAGCCCATTATACGAGGCATCACTATAAACCACAAAGTCTTTCCCCGACACTGGCTGTGTTAACACTGGTGCTTCTGTCAACATAGCCTTTAGCCTCCCAAAACTGGCTTGGCACTTGTCGTTCCAGCCAAATTTCACATTCTTGTGCAACAACTTGGTCATTGGAGCAGCTATAAGAGAGAACCCCTTCACAAATCTTCTGTAATACCTAGCTAGCCCTAAGAAACTTCTGACCTCAGTTGTATTTCTGGGAGGCTTCCATTCCATCACTACTTCTATCTTTTTGGGATCTACTCTAATCCCCTCTGCTGATACTATGTGTCCAAGGAAAGAGATTTCACTCATCCAGAAGTCACATTTGGACAACTTAGCATACAGCTTCTTTTCTCACAGGGTTTGCAGAATAATCCTCAAATGTTCATCATGTTCTTCCCTGGTCTTAGAATACACTAGAATATCATCAATAAAGACCACTACAAACCGATCTAAATATGGATGGAAGATACGGTTCATAAGGTCCATAAATGCTGCTAGTGCATTTGTTAATCCAAACGACATCACTAAAAATTCATAATGCCCATACCGGGTTCTGAATGCAGTTTTTGACACATCTGTATCCTTTACCGTCAACTGATGATACCCTGCTCTGAGATCAATTTTTGAAAATCACCGGCTCCCTTCAACTGATCAAACAGATCGTCAATTCTGGGCAATGGATATTTATTCTTCACAGTTACTTTGTTCAACAGTCGGTAATCAATACACAATCTCAAGGTTCCATCCTTATTCGTCACAAACAGCACCGGAGCTCCCCATGGTGACACATTGGGGCGTATGAACCCCTTATCGAGCAACTCTTGCAACTGAATTTTCAACTCCCTCAATTCAGTAGGTGCCATCCTATAAGGAGCAATAAAAATGGGTGCTGTACCCGACATTACCTCAATAGCAAACTTGACTTCCCTTTCTAGTGGTAAATCAGGCAACTCTTCAGGAAATACATATGGGAAGTCTCTTATTGTGGGTATATCACACAAGTTTGGTTTAGCTTGCCTAGTATCAACCACGTGTTCTAGGTAAGCTTCACAGTGTTTTCTCATCAATCTTCTTGCAACTGTGGCTGAGATAACATTGGACAGGAAATTTGTCCTTTCACCCACAACAATAATCTCATTACCCTCAGAAGTTTTCAGAGAAATCCTTTTCAATTTGCAATCAACTATTGCCTGATGACATGACAATCGGTC
Source organism: Hevea brasiliensis (assembly GCF_030052815.1). Taxonomy (NCBI): domain Eukaryota; kingdom Viridiplantae; phylum Streptophyta; class Magnoliopsida; order Malpighiales; family Euphorbiaceae; genus Hevea; species Hevea brasiliensis. Next base: position 17,704,818 of record NC_079502.1, on the reverse strand, counting down.
CATTCCCAAAATCACGTCAAACTCGTAGAAGGGTAATTCAATTAGGTCTGCCGAGAATTCATACTCCTGAATCTTCAACGGGCAACCTTTATACACCTTATTCACTACCACACTGTGGCTTAGTGGATTTATGACCAGAATGTCTTGATCACTCTCCTCTACTGGAACTCCCCTCTCTACGGGTAGTTTGATGCAAATATAGGAATGAGTGGATCCTGGATCCACCAATACATGCACAGAAGTGTTGTAGAGGGAAAACGTACCTCTGATGATATCCGGGGTATCTTGCTCCTCCTGAGCTCTAATGGCATAGGCCCTGGCTAGTATTCTAGTCTCTTGCCTCTTAGCAAACTCGGATGCAAGCCTCAGTGATGGACCAGCTGCCTTAGATTTACCGGGCTTCCTACCCCTTTGTGGTGCAGGAGCAGGTCTGTCAGCTTGTGTTGGAGCAACTGTAGTAGTCCTCTTCGGACAATTCTTGATCTGATGTTCTATAGATCCACACCGTAAGCATGCACCGATCACTCACCAATAGTCTCCCTTATGCCACTTCTGGCACTACGAACAGGCAGAAGATGCTGGAGCTGGTCCCCTAAACACCATCCCTGGAGAGCTGCCCACTGATGGTGTGAACTGGCCTCTCCTAGGTGTAAGCTGTGGTCTGGGCCCCTGAGACTGACCCTGACCCTATAGTGGTCCTGAACTCTGAGTAGGAGGACCCTTACTCTTCTTACTGGGAGCAGTAAATGAACTAGACTGACCCAGACCCCTCTTCTGCTGTCTTTCCCTTTTAGTTTGCTCATTGATTCGGACTCTTTCTACTTTTGTTGCAGCATCAACTAGCTTAGCAAAATCCATAATCTCCAATGCTATGATCATGACTTTAATATTTTCATTGAGCCCTTCTTCAAACCTTCTGCACCTCTCTACCTCTGTAGGGACTATCTCCCTCCCATATCGACTCAGTCTGACAAACTCACGCTCATACTCTACCACTGAAAATTTTCTCTGTCTCAAACTGATAAATTCTCTACTCTTCTAAATACACTTTGCTAACATATTTCTTCCTGAACTCTGTGAGGAAGAATTCCCAGGTGATCCATTCCGGTTGCACCTCACTGGTTACTGTGTCCCACCACTGATATGCATCATCCTGAAGTAAGGACATAGCACCCTCCAAGTTCTGCTCAGGGGTGCAATTAAGCTGTTTCAGCACTCTGATGGTTCTATCCAATCAGTTTTCTGCAGTCATGGGATCATCCTCCCTCTTTTCAAAGAAATCCACAGCCCCATGTTTTCACAGTTTCTCTAGATGGGACTTCTGTGGTGCTGGTGGAGGCTGTGGTTGTGGTTGTGGTGGTGGAATTGCCCCCATCATTTGCTTGTAGAATTCAGTCATTTGCTGAAATAGTGCAAACTGAGGTTGGGCAGGTGCCTCAGCTGCTGGTGGAGCAGATTCTCCCCTACCCCTAGATTCAGCCCTTGGTGGAGCACGACTCTCCACCTCTTCATCAACTGCTCTTTGAGAAGTAAGATCCATATCCTATTCAAAATAAGAAAACAAATAGATCTGCATCAGTGTCACCTTAACACTTACAAATGCAATGCAATGGTATGCACTCTATCTAGGCCCAGAAATGCCTAAACCGATACTCTGAGACCACTAAATGTGACACCCTTACCAGTCTACAGTGTAGCCGAGCAAGTTATGCCACTCAGTGTGCCGGAGCACCAATTCTTATTTTAACTACAATTTATCCCTAATTCATTTATTTATAATTTTTAATAAATCTGAATTTTTTCGAAATTTTTATAGAAAATCCAGCAGAGTGCCGGCTGTAAATTGGAAAAACAGTTCTTCTGAACCTGTTTAAAAAACACTTCCAATATAATTTCCAAATCCAGAACTCCATTATACACATTTCAAATCAATCTCAAAATCTCAATACTATTTTCAGAACTTTTCTGTTCACTTTATCACTTGAAGCACATTTATACATATTTCTCAACATTTCATTTTTGAACATAATATACAAAAAATCTCAACAACATGAAATTTCATATCTTTACATTATCACATAATTAAAAGAGTTTATAGTTACAATCCAAAATTAATACAAAATGCAAAATACAAAATGCTACCCAAAGTCCTAATGTCCTACCATATGCACTGTAGATGTGAGGTGACTTTGGACTCCAGATGTAGGACTAAAAGTTCACCAGGTCTGATGTCTGCTGGGCTCCCCAGCTAGGTCTCCAGTACCTGCACGTGGCAAAAGCGACGCGCTAAGCAATTCTGCTTAGTGGTGACAATATAAAATAAAATAAAATAAATAAAATAAATATGCAGAATGTATGATTACATTCTTGGGTAGACTTAATTTCTGATATTTATTGCAGTATTGTTCGATTAAAATTTGGTAAAGTTTATTATCATTGCCCGAGTAACCCATATTAGTTAACTGGACTGGATAAACGGGTAAACTGGCACTGGGTACTAAGTACCTCAGACCATCACACCATCGGTCACTTTGTGTCTCCTGGTGTGCAACAGAATAGCTAATAAGCTGTAATAATTATCAGGGATAAAACTCGAGTGTAACAACTCAAATAACATAGCCAAAGGCTATTATGTCACAGAATGGCATGGGAAGCCATGAAACACAGAATGGCATGAAACCATATGCAATACTGCTAACATAACCCTATTGGCATGCCAACGTATCCAAACCAATCTTGCTAGGTATACTAGGGCATTTTACACTTTTAAGTTTCACAATCCTTGAAATTCAAGTTTTGGTGTTACTATTCATTTCATTAGTTAACTAAAATGTTGACTTTTTGCATAGACAATAGGTACATTGGTTCTAATGCTCCCAACATACAACATTTTGCATTCTAAATTTATTGGTATTGGTTGCCAATACCATTTCTAAGCTTAATGTTAATTGGACAGAATTTTCAGTTTTCAAGCTTTGTGTTTACTGTTCAATTAGTCATTTTTGCAGTGGGAATTTGGCAAAATGATCAACATGAAAGTTGTTCCTTATTTTGTCTAGTTGCATTTCATTTTTTGAATCACTCTATTTGGAGTTTTGTAGCTCAAGTTATGGCCCAAAAACCACAACTGGCCAGATTAAAATTTTTCCAGAATTTATGGACTGACTAAATCTACAGTATTAGGAGCAGTGACTTCAGGTCACTTTTTGAATATGTTATGGTCATAATTTGGGTTAGGTTTCTTCATAAAAGTTGTAGGTCTATATCTTAGCTTATTTCTGGTAAATTTCAGGTCAATTGGACCTTTCTACACTGAGTTATGACCAAATGACTAAATACTGTTCATTTAGTCCTTTTGCCCAGGCAGAATGCAGGTCACCCGGATTGGGGCAATCTTTTGGTCAACTTGGTTAGGTTTTCTGGGCATGGTTTCTTCACCAAAATTGTGCCATTATGTGTCTAGTTTCATGTCCAATTGACCTTGCACCAATTGAACCTCTACAACTCTAGTTATTGCTGCCCAAACCAGCTGGACTCATACCCAATCCTGCAGGTCACCAAGGGCAGCCACACTAAACTCAAATCCCACTACGCAATTCACTTCATTTTTTATTCAAACAAAACCAAATGGTCACTATTTGACCATTAAAACCTACTTTCATCATCACATGATCAAAGTCTCATTTTTCACCCCAAACCCTAACTCAAACATTACAAACCATGCATTATCATTGTATTTCATCAATCCACTTAAGAGATATATATTGTGGGCAGCCATACTACCATGTTAACTCCATAAAAATCATCACAACCATACCCCAACGAAGGCTGCCAAAATTTAGGGATGGCATACAAATGGTATTTCATAAATTTCTTTGTAATTTATACTCATTCATAGTCCTTAAACATGAATTTAAAGTGAAAACCAAGGTTAGGTCACTAAACTCTAATGGAGTGAAGTTTCCCACTTACTAGGTTTCTTCCTTTCCTTTTCTTTTTGCTCCCAAAAGACTCTCCATGGTGTAAGAACACTTTTTTGTGTTGGGAATATAGGGTTTAATGGGACAAAAGCTAGGGAGATCAAGCTTTGAAAAGCTTGTTTATGGTTAGCTATGGAGGAGGGGTGACGGCAAGAAGAAGAATGGAGAAGAGAGTTCTGATTTTTTTTCATTTTTCAGCCCATTAAGTCTCTTTTAAATAAACTTATGCCATGTGTCAACATTGGATTGGTTGGGAGAATTTTAATGACATCATCATGATGTCATAATTCTATTTTCTTTCATTTTCTCTCCTTTTCTTGTCTATTTAATTTCAATTAAATTTTTAACAATATTTATTCATATTTTATGTTATATAAATTATTTATTTAACTGGACAAGTTGGCAAAAAATCATCTCTGAAGACGAAATGACCAAAATACTCTCCGTTTGGCTTAACGAGCCAAAATTGTATGTACCGATAGAAAAATTTTTCTAAGTATTTCCTTGGCATTCTAATGTCATAAGAACCTCAATGACCCTTCTCTGGAGTCTCAAAAATTATTTTATAATTTTTCCCCCGAGTCTAGGGTTGCTAACGGCCTTCATCGTCACTTCCCCTTTGGGTTACTCATCCTTGGTGTTTCAGCTTGTTTAACCTTAGTGTATTTCGTTCCTATAAATTTTCCTTGATTGTTGTGAGCATTATTTAATTTCTTTATAACTCCTCACTCTAGTCTATTTAAAATTTCAAACATTCTAGCTACCCGGACCGACCTTGGTCACTAGAACTGTAGACTATACGGACTAGCTAAAGTGAGGATGTTACAGTTGACTAGCCCTGGACTGTGGGGAACCCTAGAAAATATTTTTAAGACATAATTAAAGACTTATTGAAGTATAAATATCATTAGAAATATCAAAAAAAAATTAATTAATTAGTACAAAGAAAAATGAGAAATTGAGAAAACGACAAAACTCGGTATTACCGAAAAATCAGGAATGCAACCCGAACAGGGGCATTGTGGTCATTTGACACCCTGAGTTGTCTTTTGACCTAAATGTCCATTAAAAATAAATGATATTACACTTTATAGATGTCATGAAAAATTAAATTGTGACACATTATAAGAATAGTGAAAGAAATGGGGGATAAAAACTAAATTATGAAACTTTAACTAAACAAATATTAAACCTTTACATTAGTGCTCCACTAACTCCACTTAAGTGGACATTTAATCAACATATGGATAGAAGATAACTTCATCTTCAACCTTGGGAAAATTCAGCCGAAACCTATGGGAGAGAAAACTCCATGGCTGCACCTTGAAGTCCACCATGCAACCATAATCCAAGCCTCCAATGGTTAAGGTTTCTTCACTAAACCTTGTTCACACACCTTGGGTAGCATACTAGGAGTAAGAAAGTTAAGTTTTGGTGAGGTTTTGAAGAACTTCAAAAGTGGTAAGTGTGTATTTTCAATTCTGGTTTCATTAAAAGTATAACTAAGGTTGTGGATAGTTGATTTGTGAAAGAATTTTTGAAGTTTGATGAATTAGTGGAAATGTACATTTTGGTAGTCAAGGAACTTCACTATGAACAGTTTGTTCTTGCATGTAAATAGTGGTTTGAATAATGATTTAAATGTTTGATTGTATTGTAGTTGAATTCCATGTGTAAAGTTTGATTTGTAAGCTTGAAAATTGCAAATGGAGGTTGATGAGTATGTGTAAACTTGTGGCAGCCTCATGAAGAAGATTGAAGTGTTTGAGTCCATGAAATATTGTTGAATTATGTTGTCATTGATGGCAGCATTTGTATATAAATAATTGTTTGAATTTGGACATGAAAATGAGGTATGTTCATGTGGTTGAATTATTATAAATGAGACTTTAATTGTTGTAAATGAGACTTTAGAAAATTCTGTATTATAGTGTGTATGTTGAGAGTGGTTACAAGCTGCCAAAATGACAAAAAATGTGAAGTAAAATGTGTTAATGGTATGGTACAACCATAATTGGCATGGAAGAGTTAACTTGGTAAGTGTTGAATGGGTAATTAGTAAAGGATGAACAATGTGCAATAGGGCAGTGTATGTTTTGGCTTAGAACCTTAAGTGTGTGACTCCAATTGGTATGAGACCAATTGGAAGTGAAACTAGGCACAAAATGTGCCAACTTCCATGAAAGAAGCTTACCAAAATTCTGCCTAGAAGGTGACTTGAAAAATGACCAAATCCGGATTAGTGGCTTAAAAGCCTGAAAATTGACCATTTGGGCAGTAGTTAGTGTTTTGACCATAACTCACTCAAAATAGGTCCAAATGACCTGAAATTTTTACCATGAATAGTTGAGACATATATCTACAATTCTTATGAAGACACCAAATCCCAGAAATTGCCAGAACTAAGCCAAATAGCTTGCACAAATTCAGGTCCAAAAATTGGCCGAACCAAAAGTGACTTAAAAATGACCTAAAGTTATCATTTTGATACATTATGTCCAGCATTGGTAAATTGACCATAACTTGGTCTACACAACTCAGAATGACCTGAAATTTTGCCCCGCGTGCAATAAGACATAGACCTATAAGTTTGTAGTTTGGACCGAAACTCGAAAATCGAGGAAACTAGGTCGTCCAGCTAGGTCAAATTAGTGTACCGGAATCCAGCAAATTGCAATAAAATGCAATATACTTGAAAGTGAATTTGGTAATATGTACCAACACTAAAAAGCCATAAAATGTGACATATTGGTAACATTAAACCTAATTCACCTAGAGTGCATCGAGGGTCAACATTTTAGGTTGACTAAGGAAAATAATAGAATTCAATAAATTAATTATTAAGCCTTATTGTTAGAGACAATTTAAATGAGTACTGAAACACTTTAAATTGTGTGTTTCAGTTAGCAAAGACTCAGGGAAAGGGAAGGAAACACTGAGTCAGAGCCGAGAGACATTTATCAGAGGTTTGTGCACAACAGTTATTTCTTTTGAATTTTTCAATTGAAATAAATTATGACTATTTGTATATTATTATTTTAAATTGTGAAAATTTGTTTGAATGATATTTGATGGATACTTATTGATTGAAAAGCATTGTAAATGGTTTGAAACCACAGCTATCATGTATATTGATTGAATTCCTCGCTAGCTTATTTAGTGGGACGAATTGACTTTGAATTCCCTCTCTGGCTGAAGTGTTGAGGTGTGTGCCTGTTGAAGACGAATAGAATGAGTACTCATACTATTGCTAGCTAGCTATGTTATTCCTCATTAGCCATCGGCTCTTAGGATGAATTGGACTTTGGAACATGATTAAGCTATGTGTATGATTTATTGATATTTATTGTGATATTATGAAATGGAGTTTAAATTCTTTATGACATTCACTGTCTTTGAATTTAACTATGGTTTTAAGTATCCACTATTTATATGACTTATGATTTGTGATTTAAAGTTGCATTGTGTTAATGTTATGCACCACTGAGACATTGGCTCAGCGATAGCTTTTCATTGTCGTCATGAGTGATGGTAGTGAGCGTGAGACTAGGCTGCTAGTGCTTCATTGAGAGTTCATCAGGTATATTGAGTATACCATATTTTTTATTTTGTATTGTATTGTATGTTCACTGTATGTATATAGTGTTCTTGGTTTTGAGCAGTTGTAAGTTAAAATTGTACATTAAAATTGTACCTTAAAGTTATAAACTAAAATTGAAAATTATTTTGGCTTGTAAATATTGTGATATATTTCTTTTATCTCAGCTTTTGAAAACACTGGAAAATTATAGTGGATTGAGTAAACAAATGTTGAGAAACTTATTGTGTTGATTGGATATTGGAGTTTGGGATTGAGAAAAATATTGGAAGTGCTTTTTACAGGTTTTTAAAGAACTTATTTATTCAAAATACAGATGGCACTCTGCCAAAATTCTTACAGAAATTATTAATTCTTCAAATGTGTTAGCTGTTTCACTTCAGTTCAAAAATTTTTTTTTAACACTTGTAAATAGTGCTCACCACTCTAAAAAGAAGTAAGAAAAGGTTTAAAATCCCTTGTAGTGTATTTAATGGGTTATCAGTAGGCGAAGTTTGGTAATTCATTAGGTATACTACGGGATCATGTTATGCCTTACAGAGGTGTAGGCTGTGACATGTTTTAGTGGTATCAGAGCTAGTTTTTAAATTTTGTTTTCACCTATAATTTGAATATTCTTTCTTCATAGTACAACTGCTCAATGTCATTGTTTAATACATACAGTACATTACATTATAAATATGCACTAACGGGAGGAAATTGTGACACCCCTTACCTGTCTACAGTGTAGTCGAGCAAGTTATGCCACTCAGTGTGTCGGAGCACTAATTCATGTTTCTATTACAATTTATCCCTTTTAATTCATTTATTTTCAATTTATGATAAATCTGAATTTTTTCCCAAATTTTATAGAAAATCCGGCAGAGTGCCGGCTATAAATTGGAAAAACAGTTCTTCTGAACATGTTTAAAAACACTTTCAATATAATTTCCAAATCCAAACTCCATTATACACATTCAAGTCAATCTCAAAATCTCAATCTCAAATCACAACACTATTTTCATAAATTTTTCTTTTCACTTCATTACTAGAAGCACATTCATAAATATTTCTCAACATAATATACAAAAAATTTCAATAATATGAAATTTCATATATTTACATCATCAAATAATTTTAGGAGTTTATAGTTACAATCCCAAAACTAATACAAAATACAAAATGCTACCCCAAAGTCCTATGTCCTACCATGTGCGCTGCAGATGTGAGGTGACTCTGGACTCCGGGTGCAAATCTGAAGGCTCACCAAGTCTGATGTCTGCTGGGTTCCCCAGCTAGGTCTCCAGTACCTGCGCGTGGCAAAAGTGACACGCTAAGCAATTCTGCTTAGTGGTGACGATATAAAATAAAATAAAATAAAAATAAGTATGCAGAATGTATGTTTACATTTTTGGATAGACTTAATTTCTGATATTATTTGCAGTATTATTCAATTAAAATTTGGTAAGGTTTATTATCATTATCCGAGTAACCCATACTAGTTGACTGAACTGGATAAACGGGTAAACTGGCACTGGGTACTAAGTACCTCGGACCATCACACCATCAGTCACATTGTGTCTCCCGGTGCGCAACAGAATAGCTAATAAGCTGTAATAATCATCAAGGATAAAACCCGAGTGTAATAACTCAAATAACATAGCCGAAGGCTATTATGTCACAGAATGGCATGGGAAGCCATGAAACACAGAATGGCATGAAGCCATATGCAGTACTGCTAACAGAACCCTATTGGCATGCCAAGCTATCCAAACCAATCTTGTTAGGTATACTAGGGCATATTACACTTTTAAGTTTCATAATTCTTGAAATTCAAGTTTTAATATTACTATTCATTTCATTAGTCAACTAAAATGTTGACTTTTGCATAGACAATAGGTACATTGGTTCTAATACTCCCAACATACCACATTTTGCATTCTAAATTTGTTGGTATTGGTTACCAATACCATTTCTAAGCTTAATGTTAATTAGGCAGAATTTTCAGTTTTCATACTTGATTTTTACTGTTCCATTAGTCATTCATGCAGTAGGAATTTGGCAAAATGATCAACATGAAAGTTGTTCCTTATTTTGTCTAGTTGAATTTATTTTTTTGAATCACTCCATTTGGAGTTTTGTAGCTCAAGTTATGGCCCAAAAACCACAACTGGCCGGATTGAAATTTTTCCAGAATTTCTGGACTGACCAAATCTACAGTGTCAGGAACAGTGACTGCAACTCACTTTTTAAATATGTTCTGGTCATAATTTGGGTTAGATTTCTTCATGAAAGTTGTTGGTCTATATCTCAGCTTATTGTTGGTAAAATTTTAGGTCAATTGGACCTTTCTACTTTGAGTTATGGCCAAATGACCAAACACTGTTCATTTGGTCATTTTGCCCAGGCAGACTGCAGGTCACCTAGATTAGGGAAATCTTTTGGTCCACTTGGTTTGTTTTCTGAGCATGATTTCTTCACCAAAGTTGTGCCATTATGTGTCTAGTTTCATGTCCAATTGGCCTTGCACCAATTGGACCTCTACTATTCAAGTTATTGTTGCCCAAACCTGCTGGACTCATGCCCAGTCCTGCAGGTCACCAAAGGCAGCCACACCAAACTCCAACCCACTACACCATTCACTTCATTTTTTATTCAAACCAAACCAAATGGTCACTAATTGACCATTAAAACCTACTTTCATCATCACATGATCAAAGTCTCATTTTTCCACCCCAAACCCTAACTCAAACATTACAAATCATGCATTATCATTGCATTTCATCAATCCATTCAATTCATGCATATTGAGGGCAGCCAAACTATCATTTTAACTTCATAAAACTCATCATAATCATACCCAACCAAGGCTGCCGAAATTTAGGGTTAGCATACCAATAGTATTTTCTCAATTTTCTTTGTCATGTGCACTCATTCATGGTCCTTAAACATGAATTTAAAGTAAAATTTAAAGTTAGGTCACTAACCTCTATGGAGTGAAGTTTCCTACTTGCTAGGGTTCTTATTTTCCTTTTCTTTTTGCTTCCAAAATACTCACCAAGTTGCAAGAACACTTTTTTGTATTGGTAAGTTAGGGTTTTGTTAGGTAGAAGCTAGGGAAAATGAAGCTTTAAATGATTGAAAATGGTGGCTATGGTGGGTATGTCACGGCAAGGAAGAAGAAGAGAAGAGAATTCTGATTTTTCTTTCATTTTTCAGCCCACTTTATCTCTTTTAAATAAAGTTATGCCATGTGTCCACATTGGGTTGGTTGAGAGAATTTTAATGACATCATTATGATGTCATAAGTCCATTTTCTTTCATTTTCTCATCTTTTCTTGTCTATTTAATTGCAATTAAATTTTTAATAACATTTATTCATATTTTATGTTATATAAATTATTTATTTAACTGGACAAGTTGGCCAAAAATCATCTGTGAAGATGAAATTATCAAAATGCCCTCCGTTTGGCTTAACGAGCCAAAATTATCTGTACCAATTGAAAATTTTTTCTAAGTATTTTCTTGGTATTCTAATGCCATAAGAATCTCAATGACCCTTCTCTGGAGTCTCAAAAATTATTTTATAATTTTACTCCTGGGTCTAGGGCTCCTAGTTGCGAGAACCGTAACTTCTCACTAGGTTACCCATCGCTAGGGCACCGGCTCATTTAACTTGGTTGCAATTTATTTCTAAATTTTTTCCTAAATTTTTCTTATTAATATTTGAGTTAATTATGATTCCTCACTTTAGTTTAAATATTTTTCTAGACGTTCTAGCTATCCAGATCGACATTGGTCACCGGAACAATAGACTGTACGAATTAGCTAAAGTGAGGATGTTACAACTCTTCCCCTCTAATAAAAATTTCATCCTCGAAATTACCTGATGCAAACAATTGAGGGAACTGTTGCCTCATCGTCACTTTACTTTCCCAAGTTGCCTCTTTAGTGTTATGGTGCCTCCAAAGCACTTTTACCAGTGGAATTTGTTTATTTCTTAGTTCCTTCACTTCCCGAGCTAGGATCTGTATAGGTTCTTCTGTATATGTCAAGTCCAATTGGATTTCAATCTCTTCCATGGAAATGACACCTGAAAGGTCTGAGCAATATCTTCTCAGCACAGAAACATGGAATACATTATGAATTTTATCCAGTTCTGGTGGTTAAGCTAGCCGATAGGCCACTGGTCCCACACGTTCAATGACTTCATATGGGCCAATGAACCTAGGGCTTAACTTGCCCTTTCTCCCAAACCTCAGTACTTTCTTCCATGGTGACACTTTGAGAAACACTTTATCGCCAACGACATACTCTATCTCTTTTCTCTTTAAGTCGGCATATGATTTTTGTCTAACTGAGGCAACCTTCAGGTTAGCTTTGATTATCTTCACTTTTTCCTCAGTCTGTTTCACCAGGTCTGGTCCTACCAGCTTATCTTCGCCCAATTTAGTCCAACACACTGGGGTTCTACATTTCCTCCCATACAGTGCTTCATACGGAGCCATTTGAATGCTAGCTTGGTATCTATTGTTATATGCGAATTTTGCCAGTAGGAGGTATCTATCCCAACTCCCCTCAAACTCAATGACACAACTCCTTAGCATATCCTCCAGGATCTATCACATAATTCACATTGTTACTATCATTTCAATTTATTAATTGCAAAAATTCAATTAGTCCTTAGGTTTACCTGGATTACTCGTTCTGACTATCCATCCGTCTAGGGATGAAAAGCCGTGCTAAAACGAAGTTGTGTGCCCAAGGCTTCTTACAACTTTTTCCAGAATCTCGAGGTAAACCTTGGGTCTCGGTCAGATATGATGGAAAGTGGGATTCCATGCAGTCTAACTATCTAACTGATATACAATTCTGCTAGCTTCTCCAGTGAGTAGTTAGTCCTAACTGGCAAAAAATGTGCTGACTTCGACAATCTATCCACTATCACCCATACTACATCATGCTTCTTCTGGGTGAGAGGTAGACCACTAACAAAATCCATAGTGAACCAGTCCCATTTCCATTCAGGTATGCTTATAGGATGTAGCAATCCTGATGGAACTTGTTGTTCTGCTTTAACTTGCTAACATGTCAAACACTTAGTCACATATTCAGCTATATCCCTCTTCATACCAGGCCACCAATAATGAGGCTTCAAATCATTATACATTTTTGTGCTTCCCGGGTGCATAGCATAAACACTAGTGTGCGCTTCTTTCATAATACTAGTCTTCAATTCCCCATCATCTAGTACACACACTCTTCCTTTGTAGTACAGACACCCATCTGCTTTCACCTCATATTCAGTTTCCTTTTCCTCTGGAATTTTACCCACAATGGCCATTAATTTTTCATCTGCCCTTTGCCCATCTTATATCTGCTATAGCAGGGTTGGCCTCACTTGTAACTCAGCCAAAATAGCTCCATCTTGAGCTAAGGACAGACATGCATTTAGTGATCTTAAAGCTGTGATGGATTTTCTGCTCAAGGCATCAGCAACTACATTTGCCTTCCCAGGATGATAATCTATCACACAATCATAGTCCTTTAGGAATTCAATCCATTGCCTCTGTCTGAGGTTGAGCTCTTTCTTGGTTGGCAAGTATTTCAGACTTTTGTGGTCTATGTAAATGTAGCACTTTTCACCATACAAGTAATGCCTCCATATCTTCAGTGCGAAGATAATTGCTGCTAACTCCAAGTCATGAGTAGGGTAGTTCTGTTCATATGGCCTTAACTGCCTGGAAGCATAGGTGACCACTTTCCCCTCTTGCATCAATACACCCCCTAGCTCATTGTGCGAGGCATCACTGTAGACCACAAAGTCTTTTCCCGACACTGGCTGTGTTAACACTGGTGCTTCTGTCAACATAGCCTTCAGCCTCTCAAAACTAGCTCAGCACTTGTCTTTCCAACCAAATTTCACATTCTTGTGCAACAACTTGGTCATTGGAGCAGCTATAAGAGAGAACCCCTTCACAAATCTTCTATAATACCCAGCTAGCCCCAAGAAACTTATGACCTGTAACACCCTAGGCAAATCCCACATCGACAAAACACGGGAGAGATGCTGGGTTTATAAGTTGATGGTTTGTAACCCCTATTGACGCGTTTTAAAACCGTGAGGGCTTCGGCACAGAGCGGACAATATCACTAGTGGGCCGGGCCATTACATTTGTGGTATCAGAGCCGCTCCGCGTGCAACCTTGAACGATGGTGGGGAAAACCTCAGCGAGGACGCTGAGTCTCGTAAGGGGGGTGGATTGTAACACCCTAGGCAAATCCCACATCGACAAAACACGGGAGAGATGCTGGGTTCATAAGATGGAGGTTCCTAACCCCTATTGACGCGTTTTAAAACCGTGAGGGCTTCGGTCAGGCGGACAATTTCACTAGTGGGCGGGCCATTACATTTGTGGTATCGAGCGCTCGCGTGCAACCTTGAACGATGGTGGGGCAAACCTCGGCGAGGCCGGAGTCCCATAAGGGGTGGATTGTAACACCCTAGGCAAATCCCACATCGACAAAACACGGGAGAGATGCTGGGTTTATAAGTTGGTGGTTCGTAACTCCTAGTGACGCGTTTTAAAACCGTGAGGGCTTCGGCCCAGAGCGGACAATATGGCCTGGCCCACTAGTGATATTGTCCGCTCTAGGCCGAAGCCCTCACGGTTTTAAAACGCGTTACTAGGAGTTACAAACCACCAACTTATAAACCCAGCATCTCTCCTGTGTTTTGTCGATGTGGGATTTGCCTAAGGTGTTACAATCCACCCCCCTTATGGGTCTGATACCACAAATGTAATGGCCCGGCCCACTAGTGATATTGTCCGCTCTGGGCCGAAGCCCTCACGGTTTTAAAATGCGTCAATAGGGGTTAGGAACCTCCATCTTATGAACCCAGCATCTCTCCCGTGTTTTGTCGATGTGGGATTTGCCTAGGGTGTTACAATCCACCCCCCTTATGGGACTCAGCGTCCTCGCTGAGGTTTGCCCCACCATCGTTCAAGGTTGCACGCGGAGCGGCTCTGATACCACAAATGTAATGGGCCAGCCCACTAGTGATATTGTCCGCTCTGGGCCGAAGCCCTCATGGTTTTAAAACGCGTCAATAGGGGTTACAAACTATCAACTTATAAACCCAGCATCTCTCCCGTGTTTTGTCGATGTGGGATTTGCCTAAGGTGTTACAATCCACCTCCCTTATGGGACTCAGCGTCCTCACTGAGGTTTGCCCCACCATTGCTCAAGGTTGCACGCGGAGCGGCTTTGATACCACAAATGTAATGGCCCGGCCCACTAGTGATATTGTCCGCTCTGGGCCGAAGCCCTCACGGTTTTAAAACGCGTCACTATGAGTTACGAACTGTCAACTTATAAACCCAGCATCTCTCCCGTGTTTTGTCGATGTGGGATTTGCCTAGGGTGTTACATGACCTCAGTTGTATTTTTAGGAGGCTTCCATTCTATCACTGCTTCTATCTTGTTGGGATCCACTCTAATCCCCTTAGCTGATACTATGTGTCCAAGAAAGGAGATTTCACTCATCCAGAAGTCACACTTGGATAGCTTAGCATACAGCTTCTTTTCTCGCAGGGTTTGCAGAACAATCCTCAAATGTTCATCATGTTTTTCCCTGGTCTTGGAATACACCAGAATATCATTAATAAAGACCACTACAAACCGATCTAGATATGGATGGAAGATACGGTTCATAAGGTCCATAAATGCTGCTGGTGCATTTGTTAACCCAAACGGCATCACTAGAAATTCATAGTGCCCATACTGGGTTCTGAATGCAGTTTTTGACACATCTGCATCCTTTACTCTCAACTAATGATACCCTGATCTGGGATCAATTTTTGAAAATATACCGACTCCCTTCAACTGATCAAACAGATCATCAATTCTGGACAACGGATATTTATTCTTCATAGTTACTTTGTTCAACTATCGATAATCAATACATAATCTCAAAGTTCCATCCTTCTTCTTCACAAACAGCACCGGAGCTCCCCATGGGGATACACTGGGGCGTATAAACCCCTTATCGAATAACTCCTGCAACTGAATTTTCAACTCCTTCAATTCAGTGGGTGCCATCCTATAAGGAGCAATAGAAATAGGTGCTGTAAGCATTACCTCAATAGCAAACTCGACTTCCCTTTCTGGTGGTAAACCAGGCAACTCTTCAGGAAATACATCTGGGAAGTCTCTTACTGTGGGTATATAACACAGGTTTGGCTTAGCCTGCCTAGTATCAACCACATGTACTAGGTAAGCTTCACAGCCTTTTCTCATCAATCTTCTTGCAACTGTGGCTGAGATAACATTGGACAGAAAATCTGTCCTTTCAAGCTTCACAGCCTTTTCTCATCAATCTTCTTGCAAGCTGGTCGAGATAACATTGGAATGAAAATCATCCTTTCACCCTATGATGATCTCATTACCCTCAGAAGTTTTCAGAGAGATCCTCTTCAATTTGCAATCAACTATTGCCTGATGACGTGACAATCAATCCATTCCCAAAATAACGTCAAACTCGTGGAAGGGCAATTCAATTAGGTCTGCCGAGAATTCATACCCCTGAATCCTCAACGGGCAACCTTTATACACCTTATTCACTACCACACTGTGGCCTAGTGGATTTGTGACCAGAATGTCTTGATCATTCTCCTCTACTGGAACTCCCTTCTCTATGGGTAGTTTGATGCAAATGTAGGAATGAGTGGATCCTAGATCCACCAATGCATGCACAGAAGTGTTGTAGAGGGAAAACGTATCCTTGATGACATCCGGGGCATCTTGCTCCTCCTGAGCTCTGATGGCATAGGCCTTGGCAGGTATTCTAGTATCTGGCCTCTCAGCTGACTCGGATGCAGGCCTCAGTGATGGACCAGCTGCCTCAGATTTATCGCGCTTCCTACCCCTTTGTGGTGCAGGAGCAAGACTATCAGCTTGTGTTGGAGCAACTGTAGTAGTCCTCTTCGGACAATTCTTGATCTGATGTTCTATCGATCCACACCGTAAGCATGCACCGGACACTCGCCAATAATCCCCCTTATGCCATTTCTGACAGTACTAACAAGCAGAAGATGCTGGGGTTGGTCCCCTAAACACCGTCCCTAAAGAGCTACCCATTAATGGTGTGGACTGGCCTCTCCTAGGTGTGAATTGTGGTCTGGGCCCCTAAGACTGACCCTGACCCTGTGGTGGTCCTGAACTATGAGCAGGAGGACCCTTACTCTTCTTACTGGGAGCAGAAAATGCACTGGACTGACCTGGACCCCTCTTCTGCTGTCTTTCCCTTCTATTTTGTTCATTGATTTGGACCCTTTCCACTTTTGATGCAGCATCTACTAGTTTAGCAAAATCTGTGATCTCCAATGCTGTGATCATGACTTTGATGTTGTCATTGAGCCCTTCTTTAACCGTCTACACCTCTTTGCCTCTGTAGGGACTATCTCCCTCCCATATCGGCTCAGTCTGACAAACTCACGCTCATACTGAAACACTGACAATTGCCTCTATCTCAGACTAATAAATTCCCTTCTTCGCTCTTCTAAATACACTTTGCTAACATATTTCTTCCTAAACTCTATAAGGAAGAATTCCCAGGTGATATGTTCTGGTTGCACCTCACTAGTTACTGTGTCCCACCACTGATATGCATCATCCTGAACTAGGGATACAACACCCACTAGGTTCTGCTCGGGGGTGCAGTTTAGCCGTTTCAGCACTCTGATGGTTCTATCCAACTAGTTTTCTGCGGCCATGGGATCATCCTCCCTCTTCCCAAAGAAGTCTACAGCCCCATGCTTTCGCAGTTTCTCCAGATGGGACTTCTATGGTGCTGGTGGAGGTTGTGGCTGTGGTTGTGGTGGTGGAATTGCCCCCATCATTCGCCAGTAGAATTCAGTCATTTGCTGAAAGAGAGCAAATTTAGGTTGGGCAGGTGCCTCAATTGCTGGTGGAGCAGATTCTCCCCTGCCCCCACATTCAGCTCTTGGTGGAGCACGACTGTCCACCTCTTCATCAACTGCTCTTTGAGAAGCAGGATCCATATCCTATTCAAAATAAGAAAACAAACAGATCTGCATCAGTGTCACCTCAACATTTACAAATACAATGCAATGGTATGGACTCTATCTAGGCCTAGAAATGATTGAACCGATGTTCTGATACCACTAAATGTGACACCCCTTAACCGTCTACAGTGTAGCCGAGCAAGTTATGCCACTCAGTGTGCCGGAGCACCAATTTATGTTTCTATTACAATTTATCCCTTTTAATTCATTTATTTTCAATTTATGATAAATCTGAATTTTTCCACAAATTTTATAGAAAATCCGGTAGAGTGCTGGCTATAAATTAGAAAAACAGTTCTTCTGAACCTGTTTAAAAACACTTTCAATATAATTTCCAAATCCAAACTCCATTATACACATTCAAGTCAATCTCAAAATCTCAATCTCAAATCACAACACTATTTTCAGAAAATTTTCTTTTCACTTTATTACTGGAAGCACATTCATAAATATTTCTCAACATAATATACAGAAAATTTCAATAATATGAAATTTCATATATTTACATCATCAAATAATTTCAGGAGTTTATAGTTACAATCCCAAAACTAATACAAAATATAAAATGCTACCCCAAAGTCCTATGTCCTACCATGTACACTGCAGATGTGAGGTGACTCTGGACTCCGGATGCAAATCTGAAGGCTCACCCGGTCTGATGTCTGCTGGGCTCCCCAGCTAGGTCTCCAGTACCTGCACATGGCAAAAGCGACGCTAAGCAATTCTGCTTAGTGGTGACAATATAAAATAAAATAAAATAAAAATAAGTATGCAGAATGTATGTTTACATTTTTGGGTAGACTTAATTTCTGATATTATTTACAGTATTATTCAATTAAAATTTGGTAAGGTTTATTATCATTGTCCGAGTAACCTATACTAGTTGATTGGATTGGATAAATGGGTAAACTGGCACTAGGTACTAAGTATCTCGGACCATCACACAATCGGTCACATTGTGTCTCCCGGTGTGCAACAGAACAACTAATAAGCTGTAATAATAATCAGGGATAAAACCCGAGTGTAATAACTCAAATAACATAGCCAAAGGCTATTATGTCACAGAATGGCATGGGAAGCCATGAAACACAGAATGGCATGAAGCCATATGCAGTACTGCTAACAGAACCCTATTGGCATGCCAAGCTATCCAAACCAATCTTGTTAGGTATACTAGGGCATATTACACTTTTAAGTTTCATAATTCTTGAAATTCAAGTTTTAATGTTACTATTCATTTCATTAGTCAACTAAAACGTTGACTTTTGCATAGGCAATAGGTACATTGGTTCTAATACTCCCAACATACCACATTTTGCATTCTAAATTTGTTGGTATTGGTTACCAATACCATTTCTAAGCTTAATGTTAATTAGGTAGAATTTTCAGTTTTCATACTTGATTTTTACTGTTCCATTAGTCATTCATGCAGTAGTAATTTGGCAAAATGATCAACATGAAAGTTGTTCCTTATTTTGTCTAGTTGAATTTATTTTTTTGAATCACTCCATTTGGAGTTTTTAACTCAAGTTATGGCCCAAAAACCACAACTAGCCAGATTGAAATTTTTCCAGAATTTCTTGACTGACCAAATCTATAGTGTTAGGAACAGTGACTGCAACTCACTTTTTAAATATGTTCTGGTCATAATTTGGGTTAAGTTTCTTCATAAAAGTTGTTGGTCTATATCTCAGCTTATTGCTGGTAAAATTTCAGGTCAATTAGACCTTTCTACTCTGCGTTATGGCCAAATGACCAAATACTGTTCATTTGGTCATTTTGCCCAGGCAGACTATAGGTCACCCGGATTAGGGCAATCTTTTGGTCCACTTAGTTTGGTTTTCTGGGCATGGTTTCTTCACCAAAGTTGTGCCATTATGTGTCTAGTTTTGTGTCCAATTGGCCCTACACCAATTGGACCTCTACAATTCAAGTTATTGCTGCCCAAATCTACTGGACTCATGCTTAGTCTTGCAGGTCACCAAGGGCAGCCACACCAAACTCCAATCCCACTATACCATTCACTTCATTTTTGATTCAAACCAAACCAAATGGTCACTAATTGACCACTAAAACCTACTTTCATCATCACATGGTCAAAGTCTCATTTTTCCACCCCAACTCAAACATTACAAATCATGCATTATCATTGCATTTCATCAATCCATTCAATTCATGCATATTGAGGGCAGCCAAACTATCATTTTAACTCCATAAAACTCATCATAATCATACCCAACCAAGGCTGCCGAAATTTAGGGTTAGCATACCAATAGTATTTCCTCAATTTTTTTGTCATGTGCACTCATTTATGGTCCTTAAACATGAATTTAAAGTAAAATTTAAAGTTAGGTCACTAACCTTTGTGGAGTGAAGTTTCCCACTTGCTAGGGTTCTTGTTGTCCTTTTCTTTTTGCTCCCAAAATACTCACCAAGTTGTAAGAACACTTTTTTGTGTTGCTAGGTTAGGGTTTTATTGGGTAGAAGCTAGGGAAAATCAAGCTTTAAATGCTTGAAAATGGTGGCTATGGTGGGTATGTCACGGCAAGGAAGAAGAAGAGAAGAGAATTCTGATTTTTCTTTCATTTTTCAGCCCACTTTATCTCTTTTAAATAAAGTTATGCCATATGTCCACATTGGGTTGGTTGGGAGAATCTTAATGACATCATTATGATGTCATAAGTCCATTTTCTTTCATTTTCTCATCTTTTCTTGTCTATTTAATTGCAATTAAATTTTTAACAATATTTATTCATAGTTTATGTTATATAAATTATTTATTTAACTGGACAAGTTGGCCAAAAATCATCTCTGAAGACGAAATGACCAAAATACCCTCTATTTGGCTTAACGAGCCAAAATTGTCTGTACCGATTGAAAATTTTTTTTAAGTATTTTCTTGGCATTCTAATGCCATAAGAACCTCAATGACCCTTCTCTGGAGTCCCAAAATTTAGTTTTTAATTTTACCCCTGGGTCTAGGGCTCCTAGTTGCGAGAACCGCAACTTCTCACTAGGTTACCCATCACTAGGGCACCGGCTCATTTAACTTGGTTGTAATTTATTTCTAAAATTTTTTCTAAATTTTTCTTATTAATATTTGAGTTAATTATTGTTCCTCACTTTAGTTTAATTATTTTTCCGGACGTTCTATCTGTCCGGACCGACATTGGTCATCGGAACAGTAGACTATACGAATTAGCTAAAGTAAGGATGTTACAGAAATCTCCTTGTGTTATTTGTTCAGGAGGTCTAAAATCCTCAAATTGACTATGGAAGAGGGTGATCATTCAGTCGATCAATCTATAGAGGCTGAGGTACAAGGGGATGCTGACCCTATACAATGTCGGTGGATCGTGACACCAGCCCCTCGATCTGTGATTTCTTGCTCAGTTCGCTCAACAGATGGCTGCAATGTTCGAAGAGATGGCTGGTAACATGCTTACTCAAGTCCCACTACAGACACTAATGGTACAACTATAGTCTTTAGCTAGGCAGTATGGCAAGCTAATTAAATATGGGGCTACTGAGTTCAAGGGGACAGTAGATCCTCTAGAGGCAGAACAATGGTTAGAAAGAATGGATAGGGTGTTCAAGAAACTGCACTGCACAGAGGAGCTCAGATTTGAATATTCAATGTCTCTCTTTCTGGGGATGCATATGGTCGTAAAAACCATTCCCCATAGTCTGGTAGAACCTTCAGTGCTAACATGGAATGATTTTCTACGGGAGTTCAGACAAAAATATGTCCCTAATGCTTATGTAGACCAGAAGCTATAAGAGTTCCTAAGTTTAAAACAGGGGAGTAGATCGGTGGCTGAATATGAAAGCGAATTTTCCCACCTGAGCCATTATGCAGTAAGTCTACTTGCTACCAGCAGGGAGAGATGTAAGAGGTTTGAAACCGACTTAAAGCCCAGTATCAGATTACAAGTGGTCGGATTCAAACATACTAACTTCTCTGAACTTATTTCTAAAGCACTGGAATTAGAAAGAATTGAGTTAGAAGCGGCCCCTGAGAAAAAGAAATTAGAGAAGACAGAAAAAGAGGGAAAGTCAATAGAATAGAGTTCCAGTGGTCCTACTAGAAAGAGGAAGAACCATGGGGGACGTTAGACTGAGACAGTATGGGAGGGAGATAGTCCTTACAAAGGTAGAGAGGTGCAGAAGGTTTGAAGAAGGGCTCAATGACAATATCAAAGTCATGATAACAGCATTGGAGATCACAGATTTTGCCAAATTAGTAGATGCTGCATTGAAAGTAGAAAGAGTCCGAATAAATGAGCAAACTAGAAGGGAAAGATAGTAGAAGAGGGGTCCAGGTCAATCCAGTTCATTTTCTACTCTCATTAAGAAGAGTAAGGGTCCTCCTGCTCAAGGTTAAAGACAACCACAAGGTCAGGGTCAGTCCCAGGGGCCCAGACCACAGTTCACTCCTAGGAGAGGCCAGTCCACACCATCAATGGGTAGCTCTCCAGGGACAATGTTTAGGGGAACAGCCCCAGCGTCTTCTGCCTGTCCATACTGCCAGAAGTGGCACAAGAGCACACCATAACCACCACCATCCAATATCCTTGCAAGCATACTTGATCGCAATAGGTTGACAGGACTTAATCTATCTAATTGGCTAAGAAATTTGAAACTTGTCCTAAACCTTGAACATATAGGATATGTTCTAGACTCAAATGTTCCTGGTCCCTTACTTCCAGAGGCCACTCAAGAGGAACATGAAACTTTGGACAAGTGGAAAGAGCATGATATGAGAGCCAAATGTTACATGCTTGCTTCTATGAGTAATGAGTTACAGAAGCAGCATGAGGACATGCAGAGTGTGAGTGAGATCCTCTTTCACCTATAAGAGTTATATAATGAGCACAGCAGGAATGCTAGGTATGAGATATCTAGACAGTTGTTCCGCGTGAGGATGTTTGAGGGACAGAATGTTGGGGATCATGTCCACAAGATGATTCGGCTGATTGAGCAGCTGGAATATCTTGACTTTAACATGGATTTCCAATTGCAAACGAATTTGATCCTTCAGTCCTTTCCTGAGTCATTTGGAAATTTTGTGACAATTTTCCATATGACTAAGCAGGAATGCACCTTGGCTGGTTTACTCAACATGCTGGTTATTGCCCAAAAGAATATGAAGGGCAATAAAGGAAAAGTGGTAGCTTTGATTGCATCTTCTTCTATTGAAAAGTCCAACAAGAAGAAGGGCAATAAGAAAAAGAAACCTCAGATTCTTGGTCCTTCCAAGAAAATAGCTAAACAGAAAGGGAAGACTAAAGCTGATGAAGGCAAAGGAAAGTGTTTCCATTACCAGCAGGATGGGCACTGGAAAAGGAACTGCCCAGAGTATTTTGCTTCTCTGAAGGACAAGAAGGATACACCTTCGGAAGGTATATCCATATCTTGTTATTTAGATTCTAATGATACTCATAGTTCATCTACAACTTGGATTTTAGATACTGGTGCCAGTTCTCACATTTTTTATGATATGCAGGAACTAGCAAATAATAGCAGCTTGCATTCTCGAGATGTTAGACTCCGGATTGGTGATGGCTCAACTGTTAAAGCTTTAGCCATAGGATCTAAATCTTTACATATCTGGACATATTTTGTATTTGGATAATATTTTATATATACCTGATGCCTTTAAGAACATCATTTCTATATCTAGTTTGACTAGAAATGGCTATGAATTTCAGTTCACAGATGATGTTTGTAATATTTATTTTGGAAATAAAGATGTTGGTTCAGGTTATATGAATGATGGTCTTTATTATTTGGATAATAATAACAAACACAAATTGAATGCAAGTGATCTAAATGAATGCAATGCCATGGTGAAAATCAACTCAAGTTCAAAATATATTTGACACTTAAGATTGGGTCATGTTGCAGAAGATAGGATTACAAAATTAGAGAAAATGGGGATTCTATCCTCATTGGGTTTTGAACCTACTCCAACCTGTGAATCCTGCCTTCAAGGCAAAATGACTAGATCACCCTTTGTTGGACAAGGGCTAAGAGCTGAAAATATTTTGGAGCTAATATATAGTGATGTATGTGGTCCATTTAAAGAAATGGCTAGAGGCAATTTTCATTATTTTACTATCTTTACTGATGATAAATTAAGGTTTGGATATATTGTATTTGATGAAATACAAACATGAATCCTTTGAAAAGTTCAAAGAATTTAAATCTGAAGTAGAAAATCAAATAGAAAAAAAATATTAAAGCTCTTCGATCAGATCGTGGAGGTGAATACTTGAGTACTGAATTTGATGAATACTTGAGAGAGCATGGCATTGTTTCCCAGCTGACTCCTCTAGGAACGCCACAGCTGAATGGTGTATCTGAAAGGAGAAATTGTTCCTTATTGTATATGGTACGTAGTATGATGAGCTATACTGATATGCCAATCTCCTTTTGGGGATTTGAATTAAAATCAGCTTTATATATTTTGAATAGGATTCCATCAAAATCAGTATCTTCCACACCTTATGAGATATGGCATGGAAGAAAACCAAGTCTTAAGCATTTTAAGATTTGGGGTTGTCTAGCTTATGTCAAAAAGCTGAACACTAATAAATTGAAAACTAGATCAGAAAAGGATTAATTTGTTGGATATCCAAAAGATAGTTTTGGATATTATTTTTATTTGCCTACATTACAAAAGGTTGTGGTAAGTAGAGAATCCACATTTCTTGAACAACAGTTTGTTCAAGAAGGAGGCAAAGGAAGGCAAATAGAGTTAGAATTGGAGAATTTTGACTAACCAACAGATCAGATGGATATAGATCCATCTAGTCAACCTACACCTATTGATGAAACATCAACAGCTATTCCTCGTAAAACAACTAGGGTATCTCACCCACCAGTGAGATATGGTTTCCTTCATGAAGAAGAACAAGAGTTGTCTACTCATGAAGAAGTAGATCATGGAGACGATCCACTTACCTATGAAGAAGCTATATCAGATATAGACTCTTCAAAATGAATTGATGCTATGAAATCTGAGATTGATTCCATGTATAAGAATCAAGTTTAGGATCTTGTTGACCCACCTGAAGGTATTGTACCTATAGGGAACAAATAGGTTTTCAAGAAGAAAATTGGTTCTGATGGAAAGGTAGAGACCTATAAAGCAAGGCTAGTAGCGAAAGGATTTCGCCAAAGGTGAGGAATCGACTATGAGGAGACTTTCTCGCCTGTTGCCATGCTTAAATCAATTAGGATTCTATTAGCAATAGCTGCATACTATGATTATGAGATTTGGCAGATGGATGTCAAAACAACTTTTCTCAACGGATACATTGAAGAAAACATTTTCATGGAACAACCTAGGGGTTTTGAATCCTAAGATGGTTCCAAAGTGCGCAAGCTAAAGTGATCCATTTTTGGGTTAAAACAAGCTTCGAGGAGTTGGAACATTCGTTTTGATGAAGCCATTAAGTCATTTGGTTTTATCAAAAATGAGGATGAGCCATATATATATAAGAAGGTTAGTAATAGTGCTATCACCTTCCTTGTCTTATATATAGATGATATTCTATTGATGGATAATGACATAGGTATGTTGACAACTATAAATGTATGGTTGTCAAATACATTCTCCATAAAAGACATAGGGGAGGCAACCTATATTCTTGGGATTCACATCTATAGAGATAGAGCGAAAAGAATATTTGGTTTATCCCAAAGTCTATACTTGGAAAAAGGTGTTAAAGAGGTTTAACATGCTTGATTCCAAGAGAGGATTATTACCAGTGAGACATGGTATCCACCTTTCTAAAGAAATGTCTCCAAAGACACCTGAAGAAAGAGATAAAATGGTCAGGATTCCATATGTTTTGACTATTGAAAGTTTGATGTATGTAATGTTGTATACTAGGCCGGGTATCGCATATGCTGTTAGTTTGACTAGCAGGTATCAATCCTATCCAGGTTTGGAACACTGGATAGCTGTCAAGAATATCCTTAAGTACTTGAGAAGAACTAAGGATTTATTCTTGATATATGGAGGTGGTGACTTGCAATTGGATGGTTATACTGATTCTGATTTCAAATTAGATATCGATGATAGAAATTCTATCTCTGGGTATGTGTTCATTTGTAATGGAGGTGCAGTTAGTTGGAAGAGTTCCAAACAGAGTCTGACTGCAAATTCCACTACAGAGGCCGAGTATATTGCTGCATCAGATGCTGCAAAAGAAGATGTTTGGATATAAGAAACCCCGGTCTCACTAGAAATCCAAATACATAAAAAGGCGCTACCACATTATCAGAAAAATAGTTGGGCAAGGTGATATAGCCATACAGAAAATAGCATCAGCTGAAAATCCAATTGATCCATTCACTAAGCCTATGTCACAAGCTCAATTAGACCGACATCTTGAGAAGATGGGTCTAAGGTATTGTAATGAATAGCTCTAGTGCTAGTGGGAGATTGTTAGTAGTATACCCTAGAGCATATCATTTAGTATGTATTTTGTACATATTTTATTAATAAAAGGCATTTTCACTTTTTTGTTTACATAATATATTTATGTGTAATAGAGAAGGTCCATTGATATTTTGTTAGAAATTCTATTCTTAAGTTGTTAAGAATATGAGTGACAGTATTTCTAGCACAAAGTATCATAAATCGGTTCACAATCGAGGATACTTCACACAGAAAATGACTTATCCAGAAAGATTGTATTCATGTTTGTTCCAATGTATTTATATGAGATATAAATAAGATGGAATGTTGAGTCCATGCCATATAACAAACATGATAGGCACTTATGCATGACAAGTAGGCTGAACTAGTGACATTTATGACAAGCACATGAAGTTTACTATTGTCAATGCATTGTTATAAATCATATCAGTGCATATAATCTTTAGACCTGAGATAGCATAGTTATCTTGTATATAGGTGGTTTGAGTTTGATACTACTTTCACACTTGTACTGTGTATGGGTATATGGGCATGTGTTGGCTCCTACAAGTTATATATGGAGGTAGGTGTTGATCTAGATTGAATCTGTTACCCTAAGTAAATAGGGATAAAATCCTATATTCATTTAATTATTCTTGATGTTTCAAGTTCCTAGCCAGGACAGATAGATTTAATCAAAAAGGAGTTTCTAATGAGAAAATATTTTAATCAAGAACTAGAATTAAAAGAGAACATAATATTCATAGCAAATGGGGTTTGACATAAACCATGACTCCAGCTCGAATTGGGATTTTGTAACAGAGAGATTCTAGTGCATGATAATATATGATTATAGGTTCATTTAAGGTATTTCTTATTACTAATTGGGTAGCCATGGCATGCTATGCTAGGTGTAAACTATGGTCTATGAGGTGTGTTGACACCATATTTTGGCCGATCCCCAGAATCAATAAACCTTAAAACCGATCCCCAGCACTAAATTTTCCTTTGCCAGCCAACTACATTTCTGACCTCTCTTTGCCATATTACCGATCTCTCTTCACAGAAAATTGAATCAATGCTAAGCCCTCGTATCATCTAAGGCCTTGCCAAGTCGCTCACCGATCTCTCAAGCTAATTGTCAAATTTCCTGACCGGTCGATTACATTCCCGATCTCTCCTGTCAAACAAAATTGAGTCAATACTAAATCTTTATGTCACTGGTCTTATTGCCAATCTCTCATTTTAAGTTCAGGAATAATTAAGATTCCAATCCGATGTAATGATGATCTTGATTTTAAGTGGGTTCACCAAATTTCCAACTTTAATCAGGTCCCGATTAATGTTGATTCTCTACTGATCTTATGCTCACTATGTCTTCCGATCTCTCACACTTAGGTTAATAATCACTTTCAAGTTCTTTCAAGATACTCAAACAATCAAGTGTTTAATAATTTAGAAATGTTCCGATCACAACCATTCATTGAACAAAAGAGTCATTTCATTTCATTTCATTTCAGAATTTGTACAAGTTATTCGGCTGGGGGATCACCCCCAGCCTGATCTACATTTCACTCACCCTCTCCCTCCTCCTCACTGTCCTCACCCTCGCCCCCGGGAGCCAGGTCGGCCATCCAAGAGAAGTCCTCCTCTGGGTAACGCTTCTGGAGTTTGGCTAAGAGGTCCTGGTGAGCATTCACATAAGCACCTGCTATTCCTGTCATCATTTCTTCGTCTTTCGCCTTAAGCTCCTCGATAAGTTGAGCGACCTGAGAAGCTTCGTTGGCCCGAAGCGCCTGGACTTACCCGAGAGCACGATCCTTTTCAAATGAACATGAGGCGTTCGCCGACTTGTCTTCATAGAACTTCGCCTGCCCCTCAACTTGAGATATGTAATCCTGAGTGGATAGGAGTTGGGATCGGAGAGAAGCCACTTCCTGATTCTTCTTCTCGATCTTCTTACCCAGGCGATGAGCCTTTTCCCGAACTATGTGCTGGTTCACCAGAAACTCCACATTCAGGCCCATGGATCGAGTCAGGATATCGTCAAGGTTGTCCGGAGACAGTCTGTCCCGATCCTCCCGAAGGCAGATAGAAGACCCCAAGACTTTGGCAAAATTAGGGTTCTCCCGAACAGTCCGATTGTTCTCCAGAGAAGCGATCAGCACTTGAGCGCTACGAGAAGAGGGCTTCGAAGAAGGTCGAGAACGACCTCCTTTTGTGCTTGGAGCAACTGGAGGAGATGGAGCCGGCTCTTCCTGTTGAGGAGGAGATCGGACAGCTTCAGTGATCGGCAACCCCGAAGGTCGGGACGGGCCTCCTTGCGTCTCCCCTGGTTCATGGCCGGGAGTTTGAAGTAGGGCCGAACGCTTCATCTCCCTTATTTTTCGGGAAATCTCTCTCTCCTTCTTCCGCTTCTTGGAACCCTCACCACCCGCCATACCTGCACAAAGAAAAGGTCAGTGAGATCGCTAAGGTTCTGAGATCTGAGATGTAGAAAATACCAATGTCGAGGTCAGAGAGCGGAAGTTCGCGATCTTGGCCGGTGATCAGCTGTATGGTCCAATGGTGCAGCTCGGCAGTCACCGCATTTAAATAGGAGAACTTTTGAGTGGCGGCCTGATTCTTCAATTCCATCACTATGAGGCTTTCCTCCTAGTTCAAGGTAATACGCTTCGGAATCAAGGGCCCTTGGTGCCACCAGCTACGGGGGAAGTCCTCAAAGCAGGTCGAATTTTTGCTCCTCAGAATGAAGAAGCGGTTCTTCCAATTTTTAAGGCTGGAAGGCAGATCGGTAAAGAGCCCACAATGAGGCTTCGCCTGAAAGAACCAGTGCTCGTCGTCCTTTCGGCGAGTTAGCCTATGCAGTTTGGCGAACACCTTAGCCGTAGGTCTGATCCCCTTAGCTCGGCACAGGCCTCGGAAGGCTACTAAGATCCGCCATGAGTTGGGGTGGACTTGAGCAATACATACTCGGTGAAATTTTAAGACCTCCTTGAAGAAATCGTCCAGAGGGAACCGTAGACCGGCCTTTAACTGTTCCTCATATACCATAACCAAGTCATTCTCTTCAAAGAAGTAATCAGCTCGGTGATAGCTGTGACACCGGATAAGTTCATACAAATCATGATGAATATTGTACTCCTGGCCAAACGATTGCAGATCGGATTCTTGCAAGATTGATGGCAGCTCGTCCAGGGGAAGATTCTCTCTCCCTGAAGAAGGTGCATGCCTTGATGGTGCGATCCGCCCCCGAGCTGGAACGGAGACCCTAGGAGGTTCTGGTTGCGCACTTGGCCCGACCACCTCATCTTCGTCAGACGACCACGAGAACTGAATGGAAGGAAGGCTCGCCACTCTCTGACCCTCGGCACCGCTCATTTTCAAAGGAAATAAAGAACTTAAACTAAAAAGAAGATCAAAGCCCTTACCGGAGTCTGATCGGCGTCGGAAGAACTTGAGTAAACGAGAGAATTTTGAGGTTGTGAGCGAGAGATTGAAAATGACATACAGGAGCAAATGGCTAACCCCCCACCCCTATTTATACTCGTCCGAGCATTTAATGCTCACGAGGTTCGAGCAACATCGGTTAGCGGGACTCGCCGGTATTACGTCGTCTCACGAATATTCCAAAGATTCCATAAAGAGATCGGTTAATTATAGAGCGGTAGATCCAGGTGTTTCGAATTACAGATCGGATAAGTGTCATTCAGGTAAAGAATCAGATCGGATAATCATATTAGAGCTCGGAAAATAATTAATAAGATAATAATTGACAAAATAAAATCTTTATTTCCAAAAGATCGGATTACATCATTTGGGCGATCTCAAGAGATCAGAATACATTTCCAAAAGTCAGATTACATCATTTAGGCGATCTCAAGATCGGATTACATCTGATTACATCAAAAGGCCGACCTCTAAAGATCAGCGGAACATCCTATCTAAAGAGGCCTATGTCAATAGCCAACATTGTGACTGATCCACAGGGTGTCATCGACCGGAGCTTAACCCGCTGTTGGAACACCCAATGTGGAGGGAAACCGCTGTCGGAACACCCAATGTGGTGAGAAGCCGAATAAGCTCGGAAGAGCGATCGCCAGGGATCGACCGAACATTAGCAATCTGCTCAGCCGAAATCGGTTCGCTGATTATTCCAGTTGAGCGACTCGAGATCGGCACGATCAAAGTCCGCAACCCAGATCGGTCAATCGATTCAGTTCTCTCACCATCATCAGTTAAGGTTTTCACGATTATTCGATCACCGGGATCGTAAATTTTCAGTCGGTGGGTAAAGAAGTCCATCGGAAAAGGATCAAAAGCCACGATCGTGGCGGAATTACTAGGAGCTTAAAACAAGAAAGAAAAAGCAAGAAAGGAAAATCGAATGAGGGGTTCCTTACATGGGGTATATATAGGGAAAATCGAGCATTTATTGCTAGCGAAAAACGGGCGCCTTGGGAATCGAAGGAATTAATGCTTGACCGGATCGGTGATTAAGGGATCTGAAGAATAGAGATCGAAAGATGGGGATCAGCATGAGAGATCAGAATAGGAACATGTCAAGAAGATCGAAAAGGGGGAGGGATCGGAAGACAAAAAGAATAAGACAAATCCCAATAAACCGTCGTCAGAATCAGAGCCAAGGTAGTTAAAGCATCGCAGACGAAATCTCCACCGCACCCCTGAGAATCGCCCACAATGCTGACAAATGCCAGAGTATGTCATGACAGTCCTGTACATCCCAATCTCCACCGTCGGTCTCACTTGCAAGGACGAGTCCAGAGCCTTTGGATCAAAGAGGAAGACGACAAGATCGGCGCCTTTTATTCCCAGCCCTCGGATTACCCAGGTCAACAAAGTTTTGGACCATCGATCGA